>NC_139025.1:105338335-105673335 GCF_964662115.1 Mustela nivalis
GCACAGCATTTCTGGCCAAGAATTCCTTCATATCTTTTTGCAGGTATCCCACCTAGAGTTCAGTTTAGAAGCAATATTTTCTTTTTGGAGCAACAGGATCATTGCCGATATCCCAATTCTGTTTCTGACTCTGTATCATTCAGTGGACCTTTGGTGACTTCAGGGCAGGGTCTAGTATAGAGTAGGTTTTTAATTTGTGGCTTTGAGTTATCTAACTCCTTTATGGATAGCTTGTAGATATTTTTATTCTTCAAGTGGTTTCCCTCATGACCATCACTGCTGTCATTCTTTGGGCTTGTTTTTTTAGGGTTGCCAACAAAAGGTAGCACAAATACATCAAGCATTGCAGCTAAGGCTGCCTTTAAAGGCATGGGCTTATCCTTTCAACTGTTCCCAAAGAGTGGTGATGTCAAAGAACACTGGCATGGCTGTGGAGGTCCTGGTGCTCCTTATGATAAATAGCAAGCACACCATTCACAAAATGTACCCAGGCTTCATTCTGCAGGTGCCCTTGTTCTAGAGTAGAAAGCCTTTGGACCCTTAAAGCCATCCTACATTTTAGAGTTCAGTTATGAGCAGAAACGCAAAGTTCTGGTAGCAAGAAACACTATCTTCTGTTCATTGAGATGGACTGCCTGATAGTCTGGAAAAAGAGTGAGTCATAAACTGTTGAAATTTAGCAATGAACTTGGCAATGGTTGGCATTTGTGGCAGGAAAACACAGTGGAGAAATTGAGGAACTCCAGAAAACCCCATTTCTTTTACAGGGACTGCCTATGCTCAGTCTAAAGAACGGGTGAAGCATAATGATACTGATATAGGAGACAACTCGAGAAGCTGTCACCACCCAGTTTCTGTTTAATATTTACTTTAAGTCAGTACCTGACAAATTGAGATGAGAACTTCAGCTCTGGGAATTTTTTTGTTTCTTTATTTTCCCACCACTCTCCCCAAGCCCATTTCTCTTTATCCCCTAGGCTAACATCATCAAAAATCCCTTGGGTTGTGGCAAGTCACAGCCCTGCAATATAAGCAGTGGTGATGTTTAGGCAGTTCATGCCATCTGAGAAATTGAAACCACTGTGCAGTGAGTGATAGCGCTGCAAGGAAGCCGGCCCAGACAACCTTTAATAACCATGCCAAACCTGAGAGAGTCCATGCTTTTGAGATGGGAGCTGTTAATAATCCCACAGGGTCATTGAGTGTCTTGGTTTTAAATAAAACAGGAGCAGTAAGTCAGCTTGTTGTGACGAATAGTATACCTGCTCGCTGCCCTCTCCCTTGCCTCACAATCAAACAGAAGCCCCTTAGCATACAAACCTCACCACACTGCTCAGAGGAGCCATTTATAGCATAGAGGCAAGAGAGAAGAGAGCATTTCCAGGCCTTTACCAGTTGTAGTTCAGAGCATTCATGGACCGTCTGCTTTAGGTCCCTTTTCTACAGGGAGTGAAGAAAAGGTGCATATGATGATGGTAAGGAGTGGATAGGAAACCATACCTTTATAGTCTTTTCTTCATTTGCTACAAACAACCTTGGGTCTGTCTGCACCTAAATGCCTGGACCTCAATTTTCCTGGGACTCTGAAATGGAAACACTGACTTGGAACACTTACCATATCCCAACAGTTTTCCTACAGCCTGTGCCCTGCTCTGAGTGCTTTCCATGTATTAACTTACTTAATCTTCAAAAACAGTTTTAGAACCAAGAAAGGTACTGTCATTATGATCCCTCAGTCCTTATTAGGGTCATATGGTAGCCTGAGATCTCCATTAGTTCAGAAAAGTGCTGTTTCCAGGGCAGGGGTGCTGGCTAGGCTTTATAAGGTAGAAATTGCTGGCCAAGAAACCCTTCATACCTATTTGCAGATATCACACCTAGGATTAAAAAAAATAATATATATAGCTCACAGTGACTTTCCTTGTGAAGATTTTATTTATTTTAGCAAGGAGGGTGTAGGAGCAGAGGGAGAGGGACAATCAGACTCTGCACTGAGCATGGAGCCTGATGTGGGTCTTAATCTCTTAACCCTGAGATTGACCTAAAGTGAAATCACGAGTGAGATTTCAGTCAGTTGAGCATGTGACGCTCAACTGACTGAGCCACTCTGGGGCCCATAGTGACTTTTTAAAACAATCAAATTGTGCAGACTAAAGACCCCACTTTACATAAAATGCCATTTGTGTTCTTTTAAGGTGCAATTTTTTGTTAAATGGTAGACCTTTTAGGATAGACTTATTTGAAAGTCATAGATGTATGTAGTTCTTTGGACAGATAATTTCTCCATTCAGCATTTAAAGTTACAATATTTCTACTCTAATGATTCTTAGAGTAGCTTGAAATGTGGAAATGTGAGTGATTTTGCTTTTTTCACTCGGTATTATTTGATCATGACATAAAAATAGAAACTGCTGTATTTCTTATAGGCTTATCAGTGCCCATGTCCACAGGGCAGGGTGTACTGAGAGAAGGGGGATAGCATGCAGGTGATACCATCTTTTCATGAAAGAACGAAATGAAAGTGTTTTGGCTTTCTTTCAGTAACATATCATTTGTAACTTCTTCCCCTCATTTATAATCATGTCCATTTATAAACAGTAATTTGCTCTTACAAACATGTACTGTAGTTAGAGTTCTGTTGGGAGCAATTGGTGTTCTTGCTCTGTGACATCATGAGCATTTAAAAACTATAATTATAAATATCCTCTAAGGTTAAAAAAAAAAAAATATATATATATATATATATATATTAGAAAGAATTGGAGGATCTGTCTAGAGACTAATTCAGTAAGAATTTGTCTCTGTATGTCCTGCCCCCACTCTCATCTTGGTGAGTTGAGACACCTCCAGATTTTTCAAAACTCACTGTAGATATTGCCTACCACAAATCTCTGAAAATGTTACTGTTTCGAGAACAGTATTTAGTAACAATATTTCTTGACATTGAAAATAGTTTGTTGCTATTAACCTTGATCCCCAGTTCTGAAATCCAAAGAGTAAGCTTGGATTCCTTTGCCTTATACCGTGAATTGTGGATTGTGGGCTTTTATCTCATCTCCCCCACCAAGTCCAAGGATACACCAATGGAATCAAAGTTTGTATTTCTCTGAATGGTTTGAAGTAGAGAGAAATACCTGGTCTTAGTGATAATAATGAGTAGAAGACCCAAACATGAAGTATTCAGAGGAAAAGGATCCATGTATCAAAGACATTCTCCAGTTTCATAACACTTGCAGAGTGGCATTTCAGCAGAGGAGACCATTAGATTACTAATGGGGTATTTAGAGAGGAAGGAGCAAAAGTAGAGTGTAATCTGAATATATAAACCGCTTATGTTCTTAAAGTCCAATTTGTACCCAGGTTTTTTTTTTTTTTCTAACTCAGAATGTATTTCCCTGTAGGATCTATATTTTGCATGCTTTTGGGCTCCCCGACTAGCTTATGAAAATCTTTGTTGAGCACAATGTAGTAATGTGGTTTTTTGGAAAGAGCAGAGAATTAGATATCGTATGGCCCTGGGTTTGAGTCCCAAAACTGTAGCACTTCTAGTTGTTTGGCCCTAGGCAGGTCACTAAAGCTTTCAGTGGTTTGGTTTATTCATACATAGAATTCACATGCTGAGACCCAGTGTTTGATCTAGAGTAGATGTTCAATGGATGTTTGCTGACTGAGTGAACAAAGGAATAAGCACATATTTTATTTCTGTGGGAAAAGTCCATACAAAGGATGAGAGGCTTGCACAATTTCTGCCTCCTCAAGGTGGAGATTGCAGGCCAAGATCGACAGAAATGAAGACTCCTCAAGGAGCCTTTCATGACCATTTATATGATATGGGGGTTTTCTCTGAAGCACCTGGTGGCTCGATGTGGGGCTGTAGGAGTTTCAGTCACGAGGCCAAGGCTTCACCAACACCTTCTCAGGCCCTGTGCAGCTAACAGGCACGTCAAAGGGGTGTGCTGGCCATTTGTATGTTTGACTCTCACTCAAGTTAGATGTTAGCAAATAAAGAACTTTGTGCATGCCTTTACCTCTGTGAAATGTAATAAAGGGCATAAAAAAGATTTCTTTATTAGAAAATATATTAACTTTATTTTGATTGGCCCAAAGGAGGTAGGTGAATACATTTAAAATAATGAGAAGGGGAAAAAAATAAACATAAAAAAATTGAAATGCATAATGTTATTCCCAGAAGGGAGCAGAAAGACCCAGGGTATTACAGACTTGGAGGCAGTCATACCTGATTTGGGGAATGGACTTCGGGTTTATTTTAATGTGACCCCCTCCTTTTCTAATTACAATCAGTCCTCAGACAGGTAAGAGCAATTGTGAATTTATCTTCTGTTTCAGTGGGCACACTTTCTGGAAAAAAAAAAAAAAAGAAAACCTTAAAATTCCAAGAGGAACTTTTTTTTCCTTCATTATCTTTATTTATTTATTTATTTTTATTATTATTATTTTTTTTTTCTTAAGCATTTGCTGTATTTTGAGCTCCAAGGGCTGACAGCTGTTCTAGTTTTGCTTGGGGACTTTTTCACAATGTGGATTAATCAATGTTATGAACTGGGTCCGTGGGGTTTTGGGAATGTAATTGGTTTCAGATGACACTTTGCTAGTCAATCTGTGAAACAGCCGAATGTTGACACAGCTGAACAATTCCAGCTGTTTCCACTCGCCCCTTCCTCTTTCCCTGGACACTACATCCGCTGCCTTTATTTTGTCTGCCCTCTCTTATTGTGACTTCGCTAAACTCATTTGTTATCCTTTCTAAAATTTCTTCTTGATTTTCTCTCCTTCGGGATATCATGGCTCCCCGTTTATTGTATTCTCCACCCAATTTGATTTTGGAAAAGTTTTTTCTTGGCTTGCATAGTTCTTAAGGAAATAATAGTTTTACCATGTAAGTTCCCTTTTTTTAATGTGGTGATCACCAAAGCCGTTTATTAAAGGGCACACAGCAACAAATTTAGCTTTTACACAAGTGCTTGGATTCCCTGAATATTTGGTTTCACAACTGCTTGATTGACCTTTTTATTTTTTTAATTACCAGAGTCAGTCCATTGAATAAATAATACAAGTCATTAACTTCATTCAGTGCATAGCGGGGTTTGCTACTGTATATCCTTCTGAAACAGTGAAAAAGAGATTCAGGTGTCAGTATTGCAGCTAGAAAGACATATGATTAGAAGGGAAGAATAAAAAAAAAAAAAAAGAAAAACAACCGTGAGTTATGTACAGTATATTGAGTTTATATACTGTCAGGGGAATAGTTTGTAAATTGCTTTTGGTGGTTTTTCATTATCAGGCTAATTTCTCTTTGTTTTTTCAAGATTACTTGTTTCTATGTCTTACGCTGTGAAGGAATGGCTTTAACTGCTTCTGTGCCCAGTAAAATATTTTGCTCTTTAATTGGGGGATGGGTTGCAGAGCTAGAGCTAAATGAGGTAAAGCTAAAGATTAGGACGCCCAAATAGATGCATGGGTGAATGTGATCATTCCCACTAGCCGAGACTCTTGATGTAAGAAAAGTAATCCCCTTGTGCCCAGAATGGTCTGCATTGACTAAATAGTGGGGTCAGACTTACAGGACAGTTAGGCAGCCACCTGCTCTGGCTTGCTTGTGGATTCAGATGCCTAGCACAATGATAGATTCTGAAGTCAGAGGCAAGCCTGAGATGTCAAAGAATGTGGAACAATTGAGCAATTAGCATGAGAATTTGGCAAATGAAAGCAATTGACATAGTGAATTTTTTCAGTCAGATGTTTCCTCCCACTACAGTTGTTAATGATCATGGTATCAGAAGAAACATTCTCAAGGGTGGAGAGAATCCTGCAGCCAGGAAACAATGGGTAGATATACGATGTCCTTTCTCTGAATGGAGAGCAATAAACAGTACAAACACTTAGGCATTGGTGAGGGATGATCCAATTTAACTCTTACCTAATTGTATGTGTAGTGAAACTTCTGGATCTTTGTAGCAGCAAAATGCTAAACTATCATGGGCCAGGTGTGCTGGAAAGAGGCAAAAAAGCATCTGTATCAACAAAGCATATGAAAAAAAAAAAAAACTTGGAAAAAAATTGCACTTGGAGATGAGCAGCCAGAATTCTAGGTGCTAACCCAGTAAATGGGCTTTAAATCATTGCAGACAAATCTCAGAAGACTGACCAGAAGTTGGTTATGGCCAAAAAGACAGAACAAGTATTGGATGTAATTATGGAGGCACTAGAATCAGAATCAAAAGTGTGTCTGTGGCCATAGGTGATGTAATTTATAGCCGGACCAGTGTGCCTTAAGAACACTCTGACCAAACAAAGGAAATCTCTGAGAGGGATAATTGAAGTAACTAAGGGATTCTAGGTATACCACTTGAGGCAAATAAATATACTTTATTTAGGAAGTAAAGAATAAATGGGAAGGAGACCTCTGTGATCATAGTAGGTAGAAGAGTGTGAACCTAGACTTATTCACTAAACATGGTGGCAGGACATACTTTGAGGGTAGAAGTATATTAGATAAGAACATCAGTGTTCAAATCCTTGTTTTACCGTTTAATTACCTGACCATAGTCATTCGTAATCATTCTGATTCCTGATTTTCTTACTGAAAAAGGAGGAAATCACAATTTTAAAATAGTTTTACAATTATTAAATGAGATATATATGTGGAACGTTTGCTGTAATTCGAAACTTAGTCAAATATTTAACAGATGACTACCATCACATTGATTGTCATCAACCACATCATTGATATTTTATTTTTTTACAAAATCTGATAGAAGTACGGGTTAAAAATTAAAGTTTACAAGTTTAGATTGACGTATACATGGTTAACTGGGAGAACTGGAAGTATGTTGGCTAGATCTTGGGCCTCTTGATATTAAAATGAAGTGTGAACTGATTCCCTCCCTTAATTGTACCTTAATGTGACTTCCAGAAATGCCTCAGTGCCTCAGTGCAGTAAGGTCCATCCTATCTCCCATCATTGTTTTTTCTGATCTTACTAACCCTTTTCTTTCAGGGCATGTGGATCTAGAACAAGGAAGGTTTGGACCTCTGGACTTGAGAAACCATACTTTTAACTACTTGGGTGTAACACAAAACAACACCAACCAAAAACCTGAACCTCTTGAAAGGATGTTCTATATTTTGAGGAATATGCCACCATTTCTCACTATTGTATAGGCCCTAGGCTCCCTAGATCTTTATCATTTGCTCCAAAACAAAAACCTGAACAACCAGTTTCTTCTGGTGAAGCCCTAATTTTGTAGTAAATACTTAATATTCTCAAGTTTTTGTCCTGATGTTGTTAGGGCTTATAACTGCTATCTCTGTCTGTTTCCATAGTACCTGTCTACCAATTTTGGAATCACTAACCTCTTTTAAAAGCTGATAGATAGCTTGGAATGTAGATGAGAGCCAGTAAACTCCTGCAAAAGAAGTGCTTACAACAACAACAAAAAATACTAGACTTAGTAAATTTCTCAGACAAGTAAGCACAAGAGAATGACCAAAATCCTACTCCAGAAGAGGGGCTTTGATTCAGTCATCAGCTTTCTGCTAGGATACTTCAACCAAACTGCAACCAATCTTGAAGGGAACACCAGCCATGGTAGAAAAGTTCTCTGCTTTTTGGGTAGAACAGAGAAGTCATTGGAGAATATGAACTATAGTCAGACTAAACTCAGACCAGAGTCTTACATGAAAGGAATGGATTATGCGATGAAAACGAGATCTTGGCATACCATTCTTGGGCTCTGAGAGACCTTTTGTCCCCCAGTTTTGCAGTCAAATTTGTACCAGCATGAGGTTTATGCTAGATTCCTTGAACGTAAGAGCAGAAAGCACCTAAGATCCAACAGCTTATCCGAGGTGGAACTGTCCACGTACTGCTCTTACCAGCCTCTGCAAGGACAACATCATTGACCTCGTAGTCCTTTCATTGATTCATGAGTTGGTTTTTGAGTGCTTTATGTCAGTCTCCTTTGTTGTCCTCATGGAACTAGTAGAGGACCGAGAGAGACATTGATCATCCAGTCACTAAAATGCTGGGATATGGCAGCTACATTAAGTGTTACAAAGAGAGGGGGATGGTGCCATGAGCTATAGTAAGGGGTGTCGACTTGAGTCAGAGCAGGGTCTCTTGGAGAAAGGGCAGTTGAATCCAGATCATTAAAAATGACCCTGGCTAGGCAGGGGGGAGCTGAAGATGTAAAGTTAATGTGGTGCCTACTGGCAAGAAGCTCACAGTCTTTTTTTTTTTTTTTTTTTTTAAAGATTTTATTTATTTATTTGACAGAGAGAAACCACAAGTAGTCGGAGAGGCAGGCAGAGAGACAGAGGGAAGCAGGCTCCCCGCCGAGCAGAGAGCCCGATGCGGGACTCGATCCCAGGACCCTGAGATCATGACCTGAGCCGAAGGCAGCGGCTCAACCCACTGAGCCACCCAGGCGCCCCACGGAGTTCACAGTCTTGAGCAGTTACGGTGCATGAGGATACCTGCTACCTGTGTTTCAGGTTTTCCTAGGGATAGTTTGTTAGCCCTTAAAGGGCAATGGAAAACACTATGGGGGAGGGGTTCTTTTCAAGGATAGCTTCCTGGAAGAAGGGGACTTTTGAAAGGAGCTTTGGATGATAACACTACTGATAGTTTGTGAAAACTCCTGGAGACGTAAATACATCCTTTACAAAATTTCTTTGGACTCTGATTCTCCAAGCTTGATGTATTCCGAACACTGAGATTCTTTTTTTAGACTCTATGCGGGCAGATAGAGAAGAGTCAGTAACTAGCCCAGGGCAAGCAATGAAGCAGCTTAAGTATGAGGGGACACAGGGTGAGGTGGGGAACTTGAGGAGTGCTAATTGCTCCCAAGTCAGATTGGTCAGATTGCATCATAAATACTAGAATTTTACTTCTGTGCCAGAAAGAAGATGAGCAGATTGTGTAATAGTTTTTTTTTTTTTGCTGCCTGAAGACTAGGGGGAAGCCTTAGTTCAGGTAATGGTACTTTCTCAGCCGTCTGCATGGGCTCTCCAAAACTATCCATGATGAATCCTGAAAAATGTTATTTACACTGTGCACCACTGACGTCAGAGGAATTTGACGTTAAAGCAGCACAGCCCTGGGAACCACCATAGATTTACAGAATTAGTATGAAGGGGGGAGGGTCCGCATTTTCAAAAAGCTCCCTATGCATGCTCTCAAACAGTCTAAGTTTGTGAACCCTAAAATTTGCACTGGGAATTTAGGCTGTGTGTGAGGACTGGATTATGGCCTAAGTAGGATAGAGTATAGCTCAGTAATTGATATATATAGCCCACAAGAATGGGCCATGCAGACATGCCCTTTGTATTGCAAAAATAAAAGGCTGTTTGCATAGATGGTGCTGAGAAAGTACAGACTAAAATTACCTAGGCAGTTTTCTTAGGTGGAAGCAGTGGCTCACGGGAATCAAAGTTGGTCTCAAGCATGTGACGTGCATCGGGGCCTGTCCCTTCAGAATGCAATTGCGTAACCATACCCAGATGCTCCCTCCCTGCAGATAGGGGGTGGTGGTGTCTAATGACGCAATGTGGCCAGTGGGCCCCATCACTCTGTTCTCTGATTAAAGCTCATAAAATGCGCTGCATTGACCTTTGCCATCACAGCTACTCTAGAGGTTAACTCCAGGATGTTACGGCTCAAAGGGACTGGTGATATCACCAGCACCAGCTACATCTACAAACATTTTTTATGGAAGCCCAGGGGAGGCACAGCAAGGTGAGGTGATATGCCGAAGGCGTCACCAAAATGTACTTCAGGTCCAGGACCAGAACTGGGCCCTGTTTCTGCATTTTCAAGAGCTAGGCCAAATGTGCTTTTAATTTATTTTGTAATGCTGGTTCATTTTTCACTCTTTTCACTGGAAAACCTGATTTGAAATGGGCTGGGATTTTTAAGGTGAAAAGCCGCCCATTAGTCTTCTTATTATTTTAGAACCACAGTAGTTAGTATTTACTGAGCACATACCAGGAGCCAGGCAGTGCATTAAACACTGTGTATACATTAGCCATCTGATCCTCTTGGCTGACCTGCGCAAGTAACTGTCCATATTTTAAAGATGAGGAGGCTCAGGCTTGAGAAACTTTTAAGAACCTTTCCTAGGAGATTCAACTGGCAGATAGAAGACCAAAGATTTCAAGCAGGCCAGTCTGATTCCAGGATATTATTTTATAACTTATTAGACTATTGATCATGTTGAGAAACCACAAAAATTCCTTTTGCACAGATACAGTTCAGGTCACCTTATCTGAATTACACTTTACTTTAGATGACAAAAGATAAAGTGTGTTAAACGTTCACTGAACACTGGGTTCTAGATTAAGTAACTTTTTACTTTTTACTTTAGTTAAATGCATAGAGTATAGCTATTCTAGGGTGTTCTCCCTGGGCAGTAGTGCCCCTTTCCCCTCACTGCCACCATGTTTTTCATAATCTTGTTCCTGGTAACATATCCAAAAATGATGAGAATCTGTATTTTCTGTGGAATCTGAGTTTTCAGTTAGAACAGCAGCAGCTCCACAAAGTGAAGACACTGAATATTATTTAGTCTCTAAGGAGAAGCTGTGTTGGTGGTGGGGCCGTTGCATGGTGTGTCTTGATTTATAGGCTTCTCGAGGCCAGCTGGTGTGTCCTGCAGGTCAGCAAGCACACCAATCAGCACACCTGATTAGAATGCTCACTCTTCACACCTGACACAACTGTCCTCTTGTGCTCTGGGTCTCAGGCTTGGGTAATTTACTGGAGCTGTGGAAATTCTGTCCTTTTCAGATCATGGTAATAAGTTAGAAAAATTAAGTATGGAGAAAGCGCTCACCTGAAGTGGGATGTCTTACTCCCCGGTTTTTGTGAGCAGCACTCCCTAAACCTTGATAGAGAGCATGTAAATACCTCTAAATACCTCGTGGAGATGGAGACCACATTTCCCTGAGGACACGAGCTTCTGTCTGTCCCCATGCATTTGGGAGAGGAGAGAGTATAATCACTGTCCTCACTCCAGATAGGAATGCCATGTGGACACTGAATGCATAAATTATCATACCCAGGAAATGCAAATCCTGCCCAGGGACTCCTTGAGGCTGATCATCTGAGAAGCAGTAGTTATAAACGTGCGGAGCCTTTATCCAAGCTGTTCCCTCTGCCCAAAACACCCTCCCAGCTCTGCTCTGCTGGGCCATTGCTCCTGGTTTTCAATGCTCCACTCAAGCTCCCTCCTCTGAGATGTCTCCCCTGATTCCTTCCAGACTGGGGTCCCCCCCCCCCCACAGTGCTCTGCTGACCTCAGGCAGCTCCCACACTAGGCTTGGTTATAATTTTTTATCTATTGGGACAGACTTGGTTTTCAGGGCTCCCAGAGGCCTCTGCAGGGAAACACTGATCCAGAGGAATCCCCCCTTCCGGCCAAGGGAGCAGAGGTAAATACATGACTTCCTTTCATCAGCATCTGGGTCACTTGTTTGGGGTGTGGGGACTGGGATCATCTGTGTGGCTGGCCTGGAGCCACCCTGTGGCACTCTTGGAGTTTATCACCTAAGTGAGGGGTTTATCACCTAAGTAAGGGGGAGCCTGTAAGTGGGGCAAAAGGGGCTGCTCGCTTCCTCTGCCTGGGAAGTTCCAAATGAAATGTGAATCAGTAAGCAGTATAGCATTGCAGAGGAGGGGAAGATAGCGGAGAGTAGAGGGGCCCCGAGAAGAACCTTGAGCTGGATCTTAAGGACCAGTCTAAGAAAGAAACAAGGAGTAGGAAGTATAGCCCAGTTTAGCCAAACCCAACAGTAAAAGCCCTGAGTGTGGACACAAGCCTTTGTTCCTGTTGAAGATGTGCCATCGGCCTTGTGCATGGTCAGGTGTTCCAAGCAGGGAAGACCCAGTAAAGAGGTGGCAGTGTCCCCTCTGGCCTTTATCTTCAGCTCATCAACATTTGTTGAGCGCTTACTGTATGCACCATACTGTATGAGCTGATATAGTAGTTAATAAGAACCTATCTATTTGCAGGCCTCCTCTGCCCAGCAACTAAAGCATGGACTAAAATTTCCTTTTAATCCTTGTAATTAGAGAAAGGCTGTGTAAACTGTGATTATTTTCACTTTACCTAGGGATGAATAAATAAATCACAAAGGGCTTTGGGGCTGGTGCATAAGAAAACTTAAAATCAGGATATTATACTGTAGAATGAGGGATGAGGCCAGAAGCTTGTCTGCCCTGTGCCAGCAGCACCCTCCCAATACCATCCCCGCCCCCGCATCAGCCTGCCTGCTATACCCGCATCACCCCAATAGCATTGCCTACCCTGTCGTCTAAGGCCAAACTCCAGGGGGAAGAAAGATAGCTCCTCCCCCTTAAGGACTTGGGACATGTCTGCTTTTAGCTCCAGTCTGGATATTTTAAATGGTCTTTGATGTTGGATTCTAACCTTTCCCTTGTTTTAATAAAAAGAGCTAGAGGAGCACCTGCATAGCTCAGTCAGTTGGGCAGCCGACTCTTGGTTTCTGTTCAGGTCATTGTGGTCTCAGGGTCATGGGATCAAACCCAGAGTCCGGGGTCGGGCTCCACACTCAGTAGGGAGTCTGCTTCAGATTCTCTCTCTACCTCTACTCCTCCCCCAGCTTGGGTACACACACTCTGTCTCTGTCTCTCTCTGTCTCTTAAATGAATAAATAAAAATCTTAAATAAATAAGTAAAATAAAATAGTTTTTTTAAAAAAGTGCTAGGTGATGTAACCACTGACCTCTCCCAAGCTACATTTGTCACGTGTACTCTGGACGAGAAAGCCAAAAATTCTAGTGATGGAGCCCCCTGTTTGCGCAGCCAGTGGTGATCTATGGCCAAGAAAGGGGTTGTCAACTCTGGTTGGAATCTCATCCTTTCATTCCCTGCTATGGGCCATGGGGTCTGCCACACTCCCTCCTGCCCTAGCATGTCCGGGGAAGGCCCCTGTCAAGTGCCTGCTCTTAGGGTGTGTTGTCATGGCAACCACTGGGACCAGGCCAGGGAGAAGCGGGCTCCTACAGTGAACAGAATGAGAAAGGGAAGGTGAGCCAAGAGGATATGTGAAGTGGGAGTCTGGATGCCAGAGGACCAGGGGACATGATTATCAGGTGCTCACTTTTGCTTCATTGGATGCCAGATGTTGGTGGGGGGAGCCTAAAAAGTGTGAAAACTGCATGAAGTTAGCTTACAATCTATTCACTTAACAAGCATGTACTGGGTTCCTCTCTGGAACCACATCCTGCACTAGGAGGTGAGGATTAGTCAGATCATAGGGACACCTCTGCCTCCATCTAAAGTCAGGTGGCACTTACTAGAAAGACATAGATTGTGTTTTTCAAATACAGAACTGTGGTGTTTTGACTCCATCATAGTTTATGAATTACATCATTATTTAAAGTAAACGAATCCCTTTTCTCGCGATTAGACCTGTTGGCTGCCAAAACTGGATCTTTGAATCTACTTTGCTTTTTCTCCTTGATACCACTGGGCTTGTCCCAGCTTTTAGCATAATTCCACTTTGGGACAGGATCGGTAAAGAAAATTGAGAAGGGTCTTTTATTACAGCCCATAAATAGCAGGAAATTCTGGACTCTAATTTCCCTATGGGAGGAAAGATCCTACTGAGGTAAAATACAGTAACGTATCTCAAAACAGACTTCCAAAGGAGTAAGGAAGATTTCTACAAACCTCTGTTCTTCCAGAAGTGAGAGTAATTGCTCATACAATGGTATTGGAATAAATAGGTGCATTGTGATAATTTTTTGGTAGGCAGGGAACATAAAATGAACTATCCTTCACCATGACAATTAAATATCATGAATTACTGGTGAGTAAACATCAAGGTGAGGTACACACCAAACATTCTGCTGGTTGCCCCAGTGTAAAACCTAGTTTCTTGGTAATTTTTGTCTTCTGTCCCCCAGCTCACCCCATGCTGTTCGGTGAGTCTGAAAACATCCTGATGTTCCTCACGTTATTCCCTCGCTTTCTTCTGCTACTTTCTGAACCCAGGGCTTTCCTACTTTCTCCCTGTATATTGCCTTTCTTCCTTCCTAAGCTGATTTCTTTGCCCTCGAACCAACTCCTTCCAGTCCATCCTGAACCACTGAAGCAAGGTTAGTGTTTCTTAGAAAATTTTCTTCCTTCCCAGCTAGTATCTCATGTACAGTCACTCACTCAGCAAATGGGGAAGGGGTGCTTACAATCACTAGATGCTCCCCATGGCTTTGAGGATGAACTCTGAACCTCAGCCTCACCTCCAGTCCAGCTACACTCTTCCTTTCTGACTTCCCCTTTCTGGAAGCAGGACCTTCCATCTGGCTCTTTGCCCACTGCCTCATGCCATGCCTTATATGCTCTGCCCCATACTTTGCTCTTGTTCCACTCCCTTTCAGGCCATCCAGGTGCCCCATCAAGGTCTAAGTGAAATCCATCATCTTCCTTGAGGCCTCCCTGACTCCTCTAGCCTTAAAAGGACAGAAAACCGGGACGCCTGGGTGGCTCAGTTGGTTAAGCAGCTGCCTTCGGCTCAGGTCATGATCCCAGCGTCCTGGGATCAAGTCCCACATTGGGCTCCTTGCTCAGCGGGGAGCCTGCTTCTCCCTCTGCCTCTGCCTGCCACTCTGTCTGCCTGTGCTCACTCTCTCTGTCAAATAAGTAAGTAAATAAATCTTTAAAAAAAAAAAGAAAAGGACAGAAAATCCCCTATCCCGTTAGTCGCAAGCCATACTCCTGCAAGGATCCCCATAGGATCCCTAGTCCCACTCAGTCTGTTAATGAATCTCTTCTTAAACTTTGTTTAGAACTAACTGCCCATTGTTGGAGCTTTCATATTCATAGTGGGGTGTTTCAACCAGTGTTTTTCCCGGAAGCGTGGATCACTGAATAAAGAGAGAAATTTGGGGGACACTGGAGTTCCAAGTTACCTATTAGAACAGTGATTTTTCAGTAAATTTGGGTGACTCAAAAGAGTTAGTGATGGGTTGCAAAGGTGGCCTTGTACAAAGACAAATGTTCTTTTGAGTGGTTTTTTATCCCCTGAGCTCCCTGTTTTAATAAAAGTAGGAGTGGCAAAGAAACTAGAGGTTTCTATAGATGTCTATGCCTCCAAGGTGGCCATTGTACACAGTAGGGGGCACGAGAAGGTGGGTGCCTTAGAGATGAGCATAATTGTTGTTGCTTGTATTAGTATACAACAGTGTTGTGAGCGGACTCCAAATTTTATGTGCTTACCATTTACAAATGCTCATGTCATCTAAAGAAGTGCTGAAGACAGTTGCCCTCCTGGCAGAAAATACTAAATGTGATCATTCTGAGAAATGCTGGTGGAAAGATCAAGATTGAGTGTGGAGGGGTTAGAAGTTCCATGCTCATGGGTTTCTGCTTTTGGGGGCTTACAGTCAGAAATAATATTCTCAGGTTTCTCTTTTATGCTTGAATATTAGAAAGCCAGGTATAATGAAGTGCATAAGGCTGAACTAGAAGTGGGTTAAAATGCCTTCATTTGACCTCCGTTCCCCGGCTACCCAGGAAGGCCGTGCGGGTGGTGAGAGCTGCTTTCGCTTTCCCTTCCCTGTGCACCCTCCGCTTCTCGTGCGGTGCTAGGCCCCCCGCCCCGGCCATGGCCATGCTCAGGGTCCAGCCTGAAGCCCAAGCCAAGGTGGACGTGTTCCATGAAGACCTGTGTACCAAGACAGAGAACCTGCTGAGGAGCTACTTCCCCAAGAAGATTTCTGAGTTGGATGCATTTTTAAAGGAGCCGTCTCTCAATGAAGCCAATCTGAGTAATTTGAAGGCCCCGTTGGACATCCCAGTGCCTGATCCAGTTAAGGAGAAGGAGAAAGAGGAACGGAAGAAACAGCAGGAGAAGGAAGACAAAGATGAAAAGAAGAAAGGGGAAGATGAAGACAAAGGTCCTCCTTGTGGCCCAGTGAACTGCAATGAGAAGATCGTGGTTCTCCTTCATCGTCTAAAGCCTGAGATCAAGGATGTCATTGAGCAGCTCAACCTGGTCACCACCTGGTTGCAGCTGCAGATACCTCGGATTGAGGATGGGAACAATTTTGGAGTGGCTGTCCAGGAGAAGGTGTTTGAGCTGATGACCTCCCTTCACACCACGCTGGAAGGCTTCCACACTCAAATCTCCAAGTATTTCTCAGAGAGGGGTGATGCGGTGACCAAAGCAGCCAAGCAGCCCCATGTGGGTGATTCTCGGCAGCTGGTGCACGAGCTCGATGAGGCAGAGTACCGCGATATCCGCCTGATGGTCATGGAGATCCGCAACGCTTATGCTGTGTTGTATGACATCATCTTGAAGAACTTCGAGAAGCTTAAGAAGCCCAGGGGAGAAACAAAAGGAATGATCTATTGAGAGCCTCCCCTCATTCTGTAATGGGTCTGGCAGAGACCTTCCTATCTTTTACAGAGGACTCCAGACTTCCCCCAACTTCAGCATGTTGAGGTTTGTCTCCCTCTTGCCTCCCAGGCACAATAAATAGTCATACCATTGTCCTTTCAAAAAAAAAAAAAAAATTGTCTTCATTTTACAGAGAGTATCCAGTGTAGAGGATCTCACCAGTGCTTCCTTCCTCTGTCTTCCTCTAGCTGTCGAGTCTAAGGAGACCTGGCAGCCTGCGATCCCCTTGGGTGCTCGGGGAGATCGGTGGAGGCAGACACCTTTGATGTGCTCACCTACCAAAAATGTCACATCACACTGCTTCTGTTGTTTCACATTGAATGTGAATTATTCACTAAAAGGTTAATTTCAAGTCTTGTCAAGTGTAGATCATTAAAGGCCTCACATTTTCATGGCACAAGAGAAAAAAAAAAGTCAGGGGGCATGAAGGAAGGCAGATAGAAAGGTTGAACAAGCGGGATACTGTCACAAGCCCTTTGGACAATCACATCAGGGTATTTTTATCTCTACTCGGCAGAAGCAGCGATTGGTGACTTTTTGCAGAAGGAAACTGGATGGGTGTCTGCCTTTCTACTGGTAAAATAGGCCCAGTCTCCTCTAGGACTGACTTTGGTTGGTGCTTTTTTGTTCTTTGCCTTTATTCTAGAGCAGAGATGGCCCATATTTTAAAAAAGTGGTTTTTATGTTTCTATTTGTTTTGATTTCTAGGACCATGTTTAGATGACAAAAACACCAGATTGAAAGACAGTCCATCTGGTATCTTTGGCTTTCATAAAAGCCAGTTTGAATCACATCATAGTTGATCCAATGGCAGGAAAACACATATTTACTCAAAATATGGTTAATGTGATGTCTCTCAAGAATCCTGGATTTTGTCGCCTTGGACACTTCAGGCTTTAATTTCCAGTTTATCCCCTTTTTCCTTTCTTTGATTTGAGAAACCTCATGAAGTGTAGAAGGAATCTGGGATTGAGAGAGACCCAGAGACAAATTCCAGGTTTTCCACTTTAGAGCGTTTGCCCTTGGGGACAATACTCAATCTCTATGACCCCCCCCCCCAGTTTCTTCATTTGATGTAAGGACGTTAATACCTACCCTAGGATTTAGGGGAGGGCTAACTCGGCAAACCCATGTGAGAGCCAGCAAATTCATAGCACACGGCCCCAAACTGGTGTCTACCATCGATACTGTTGTTTTTTATTTTCTTAGTTTTTTGGTGTTTGTTTTCCCTCACTATTATCCCTTGCTTTAAAAAATAACAGAAGAAGTATATGGATCTTCTTATGCATTTGAGTGGATATCTGAAAGTTGAATATTGAGGAGTTGTTACTTGTAAATGGCATGGGTTTCTAAGACAAGTATTTAATTAGAATGGGCTTTTCAATAACAATACAGTTATCTGGAGTAATCTGGAGTTATGGCCTCACATAAAGGAGTATGACCTGTCAAGAGATATTCACTCTCCTGGATGAAGAAGGGAGGAGAGTACCACGATGTTAATTATTTAAGCTCCTTTATCTGTAAACATCTCTCAGACCCTCGTGATTCTGCTTGTTGCCCATAAACATTACCAATGCTGTTGTATACTTTCCTTGAGATGGTTCTAAAAATATAGAAAGGAAATTTTGATCTGTGATAAAAGTTCAGGTTGATCACCCTTCTCTGCCTGTGTAGTTTTGTTCAGTATTGCTTTGAAGCTCCAGCTGGAATATTCACTTGAAGCAACCTTCTTCTCTCTAAAGTTACTCTGCACGATAAACCTAAGAATGGCCCAGCAGATGACTGGAACGAGCAGAACGCCTGCACGGGCAGCACAGGTGCTTTCTTTGGGAAGTGAAGTGATTTTCTGCTGACAGCTTCAGGTACTGTGTAAACATTAGCCACAAAACAAATATGAATCCTCACGGTGGCCCCGGTCACTCCGTAAGCCCTGCTTACTTTAGGAACAGCTGTGATAAAGGGGGAGGAAACATCTGAAGGCAAATCCAACCCATAAAACATACTAAAGTCTACAGTATTAAACTCCATGATGGAGAGAATGAATTCAGACTGCAAACAAGAGAAACCAGGAAAGAAAAGAGGAGGCCTGGCATGGGCAGGGGGACAATGTTTGTCAATGTTGTATGCGAGAGCTCCAATAAGGATTTGGTATGTGACAGAGGTAAAGGGAGAGCCAGCCCTAACTAACTTTATTAGCACAGCTCGGCAAGTTTGGCCTTGTCCATAAACCATGTGTTGTCTGATGGTGTCACTTACCCATTGTGTTTGTATGCCTCAAAAACAGAGTATTAAAATAATACAGTTAGTAACAGGAAATACACAGATACTCACTGAAGGGACTTTGTTGGGACACTGAGTCTTGCTTGGAGCCAAAATCAGAAGGCCTAGCATTTCTGGTGCTTTGGTGGGATGAGAAGAAATACAGCTGGAGTCTGACGTTGTGCCCTGCTCCCCACCCCCACCTCATTGTCTCCATTACCTGGATTTCCGTCTCTAAGGGGAGACACCAGATCTCGATGGAATGGTTCAGAAATATGGAATAGCTGTGGCAAGAGATGACGAGGAACTCTTCTGGTTGTACAGGAGAACACTTCCAAGTGCTGTGAGCAGCCACGGGGAGACACCACAGCCAATGGTTATTTTTGCTTCCTGCCTTACTCCTTCCTCTGACGATGCCTGTCTTCTTGGCTTCAGGAGAAACCGCATACATGGAAAAAGCCACAGCTAAGTGGGATGATGCTTGCTGAGTCCATCCCTAAACCTTTCCATCTGCCCATCACCATTCCTTTCACCCCACCCCCCCACTTCACGCTCAACTCACACGGGTTTGCTTAAAACAGAATACAGATTTCCAAGTCCCATCTACCATCCAACAGTTTTGGGATAAAAATGGAATAAGGTTCATTTTACTTTGCAAGTGTTTCTGTTAAAGAAATAGCCCGGCAGGAAACCAAGGCAATACAAGTCAGCTATCCCCCACTGCCCCTTTTCCTTAGGTGTTGCATTTTCTGAAGGAAAACTTCCCCCAAGGATGCAGTAGGTACATTACACCTGGGGAGCTGTTCAAGGCACAAATGAAGTTCAGAGCATGCTTCGCTATTGTGTGGATTCCGGGAAGTGCCTTCCAGGAGAAGCATTTGTCTGAATACACACACGCCCAACTCATACATACTTGTTTTCTGGCTACAAAAATAACCATCAGCTGTGTTGTCTCCCTGGAACCCCTCAAAAAGGGAGAAGCAAGAATTTTGTTTTTGAGAGGCGTTCTCCAAGATTCTGCTGCCCTGGCTTCGTTACTGAAGTTCTGTCTTCCCCCTCAGTGCTTCCCTGGACCCCAGCTTCAGGGCCAAAGTGACAGGGGCATAAGGGTCACCCTGGTGGCTGTCGTCTGTAACTGCCCAGAGCTTGCATGGTGGCCGCTGTGGAGTTGTGTCCTTAGCAGTGAACGCTGTCTGTGAGCTTTCTCCACTGCTGAGGGGTCACCTGTTTACATCTGGACAGGGAGGGAGTCAAGGGGGCCTTTTGTTCTTTCTGTCAGTGTGAGTCAGTAGACTACCATTGAGTCTCAGGGGAAGAGGGGCAAAAGCCAGATTTTTGTTTAAAAAAAAAAAATGTTTTCACAGCTGACAGCTGTATGCAAACAGTAATAGTACATCGCGATGAGCATTTTAAAATATGAACAGTCAAGATTATTGGCTTTGGGTGAAAACCAAGTGATATAGGACCAAATGGTTGAGTTTGTCTGATCACATCGCTCCCTTTCCTAATACACAGGCGTTGGTCATTACGGGGACAAAAGCAGAAGCAATGTAGTTGGTTAAATCCTTAATCATGGAAAGTGATGAGCAACAATTTGAGGTTTATTTTTCTTTAGGACACTTTATTTATGATATACTACCATTTATCCCCAAAACACACATTTAGTGAGTTAGAAAAAAATGTCCCTTTTGTAATCCTATAACAGGTACACAGCTAGGTAAGTAGGATGCAGACTGGGCACTTGTGTAGGACACAACTTAAGCAACTGTACATAGCATGCTGCCTGAAGTTTCATCCTAGCTCCTGTTTTCTCTGTGGGCTTTTTGTATACCTTCTGTGCTTTTGTCTTATTATGAACTGTATAAAGGCAAGAGTGCATGGAAATGTACTGTGACCTAGAAGAGAAACAATCCGTGAGGGAACCAACCCAGTCTCAAAACATACATTCAAGATATCTGGAATGGTTCCTACAGAATTGGCGATGATGTGTAGAAATGTGCGGTCTTTGATCTAGTGAAGCAAATCCATTTTCAGAAACTACAATCTGATAAATGTCACTTACCCTCCATTTCTCTCCTGGACTGATGTTTTCCTTCCTTACAGAAAACACACAACCATAGTTTATTATAATAGCCTTGTATGATACTAGAACCACTTCTTGAAAGCCCTGAAGTTAGCTGTATTTTGAAGGATGAAAAGCATTATGCATGAGGCTTTGCCACCGAGACTTGTAGAATCCTAGCTATTCAGCAGGCCTCTTGCAAGGAATCTGAAAGAAGAAGGAAAAAAAAATAGTGTCATTTGACCCCAGAGTTTGTCCATAGGCTTGATGAGGCTTAAAAGACCCTCCCCTCCACCACTGTGCTTGGTGGAGGAATGGTCCCATTTAGTGAAAACACGGATGGTTTCTGTGTGTATAAACTACACCCACATGGCGCTAATGTTTGGCACCTCTAACTCTTGCCGCTGTGGGCTGAGAAACAGATCCTCACCACCCGTCTTGTGTCTTTTCTGTTTCTGACTGCAGATGATAGCATTTCTGTTTAGTTGAGAAAGCAGCAGATGCTGCATATGCCTAAGACTTCCAGGATGTACCGTAAAGGAAACAGGTTATTGCAGCCACACACGGATGTGGGAAAAGACGTTTCTTCCATCACTGCTGAAAGGTGGGATGGGTGAGTGGGTGTCTGCTGTACATTCTTGCGTAATTAGTGCTGCAGGTTTGGGCTGCTCCCTTTAAGCACGACGTCACTCAGATCCTCTGCGCCTCTTGGGGACAGGCTAATGCAGGCACATGGACTGTTTCGAAGCCAAGACAGAGACTTCAGACTCTCCCCGAATGTGGAAGTGGTGGCCAGGAATAGCAAATGCCAGGCCTCCTCGAAGCCTCTCCTGCTCTCTTCAGGCTGAGAACAGTACATGCAAGCATCACTAGGTGGCATAGCTGCCTTGGTGTATTATTCTCCTGGAGCCAAGCTTGTAACTGCTGTGGGATGCTTTGATGATCTACCTGATAGGATTCATATCCAGGCCCACTGACACAATTTATTCAGATCAAGTGGAAGATTCCATTAGCAGCAGATCACTAGATGGACTCCAGGAGAAAAAGAAGGCATGCCTTAGGGTCTGTCACCACAAACATCTGCATGGTGTAGTTCACCTTGCCCAGGCTGTGGCTGAGACAGAGCTGCTGAGTGGAGCTCAGGCGTTCAAGTTCATGATTCAGTATGCCCCACCCCTGCAGCCCCTACCCCCATACACACACACACACACACACACACACACACACACACACGCCTTACCCATCCTCAACTTAGGAGGAATCAGGAAAGTTTCGAGAAAAAGGAATACATAAATATCTCTATGTGTGTATACATTTGATAGTGACTACTGTAACACTGATAGACTCAAATCAGAACTACGACAAACCCACTTGACTGGGCTGACACCTCGTTTCCCTGAACTTCACTTTTTGTCATCTCTCTAGCTGACCACTTGCCTGTTAAGTCTCCCTGGAACAGAGCCAGCCCTTGTCTGTTTCTTCGTTCATTGTCAATGGCTACTTTCACACAGCCACAGAGCTGAGTAATGAGACAGATACTGCACGGCTCATAAAGCCTAAAATACTTACTCTCTGGCCCTTTACAGGAAAAACTTGCCAACTCCGGCCCTCCAGAATATAGTTTGGGGAACCTTTATTCCTAGCATCGATATTTCTAACAAATTTCTTAAGTCAATACTGAGACACTTCCCATGGATAATAGAATTTCTGTAATAATGATAATAAATACATTTCTTGTTGACCATAAAGCATTTTGGCAATGACCTAGGCAGGTAGGTACTATGCCGTTGTATATGGTGTCTGTATTTAGGAAGCTCACGAGTTAGTGTAGAAGGTCTGTTTGTGTAAAAGAGCACACAAGACACCACGGAGTAGAGAGAACACAGGAGTGTGGGAGGGGGAAACGTGAAATTGAGAGCCAGAGAGTTAGGGTTTTAGTCTGGGTAGTGACATTGTCTTCTGTGAGGATAGCAAAACCTTTTACTGAGCACTTACTCACCAGACCCCATCCCGACTGCTTTACATGAAAAATTTCTTCCAGTCATGTTGAGGTAGTTATTATTATTATCCCAATTCACTGGGGGAGGAAGGGAAGTCTCAGGTTAACTACTTACCAAAACAAAGCACCCACTTAGGAAGTGGGAAGCAGGGACCAAAACAGGTGTGTATGACAGGTAACCACCACATTGTAAGGACTCCTTCTGGGAGATATCACGTAACCTCTGGATTTCCCCCACAGGTGGCAGGATGTCACAGCACACCCTGCTCCTGGGTGCAGTGCAGAGTGTAATGTTCTCAAAGCTCTGACACTGAGCTCACTGATGGAGTGACCACACAGGGAGCAGCAAGATCCTCAGATGGGGAGGAGGTTACCATGGGTTGGACGGGTCACACAGAAGCCTGCCTCTGAGCTGGCTATCGACAGAGGAGAGAAGGAAGGAGGAGCACAGCCTTCAGGGTAGATAGAAAATGTTAAGAGTGTCACATCCTTGACCTTGAAGGAACCGGGAAGGTTTGTGGAGAAAAATATACAGATATGTATATAATTTGAGCCTTTTAACTTGACAGTGTTCATTGCCATATTAAAAGCTCTGAGCCATCCTGCAGCTAAACAGTTTTTACATTATTTAACCTACGGTTTTTCTCGTTCTGGCAGTATGGGATGTGCTTTTCATAGTGTATCAGTGATCATTTATAGATCAGTATTCCTCACATTACTGGTTAGAAATGCTGGAGTTTTACATTTCCACTCACTACTGTCAAACCTGTATTTTCTTTTCTTTTCTTTTTTTTTTTTTTTTTTTTGATGGTAGACTGTTAGCATTTATGAAATCGTTACTTTTGTTTGAGGATGCAGACTTGGATGCTGACCCATTCTTGTGCAGTTCAGTGCATGTCCACGGAAGGAGCTGAATGCCCCAGCTGAACGGAGCCGTACGCACCGAGTCCCCACGGGAGGGTGTTGGAGACGGGTGTGTCGCCGTGCTCATCTCTGTGTTGAGCTCCAGCATAAGTGGGAGTTCTTAGAAGCCGTGTGGCTTAATACATCTGTCTCCTTGGCGGCTGTGCCAGCTTTTCATGACAGTGCTTTTCATCATCTGAAACATGTAATTGCTTTTGACGACAACAAGAGAATTATGGCGAGAGGACTCTCTACAGTTTCCGAAAACACTGAGCCGCCTGTGCTTCAGGCCCGGTCAAGTTAAGCAGACTTGGGGCTGGAGAGGGTTTGCAGACAGAAAGGGGCATCCAGCAGGGAAAGGACCTGCAGCAGCTGGCTCCATGGGCGTTTTCTTCAGAGTAAGGATTTGTGGATGGAGTTTCCCCCACCAAACCAAGGCGTGAGGGGAAGTTGGGGTGACTGTGTGTTGTGCAGACGTGGGTCTTGCCTCCCATTCAGTTCCAGGATATGGTGTGTGCTTGAGGAGCCAAGTCTGAAGCAGAAAGACTATAAGCAGAAAGCCCAAACCCCCCTCCCTCCACCACCAGCCCCTGTTCCAAACCTCCCCTTAGGCTTCCCACACACATGAGAGTTGTTTGAAGGGACTCTATGGCCCTTTCTGGGATTGACGTCAAAGTCTCCTTGTGTCCTGAGCTTCAGAAATGTCTGCAACTGCACATGCCAGAAGATTCCTCTCCATCAGGCAGAATAATCAAAACCAGGCTGGTTGCTGGGCCATGATGCTCGCCGGGCTCTGTGGGTGAGGCCCACCACCACCACCACCATTTGGGGCATGAAGCAAGGCAAACAGTTCTCCCAGAGAAAGGGTCTTGTGTGTGTTTTTTTACAGAGAGCATAGACCCTGTATCAGGAGATGTCTGTGGCTTTTTCACTTCCTGGTCTCTCTGAGCTGCTGTCCTCTCTGGAGGCTAGTGGGAGAGAGGAAAGCAGAATGCAGGGTTCAATGGTCATTTCCCAGAGAAAAGGGAGCATTCAGATGAGTGCAAGTGGATGACCGAGGAGCAAATTCTCAAAGGATTATGAAAACCTGCAGAACAGACCTGTATATAATTTAACTGGGGATGCTGGCATATGTCATTTAGCTTTCGTATAAAGAGAAGAAGCTGGGAACGATGCTGATTTCAAGTGCATGTCTGTCAGATGAATCTCTGTGCAGTTTAGAGCCCACAGGTCACACCCTTCATTAAGATGCCAGTAGTCCCTTGTAGGCCTGTGCTCTTTTCCAGAGCCCTATCTAAAGCCCTGGTTACATAAACACATGAATCACGTCTGCCTTCTGGGGAGTTTTAAAGTTACTCATTTTATCACTGTGGGAGCAAGTATCTTGGGTTGGTTGGTCTCTCCTGGAAAATAGGTCTGCAAGAAATGCTTGCTGAGTCCATGACTATCCTCTTTCTGTAACTGGGGAAACCGAGGCAAAAAAGTACTGACTAGAGACCCATGCTTCCTCTGCTTTTCTTTCCAAGTCGATTTGGGATATGAACCATTACGGGGCAACAAAGGAGTGGGGTGTTTTGTCTACTATCAGGCACACAAAAAGGGAAAAATGTAAAACCGGCAATTTTTATTTTGATTTTTTGCAAGGAAAAATGCAGCAAAAAAAAAAAAAAAGATGCCTCTGATTTCTCATTGAATTTTTTCTTGACCACTCTCAACACCCTCATTCTGATTTATTTCTCAAGAACAAGGCGAGAGACACTCCGAGCAGAAGTTCAAATTGCCCTTTTGAGAAGGCAGAGATGCGTTGGAGGTTGCTATTACCAGGCCCTCTAGAGGCACTTCTAGGGTCTTAATGCATTTTATTCCTTCCTACTTGTGAAAACCCAAAGCCTGTTGTTTTCCTCTTTAGGAAAAATGTGGGTATGGAATGCAGAAAGTGATCTTCGGTCTGCCGTCCTTCAAAAGCCAGAGGACACAGGTTGGTCCCCCGAGAAACCTCCCTTATTTCCTAGTCCTGCACAGAGGAGGATGCTGTGGGGGGGCCCTGGTCATATGCCAGCTGATGGGAAGAGAGATGATTCAGATCCTGGGCATGAGGACAGATAGAATGCACTTACTCATGACATCAAAGACCCTCTGTGCTACCCAGGCAAGGTCACCTGGTGCCACTTCTCTGCAGGCTAAAGAACCTCTACCCCATGCTCGCTTTGGCAGCACATATACTAAAATTGGAACGATACAGAGAAGATTAGCATGGCCCCTGCGCAAGGATGACACGCAAATTCGTGAAGCGTTCCATATTTTTAATGAATACTGTTATGCTGAAAATAAATAAATTAATTAAAAAAAAAAAAAAGAACCTCTACCCCTTCTAGAATAAGAAGAGAACATCGTTGTAGGTTCACACCACAGTTGGCTACAGTATGGCTAGCTGCCCCATTCAAAGTAAGAAGTTAATTAAAGACTGTGTGCATTCTGGGCAGAGTGGTCTAAAATGAGCATGTCAGGCTGCCCCAGCAGACTCAATCTAACTGAGACCCCCATTGTGAGCAAAAGATGCTCTCAAAGAAGGGCCTTGAGCTTGAAAACACACCTCCACCTTGACAAGATATGCCCTGTGGCAGGAGGCTGGCTCTGGGTACCCAAGAGGGTCCTTGGGTTTTTTGTTACTGTTGTTGGCTTTTTGTTTGTTTGTTTTATGGTGGTGGTTTTGTTTTTTGGGTTTTGTTTTGTTTTAAATAAGATCAGTGTCAAAGTCAGAAGAATTTGGAAGAGCTCATACCAAATGAAGCTGTTCCTTTCCTTTCTGTGGAAGACCTTTTGGAGTTGATGCCGAGAGCCATTCCAGCTCCATTTCTCCCGTTCTGGTCCTACTATATAACACCCCACCCAGTCCAGCTGGAGTTTGTTGATTTTCTTAAAATATTGAGCAACTGCTGGCAAAGGAGCCCTGCAGCTTGGTGTGAGGGTCTGGGGAGAACCCTCTACTCGCCAGGAATACCTCTGTGGTGACTTCTCTGGCTTACCTCTGGCTTACTCTGGTGAAACTTCAAACTGATACTCTTCTGGGGGCAGGTGGGGTGGCTGTGACACATGTTCTGTGTGCCTAAGTCCATCTTCCCTTTTGCAAGAGGCTTATCGCTTACTGAAACCTACTGGCTGTATCCCATGGCCTCTTCTGAGGGATTGTGTCCCCTAGGGCAGCTCTCAGAGCTCAGAAAGAACTGGTCATGTTTTGCCAAAATGGGACGGAGGAACTATGAGCTTGCATAAGGGTCATTGCTATTTTGTACAGCCCTCTGGCCACACGTAGACACCTCTTCTTCCTCATGCTCCTTAAAAGGGAGATTTGTTTAAGACACACCTTCACATTCTCCTCCCTCCATCTGTTCTTCCCTCCCGCACACACAGCTTCTGATGGAATTTCCAGGGCCTGACTTGTTCTCCTCGATTCTTCTTCCTCCTCCTCCCTGTTCCCTGAATTTCCTCAGTCTCTGCTACCTCTTCTCTCTACCTACCGCTGCCATGGACCCTCTAGCATTCTGTATATGGGGTCTGAGGTTGGCTGGGTGGGGCTTGTGCATGTCTGGGAGAGAGTGCCAGGAGACCGAGACAGTGGTGGTGCCTATTGTTCTCTGTCTGCCATGACGGCCTTTTCCATGAGCATTTGCTTCCTATTAAAAGGGGGGGGGGGATCAGCTTTATGAGTTTGTTTTATGGCTAACATGTCAAGGATTTTAGGTCTAGAAAGGAACAAAATGAAGAGTTGAGATGCACACCAGTCCTTTGTCTGATTTTTGCTGAACAGCATGCTGTGGGGTCCACCATGCCCCATTGTCTTTTCCCTCAGCCCTAGGGCTGCCTTCTCCCCTGAGTCCATTGCTGGATGGTCTGAGTACCTTGAGAGCCCAGCAGAAAAAATTCTTGCCAGCTTGGGCTCCTCCAAGTCCTCACTTGCCCAGTCTCTCCACAGCGCTGGTCTTCACTTCTCTAGAGCCCCTGTTCCTTCTGCCCTAACCTCTCACTCATGAACATGCTTATGATTCACCTGGGGGTCTACTTATAATCCAGACTCCAAATCTGGGGTCTAGAAAGGATCCAGTATTCTACATTTCTGACCAGATTCTAGGATTTATGGACCACACTTTCTCAAGGACCACATTTGTCCTGATTCAGTGGTCATGCTAAAGTGAAAAATGATTAATCTGATGAGCACATCAGTATTAATGAACTGAAGAAAAACCAGGGAAGGGCCTTCCCCTTTCCCCAAGTGTCCTGTGGGCAGCAGCTTCCTGGAGATAACTCATTTATCCATTCTATCCCCATTTCTCAAGCCCCTGCGGAGGGCTACTTAATGTTCTAAGCCCAAGGGCAGTGCCTCTCAAACTGTAATGTGCATGCAGATTACCTGGGGATCTTGTTAAAATGCAGATTCTGATTCAGTAGGTCAGGGGTAGGACCTGAGAGTCTGCCTTTCTAACAAGCTCCCAGTGGATACCAATGCTGCGGGTCCCTGGAGACCTCATAGAGGGAAAGAGTCTAGCCTGGAGCTGTGGATATAAGGCAGGAGCCAGATAGGCTAACCTTCTATACAACTTTAAATTTTCTCATGGCCATTTTAAAAAAGTAAAAAGAGACAGGTGAAATTAATTTTGAAGAAATATTATTTAACCCAGTATGTGCGCAGTGTTACTTGAACACGTACTCAATGTAAAAATGCTCGAGGTCTCCACATAGCTGCCAATACCAAGAGTGTGTTTTGCAGTTAGAGTACATTTCAGTTTGGACTAGCCACATTCCAAGTGCTCAATGGCCACATGTGGCTAATGGCTACTGTTCAAGACGGTGTGGGTCCACGTGATGCTCTCATCTCTGGGTGGCTGGGCAAAGTGACCCTGAGGAGAGCAGAAGGTGCCACCATGGGGCCTGGGGCTTGCAGAGCTCTTGTGAAGAACAGCGTCAATGACATGAAACCTGGACCAGCTCCCTTCCCCCACCCCCTTAGGAAATAAATAAAATCGAAATCTCTCCATGCAAGTGGTTTCTTTCTACCAAAGCTCACTGCTTTGGGTTGGGTCAGATTGCCTTTCCATCCTAAAAGTGCTCCTCCTGCTTCACTGAAATGGAATCTCCTTCATCTTTACTCCTGAGTTGGGGGCCGGGGGGAGGGAGGAGCTGGCTTCGCTTCTGCGGCTCTTACCAGGTTTGTTTTTGACGTCAAAGCCCCTGAGCGTGGCTTTGCTCCGGGAACCGAGTTCTGACTTTGCGTTCCTGCAGATTCTCTTGTCACTCCAGCCTGTGCTCCAAATGGGGAGCTGAGAGTGGGGTGCCGGGTGCTCGTGAGTCACTGCCTCCACCTGTCCTACCAGCTGACCGGAGGAAAGGGGCCAGGTTGGAGGGCTTGGAGACGTCAAAAAAATAAACTCCTTTGGCTTTCTTGACACCTGCCCTCTTCTGTATTCCTCATGACCCGTGCTTGGGATCTTCATAGTGTTTCAAAGTACTTTATCCTGTGGCAAATTGGGACGTGGCAGATGTGGCTGCCCTGGGGATAATGCATGACAGGCTTTGCCCAGGACGCTTTGCACTTGTATGGGGCTTGGAGTTCACCCAGGCCCTGTGCCTGATGTCCAAGTATTAAACAGCTCTATTAGAGAAGAATAAACTGAAGTTGGGTTTAAGAGCTGCAGTAGTAAAACTGGTTAACATTTAGCTAGCACTTCTTAGTTGATGTAGCTTTCTGACCATCTCACATTTCATTTTTATAAAGTATTTTTTAAATTTATTTATTTTTTTAAATTTATTCATTTTTACAAAATATTGTCTGGAAGAGGAAAGGGGCAGAGCTGTGGTCCTCATCTGTTAGGTGAGAAGGTGGGAGGTGTGAATCTCTCTGGCCCCATTTGACTCTGCTATTCTGTCATCTGGGGTTGGTTTGTGCATTTGAATGGTCAGATGCTCTGGGTGAGAGTGTTGGCTGTGAAGTCAAGTTGCCCAGATTGGATGTTGCGCAGAATTTTTAACCTAAGCCTCAGTTTCTCCGTCTCTAAAATGGGAATGATAATTGCACCTTCCACATAGCATTAGGCGAGATAATCTATGTAAAATACCGTGTAAGTTCTTGAACTATGTAAAGTCTTGATTGTCCCTGTCACCACCGGGAAACCTAGTCTCCACGTCTGACTACACTGGAACAAAGAGAAGGATCTAGTTCTTGCTCACTCCTGTGCCACCTTGCTAGCCAGTACCCTCCCTGAATCTTCCCTGCATTGCTCCAGAAGGGGAGAGTCTGTGTGTCTTTGCTAATATTTCTATTTCCAAAAGAAAAGAAAATGGTTCACGAGGGAATTTGAAACTCCAAGTCAATTTCTCTAGGTAGGCAAAATGAGGTAAATGAAGGGCTTGGCCAGCAGGTCCCAAAGAAGCAGGCTTGGGAGGGCTGGAGTGAAGTACAGGTAAGAAGACTTACACAGAGAAGCTGCTGGTCCCCGCACTGGCACCATCCGCTGTGGAGATATCACCGTGTCTGCTCAGCCAGCTAAGTACAAATTAATCTCTCGTGGCTGACCAATTACGCACAGTCTTTTTTGTGAGAAAACAAGTTAAAAGAAATGCATTAGGTAAAGAAAGGAATAGCGGCTCTTACAGGGAGTGGAGGGATAGGCGTGCACAATCAGAAGGCATTTAATTTCCAGCTGCAGTCCAGCTAATCTTATCAGAAGGTGTCGGAAAGTGACTATATCTAATCGTGTGTGTATGGACACATATTCCTGACCAGGGCAGCCAGGCACCCTGTTCACCTGGGTCAGTTCCAGTTTACAGCTGTTGTCCTTGAGGAATATTATTTTTTTCTCTTTTCTTTCTTTTTCTTCTAGAAGGGAAGGAGGGAAGAGGCAGAGGGAAAAGGAAAGAGAGAATCTTAAGTGGGCTCCATGCTGAGGGGCTCAGTCTCACAACCCTGAGACCACGTACCAAAATCAATTGTCCGACACAACTGACTGAGCTAGCCAGGCATCGCTTGAGTAATTACTAAGAGCATCCCCCTTTCACTCTTGGATGAGTCTTGGTTTGTACAGTAAAGTGTACAGTTAACTTAATTGTAACTACCTAGCATGTCTGTATGTTTAACAAAAACACATAATTTATAGTGCTGGAAGAGTGTAACAGGCTGTTGTTGAGTTGTGCCTTTTTTTGTTGTTTTCTCTAGAAATATAAATTGAAGTTGTATCCTGGAAAGAACTTGCCCTTTGGAAAAAGGCCAACATAGACCCTGTTATAGAGAAAGGTTGGATGTGATCATCAAGAGAGTAAAGTCCAGAGTGACCATCTGGGTTCCATCTCTAGCTCTGCCACTTACCAGCTATGACTTCTTGGACAAGTTTCTTAACTTCCTGTGTTTGTTCTATAACCTCTAAGAAGGACACAGAAGTACCTGCTGTATAGGTTGAAATGAGTATTAAGTGTGTTAATAGTTAACACACATGAAACAATGACTGACATTGATTAAGCCCTCGGTAAATATTTGTTCTTACTTTAGTCCTAGCTTTACTGTTCCTTGGCTGCTTGACCATGGGGGTTGGAGTTCTCTGAGCCCCGATTCCTTGTAAACTGAACAGACTATTTCATACCTTCTGGAAATGTAGGAAACCTCTAATGGGGTCATGTACATGCAGAGCTTAGTGCAGCACCAGGTTGTAAAGGATTGTCACCAAATGTTCACTTTTCTTCCCTTTCGACTTTGCCTTGATAAGATGGGAAGGGTCTCTGATAGCTCATGGAGCTCATCTCTCCTCTTGTTTGTTGCATGGAAAACTTGAAGTTGTTTTCTGTGATGTCTGTGGCATGAGGCTGTGAAGCCCACCAGAGAGGTAAGTAAACTTCCCAAGAGTTGCCTGTGTCATCTGAGTGATACATGGCGGTGGTGAGCTTGGGACGACTGTGGTGAAAATAGCAAAGACGGTGGTTAAAAGACGGCTGCATTTTTATAAGCTTCTAGAACACCCATCGCTACATACCCTGGTGAGGTGTGGTTTGTTTTTCTTTTAATATTCCCTCCCCTTTCACTCCTCCAATGTCTATGGGTTAGTTATTTTTGAATTCCAATGACATTTCTGTTTAAGTGATAACAAGTTGAGATGAGCTGAAGACTGCAAAGAAAAATCAGTATGGGAGCTGGTATTACAGAGGAGGGTGTGTTTAAAATACTGTATTTGCTCTTGTTTCTGTGGGGTAAACAGTACCTAATCAAGAGTTTTATCAGTAAGAGCAACCTTTGAAAAAATGAGTAGTCACTGGTTAATGCTATAAGCTATGTATCTTTCAAACCAACTTGATTTACTCAGACATTATTCAGATCGGTGAGTTTTTTTCTTGTCTCTCAATCAGCCATCCTTACATTTATATTTTCAGTAAGTATTTATTGAGTACTTACTATGGGCCAAGCAATATGTCATGTTTAGGGGATACAGCAGTGGAAAAAGACACGAAAAAAACCTGTCCTCAGACTTAAGATCTACATAGTGTTTACACAATATGCTTGTCATCATTCAAGCATGTTCCAAAGGCCATCAAATGTCCTAAAACACATAAGTAAAAGATACAAATTGAGCTAAGAATGAAATGCAGGGAAAGCATCAGTATTACTAATCTGGGAATAAATAAGCAAAAGCCTTTCATCAGTGTTTTGCAGGAGGATAAGTGGATAGCTTGAGCTGAGGTTCATGTGAGCTGACTAGACCAAAGAAGTGAAGCAAACATTTCATGTTAAAGCTTTCAGACAGTTCTTGCTGCAATTACTGGTCCCATCTCAGGCCTGAGACTATATCTTCTTTGCTTTTCCATCTCCCGTGCCCTAGACAAATGTAGATGGGTGCATTAGAGTGCCCCACACACCATCTACCTCTTTCAGGTAAAGCCTACTTCCAGCTAATAGGAAATGGTTATGTATATATGTATGAAAGCTTACAACCATGGCCATTAAAGCCATCTTCTTGTGATATAGGTGATACAAGTCATGAGGTTGAAAGTGGCTGGGGAAAAAATGTGACTGAAAAATCATGATTGAAAAATGATGCAGATCCTTTACCAAATACTATTAGTCACCAGTGTTTTCCAAGGTTGTTGGCAGAGAAAGTACGTCAGAATTACCTGGGCACCTTGCTAAGGAGGCACCTGGTCAATGGAGATTCTTAGAGGAGGGTGTGGAGATCTGCATTTTTTTTTAACAGCTTTGGGTAGGTTTTCATACATGTTGAACTTTGAGACCCAACAAGTTAATCCATTTTTACCAAGAGTGAATGTAAGTGTCAACCTCAGAAAACTGTCTCTCTGAGAAATGGGCAAAGCAATAAAGCAGTATAAAAGGAAAAAAAAAAAAAACTAATAAGGCATCGTTAGAGGAAATATAGAGGAATCTTGGAATATTTGAGATTTCCAGGACTGAACCTATATTTACAAAGTACCTTACAGTTTCTTTAGAAGTCCAAGATGATTTTTCTAATGTTTGAGGTTGACCAGAGCCCAAATATATTTGCCAGAAGCAGATTTTCCCCCTCAGATTTAACCTCCCCCTCCCATGCATTTTTAGGGAAATTTAATCCATGTGTTCTTGGTAGTCTTGCCCTAAATTTATCAAAATGTCATTTTTGTAACAATAATTTGGTAGCCCTGTAGTATTTTAGAGTCTTTTGTTCCCCTTCAGAAACCGGAAGCTGCATTTGGCCAAAGACAGACTAACCTCAAACAGACAGAAGTTTGAGTTGGCTCCAGAGCACAAGCCCCACAAGTATCCTGTGAGTCTCCCACAGACTCTGGGCACTCTGCTTAGATAGGACCTAACCTTCAAAAAGCTCTCTTGCTTCAAAAAAGAAGGCATTTAATAATGGTAACATGACATTCTGGAAGATCAGGGGGCTCAGAGAAACTCATGCTTTAGTCTTGGGCTTTCCACCAGTTTGCTGTGTGGCTTCGGTCAGATACTCTACAACATTTCTGCTTCTCTCTTTTGTTCACATTTAAATGGGAGGATTAAATTACAGACGGTCCCTGACTTAGGATGGTTGAATTTATAATTTTTCAACTTTAGGATGGTGCAAAAGCAATGCACTTTGAGTAGAAACCATACTTGAAATTTTGAATTTTGATCTTTTCCTGGGCCAACAATATGCTGTAGAATGTTCTCTTTTGATGCTGGACTGTAGCAAGGGAGCCTCAGCTTCCAGTGAGCCATGTGATCACGACAGTAAACAAGTGATACACTTAAAACTAACTGTACTCCTATAACCATTCTGTTTTTCACTTTCAGTACACCATTGAGATATTCAGCACTGTCTAATGAAATTGGCTTTGTGTTAGACGATTTTGCCCAACTATGGTCTAATGGGAGAGTTCTGAGCCTGTTTCAGGCAGGCTAGCCTAAAAGCTCTGATGTTCAGTAGATTAGATGTATTATATGTATTTTCGACTTTGGATTTTGTCAACTGATGATATGTTTATTGAGAGAGAGCACCATCATAAGAAAAGGAAGATCTGTATGTGACATTTGGGTCTAAAGTACTTCTCTGTCTCAAGTATCATAACAATTACTGAAATTGCTCCCTAGATTCTTCTACAACTGTAGTGTATTTTGGTTGGCTTATCTGTTTATTGCCTTTGCAAACACAATGCATTGCTATGTCTCTGGCTTCTTGCCAGGAAAGAGGAGCCAATTTGATTGTGTTGCTTCTGGATGTCAAAACATTCTTGTCTGACCATGCCACAGAAGAAGTTTGTCGAAAGTGTGACTGACTGACATAATGACTGATTGGCTGATAACGGCGGCTGACAGTGATTGATTGAGTGTAAAATTATCTGCTCTCATTACTTCTGAAATTGAATTCAGATTGGTTCTATTGGAGAGTTTCCATGGAGACCATAACCCACTGAAGCAGGTGTTTGTGGATGCAGTGGCTTATTGTGATCAATACCTGTTTCCTGTATGGGTCTGAAGAAATTATTTGTGATTATAGTGGAAAGAGACAGCCATATATAAAGTGGGGGGGAGGAACTCATGTTCAGTCTCACTGCAACGAAAAAACGGGCCTTCTCAAGCTTCTGCTTTGGCTGACTAGTCCATCATACATTCACTAATTTGCCATTCTTATTTTATTGTGAAATTGGAGGATTTGCATTTATAAAAGACAAGTATTGTAGGATTTTTCCTTTCCCCACTTTGAAGATCAGAACAGTATATAAATGTTCATACTTGTTTTTAAAAATGTGATAGATTACAGTAACAACAAACATTTAATCAACTCTTAAACACACACACGTTAATGTGGGACAGGGATGGTCCCTCAGGCTTTTTCTGGGTTGTTTCCATGAATGAAGAAGTCATTAAACAATTTCGTGGGCTTGCTTATTGATCTCTTTCAATGGCATGCTATGTCTGCTCTTCAGGGAAGCCTTTCCTGACTGCCCCCATCAGAGGTAATGACTCCTTCCTCACTGTACCGGGGCATTCTTCCATCTCCGGTTCTGTCTTCTGTTAGGACATTCATCTCAAGCCATTTTGCCTTCAAAGGCTTACATCTCTCTTGCCCTCTTGCTGATGACCTCTTTGAGGACAGGGTCATTTTCTTTTGTCTTCATATCATCCTCCGCATCTAGTGGAGTTTGGAGACATCACAGAGGTTCAATACATGCCTGTTGATTGAATTAACTGGGGCTGCATTGCAAGATCCTCTCTTCCGAGCCTGGTGTTTAATGGGCTTCCCACAGAGTGAGGCACATTCCCACCAGGTGCCTCAGTGGTTTAGTCCCTGTTTCTGTCCCTGTGGCTGTGTGTGTGCCCTCGAGGGCTGTTAGGGACTATTGTGTTTCAGGAGGCTGGTATCACAGTGGCAGTCTGTACAGCTTCTAGAGCAGCACTGACCTGTGTGTGTAAAACTTGAGTTCCTTAACCACCTGCATGAGAGCATGTGGAATCACGTAGAGTAATTCTGTAAGAAATCACAATTTAAAAAAAAGAAAGAAAAGAAATCACAATCAAAATCATTCAGAGTGTTGGTTAAAAATATGGTATCCCTGTACCTACCAATTCAGATTCTTTTGATTGAATTTTGTAAGAAGGGTAAGCAATTTCAATACCGCAACTTTATGAATCTCTGCTCTAAGGCAGACATATTCCTTGAGACTTCTAAACGGAAGTCAAGGCTTTTGGGCTTTTGTTTCTTTGTATTGCCTTTAGCAATAACTGGCCATGGGAACATGAAAACATATTTAAGGGAAATTATGGGGCCTTTATCTTTAAAGAGAATGGGTATTTTTTGAAACTGTCCAGAGAAGTCATCTCACATGTTCATTGCAAAGTACAGACTTGCTGCAAATAAGGGCCCAGCCAGTGGTGTCAGCCATGAATAGATTGTTCCAGGGGTACCCTCCACAGGACACATGACAACAGGCCGTGTGCCAGTGGCTTATCCATGAACTTGATGGCCTCAGCGTTGTGCTTCCTGAAGTACACACCCTGCTTTGTGTTTTCCTCTCTAGAGTAAATGCAAACCAGTGGAGATCTGAAGCTATCTCAGGGCAGCAAGGGAAATCTCTGCCTCCTCCAGAGGGCTGTTTCTTCTTGCTTTGTCTTTGCTGGTGCTCTCTGATGGCCCATCTGTGTCATGTCTTCCTCACAGAATCTGCCTCTTTGGATCCCAGCTCTTTCTTGCAGGAATTTTCTCTGCCAGGTGCAGCCCCCAAAGAGAGGCTCCCCACCTGAAAGTTTGAAGAGGCTTATTCCTCTGGGGTTAATTCTCTCCTCGGTCTTACCTTGTTTACTTTTCCTACTTATCTTTCTGGGACTTCTTTGGTGAACTGCTGGGAGGGGCAGAGACTAGTTAAGGTCTTCTGTTCTTAGGCCTCTTCCTTACTCCAGTGACAACCACAGCAGCTCCAAATACCAGGGCTGCCATGACCTGTTAGAATTTCTTTCGCCCTTCCCCCTACTTTGGGTTTATCAAGCTCTAATTGACATATAGCATTGTAGAAGCTGAATGATTTGATAAGGCAGACATTCCAAAATGATTCCCACATGATTCCTAAGTTTAGTTGACATCTGTCACCACACAAAGTTAGAGCATTTATTTATTTTTCATGTTTTTTGTTGGTTTGTTTTCTGCCTTCAGAGTCTTTATGGAACTGATGAATGCTCATGGGAGTTAATGATTTTCTCCATATCCCCTTCCCCCAACTTTGCCTCTCCCTCCCCCATCCCTCCCCCATCTCTTCGAAGTACTTCTGTTCTTGTTTGTAGCCACTGTCTGTAGGAAGAGCCATGATCCCCGTCTTCACACTGTCGGTGGTATTACAGTTTGTTATGTAGCGTAAAAAAGTGTTTGTTATATAAAAAACAGCTTTTCTTACACGGTATTTATTAGTGATTCAGACACCTATCATTCATTTTACCTATTGTGGCCTTCAAGGTGAGCAGGAGCCCTCTGTTTTGTTCCGGAAGCCAGTGATAGTTGAAAAGCCTCCAGGTGGCTCTGCCCCGGGGGTCCCGTGCCCTCCCTGCAGTCCCAGAACGGTTCCTGTGACCCCAGCTGTGTAGTTCAGGCAGGATTCTTAGGGCTCTGACGTGAAATGGAACAGAAAATTGCTTGATGTATTTTGCCACATGAAGTACCTTTAACCGCCGCTTGGTTCTTTATACTCTTTCGATTAAGAACTCTACTAACATTGTGTGGGTAAGTAAAAGATTCTTTTTATTTTTATTCTGTGGGGAAAAAAAAATAAAAAAGGAAGAAAAAAAAAATCCAGGCATTGTCAAAATATTTGCTTAATCTTCCAGAATCGGGAAGTTGTGTAGCTGCTTGCTCTGACAGCCCGGAACAATGGTCATTAAATGAGAAGCAGATGTAACAAAGTCCGCGGTAAAAGCCTTCTATTACGGGCTGTAAGGGGAAAAAAATTAGTTGTTAACAGAACACAGTAAGCGTTATGGAATAAATCAGAACAAAACATTCCCAATTACTGTACAAAGATAATTAAAGTCTACGACGCTAATTAAGGTCTGTTTATATCTATTTCTGTTTGTGTACAAACATATGCACATAGTTAAATATTTTCTATTGTTTTTTATGCAATGCTAACTTCAGAGTCGAGTCTCTCTGAATTTAACTTTTGTTTTTATATCACCAGGAAGTACAATCTCCAGAAATTGAAACTCCAGCTTTTCCTCCTTGATTTTACTTTATTTTTCTTGGCGCACTTCAAAAAAATATTTCAAGTATGCAATTCTACTTCCTTGAGTGGACTTTTTCGGTCTACTATGTTTTTCAGTGGGATCAACCAGATTTTCCCCCCACTATTCTTTAAAGAAAAAAGGATTTTTCTTTGAATTTGACCAATATGGCAAAATATCTTCACACATTAGTGTTATGTAGGATTACCAAATGTCTTTTGGATAGGAATCTCAAGAAAATTCAAACTTGAAGAAAGAGAAATTGATAAATAATCCTCCCTCCTGGCAGTTCCCCCAGGGTTTTCATCACAGGCTATAAATATCACATAAATATTCCCTCACTGTAAGCTATAATTTTTTGGATGGATGTCAATGGTTTTTAAGTGGGAACAACAATGAGCTATAATTATCATTCGAAAGTCATTAGCTAAACAAGTGGAAAGGCAGTATCTTTCCACCAAGGTCCAAGAATAGCCTCGGCCTATACTGTATTTGACTTAACTTTGTGAATTAGGAAGAGACCTAATTCTAAATTGCTGTTGACCTTCTTTTGAAAATGACTTCATGCCACTACCCAGATCAGCAATTTCATTTTTAAAAGAAAGTACAAAGTTCTCCTTGGACTTCTTTCTCTTTCTTTCATTCCTCTGTTCAAACCTACCTGCTGTCTATGTTTTCCCTTAGTCTCCATCTACCATAGATTTAATACAGCTGCAACTTTATGGCAGTTCTTCCTACTGGGATTAAACTAAAAAAGAACTTGTATAGGAGTCAGAACTTCAGTCTTGAAACAGCATTGGTGAGACTTTATTCCAGACCAGTCCTGTTCAATAGAGTTGTAATGCAAGTGGCATACAAAAAGTTAAGTTTTCTAGTAGCTGTATTTTTTTTCTTTTATTTTTTTAAATTAACATATAATGTATTATTTGCTTCAGGGGTGCAAGTCTGTGAATCATTAGTCTTACACAATTTATAGTCCTCTCCATAGCACATACCCTCTTCAATGTCCATAACCCAGCCACCCTGTCCCTCTCCTCCACCCAACAGCAACCCTCAGTTTCCTGAGATTAAGAGTCTCATGGTTTGTCTCCCTCCTGAACCCATCTTGTTTCATTTTTTTCTCTTCCCAAACCCCCCACAACGCCCCCCTGCCTCTCAAATTCCTCGTATCAGAAAGATCATGTGATAATATGATAATTGTCTTTATCTGATTAAATTATTTTGCTTACCATAATACCCTCTAGTTCTATCCATGTCATTGCAAATGGCTAGATTTGGGTTTTTTGATGGCTGCATAGTATTCCATTATATATGTTTTATATATGTATATATACATACATGTATATACACATACATACATACATACATACATACATATACCATCTGTTGATGGGCATCTAGGTTCTTCCCATAGTTTGCCTATTGTGGACATTGCTGCTATAAACACTCAGGTGTACATGCCCCTTTGGATCACTACATTTGTATTTTTGGGATAAATACTCAGTAGTGCGAATGTTGGGTCATAGGGTAGCTCTATTTTCAACTTTTTGTGAAACCTCCATACTGTCTTCCAGAGTGACTATACTAGCTTGCATTCATTCCTACCAGCAGTGTAGGAGGGTTCCCCTTTCTCTACATCCTCGCCAATATCTGTCATTCCCTGACTTGTTCATTTTAGCTGTTCTGACTGGTGTAAGGTGGTATCTCACTGTGGTCTTGATTTATATTTTCCTCATGCCAAGTGATGTTGAGCACTTTTTCATGTGTCTCAAGGCCATTTGGATGTCTTCTTTGCAGAAATGTCCGTTAATATCTCCTGCCCATTTCTTGATTGGATTACTTGTTCTTTGGGTGTTAAGTTTGATAAGTTCTTTATAGATTTTGGAAACAAGACCTCTATCTGATATGTCATTTGTGAAAATATTCTCCCATTCTGTCAGTTGTCTATTGGTTTTGTTGACTATTTCCTTTGCTGGTCTATCCTTGTGCTTTAGATCTTGATGAAGTCCCAATAGTTCATTTTTTCCCTTGCTTCCCTTACCTTTGGTGATGTTTCTAGGAAGAAGTTCCTGTGGCTGAGGTTGAAGAGGTTGCTGCCTGTGTTTTCTCTAGGATTTTGATGGATTCCTGTCTCACATTGAGGTCTTTCATCCATTTGGAGTCTATTTTTGTGTGTGGTGTAAGGAAATGGTCCAGTTTCATTTTTCTGCATGTGGCTGTCCAATTTTCCCAACACCATTTGTTGTTGAGACTCTTTTTTCCACAGGACATTCTTTCTTGCTTTGTCAAAGATTAGTTGACCATAGAGTTGAGGGTCCATTTCTGGGCTGTCTATTCTTTTCCATTGATCTATGTGTGTTTGTGCCAGTACCATACTGTCTTGATAATTACAGCTTTGTAATAGAGCTCGAAGTCTGGAATGGTGATACTACCAACTTTGGTTTTCTTTTTCAGTATTCCTCTGGCTATTTGGGGTCGTTTCTGGTTCCATATAAATTTGAGGATTATTTGTTCCATTGATGGTATTTTGATAGAGATTACATTAAATGTGTAGATTGCTTTAGGTAGTGTAAACATTTTCACATTATTTGTTCTTCTAATCCATTAGCATGGAACACTTTTCCCTTTCTTTGTATCTTCCTCAATTTCTTTCATGAGTACTTTATAGTTTTCTGAGTACAGATTCCTTGCCTCTGTGGTTAGGTTTATTCCTAGGTATCTTATGGTTTTGGGTGCAATTGTAAATGGGATCGACTCTTTAATTTCTCTTTTTTCGTTCTTGCTTTTGGTGTATAGAAATGCAACTGATTTCTGAGCATTGATTTTTATATCCTGATACTTTACTGAATTCCTCTATGACTTCTAGCGCTTTTGGAGTGGAGTCTTTTGGGTTTTCCATGTAAAATATCATATCATCTGCAAAGAGTGAGAGTTTGACTTCTTCTTTGCCTATTCGGATGCCTTTTATTTCTTTTTGTTGTCTGCTGAGGCTAAGACTTCCTATACTGTGTTGAATAGCGATGGTGATAGTGGACATCCCTGCCATGTTCCTTAGGGGAAAAGCTCTCAGTTTTTCCCCATTGAGAATGATGTTTGCTGTGGGTTTTCTATAGATGGCTTTGATGATATTGAGGTATGTTCCCTTTATCCCTACACTTTCAAGTTTTTATCAAGAAAATATGCTGTACTTTGTCAAATGCATCTATTGAGAGTATCAAACGGTTCTTGTTCTTTCTTTTATTTTTGTATTTTATCACATTGACTGATTTGCGGATGTTGAACCAACCTTGCAGCCCATGAATAAATCCCACTTGGTCAGGGTGAATAATCCTTTTAATGTACTGTTGGATCCTATTGGCTAGTATTTTGGTGAGAAGTTTTGCATCCGTGTTCATCAAGGATATTGGTCTGAAATTCTCCTTTTTGATGGGGTCTTTCTCTGGTTTTGGGATCAAGGTAATGCTGGCCTCATAAAATGAGTTTGGGAAGTTTTCCTTCCATTTCTATTTTTTGGAACAGTTTCAGGAGACTAGGTATTAGCTCTTCTTTAAATGTTTAGTAGAATGCCCTGGGAAGCCATCTGGCCCTGGGCTCTTGTTTGTTGGGAGATTTTTGATGACTGCCTCAATCTCCTTACTGGTTATGGGTCTGTTCAGTTTTTTTGTTTTTGTTTTTGTTTTTCCTTCCTGGTTCACTTTTGGAACTTTATATGTCTCTAGGAATGCATCCATTTCTTCCAGATTGTCAAATTTGCTGGCATATAGTTGCTCATAATATGTTCTTATAATTGTATTTCTTTGGTGTTGGTTGTGATCTCTCCTCTTTCATTCTTGGTTTTATTAATTTGGGTTCTTTCTCTTTTCTTTTTGATAAACCTGGCCAGGGGCTTATCAATCTTATTAATTCTTTCAAAGAACCACATCCTAGTTTTGTTGATCTGTTCTACTGTTCTTTTGGTTTCTATTTCATTGATTTCTGCTCTGATTTTTATTATTTCTCTTCTCCTACTGGGTTTAGACTGTTTTTTCTCCAGCTCCTTTAGGTGTAGGGTAAGCTTGTATACTTGAGACCTTTCTTATTTCTTGAGAAAGGCTTGTATTGCTATATACTTTCCTCTCAGGACTACCTTTGCTGTGTCCCAAAGATTTTGAAGAGTTGTGTTTTCATTTTCGTTTGTTTCCATGAATTTTTAAAATTCTTCTTTAATTTCCTGGTTGACCCATTCATTGTTCAGTAGGATGCTCTTTAGCCTCCATGTATTTGAGTTATTTCCAACTTTTCTCTTGTGGCTGAGCTCTAGATTCAAAGCATTGTGGTCTGAAAATATGCAAGGAATAATCCCAGTCTTTTGGCACTGGTTGAGGCCTGATTTATGACCCAGGTTGTGATCTGTTCTGGAGAATGTTCCATGTGCTCTCGAGAAGAGTGTGTATTCTGTTGCTTTTGGATGGAATGTTCTAAATAAATCTGTAATGTGTGTCATTACATTACACATTACATTACATTACATACAAATCTCAGTGTGTCATTTAAAGCCTTTATTTCCTTGTGGATATTTTGCTTAGATGATCTGTCCATTTCAGTGAGGTAGGTGTTAAAGTCCCCTACTATTATTGTATTATTGTTGATGTGTTTCTTTGATTTTGTTATTAATTGGTTTATATAATTGGCTGCTCCCATGTGAGGGGTATAGTTATTTACAATTGTTAGATCTTCTTGTTGGACAGATCCTCTAATTATGATACAGTGTCCTTCCTCATCTCTTGCTATAGTCTTTGTCTTAAAATCTAATTAGTCTAATAATAATGACTGCCACTCCAGCTTTCTTTTGATGTCCATTAGCACGTAAATTATTTTCCACCCCTAACTTTCAATCTGGAGGTGTCTTTGGGTCTAAAATGAGTTTCTTGCAGACAGCATATTGATGGGTCTTATTTTTTTTTTATCCATTCTGATAACACTGTGTCTTTTGATTGGGGGCATTTAGCCCATTTACATTCAGGGTAACCATTGAAAGATATGAACTTATTGCCACTGTATTGCCTATAAGGTGACAGTTACTGTGTATTATCTCTGTTCCTTTCTGGTCTGTTACTTTTAGGCATTCTCTTTGCTTAGAGGATCCTTTCAATATTTCCTGTAGTGTTGTTTTGCTGTTTGCAAATTCTTTTAGTTTTTGTTTGTCCTGGAAGCTTTTGATCGCCCCTTCTATTTTCAGTGACAGCCTAGCTGGATATAGTATTCTTGGCTGCATATTTTTTTTTGTTTAGTGCTTGAATATATCATTTCTGGCCTGCTAGGTCTCTGTGCATAGGTTTGCTGCCAGTCTAAGATTTCTACCATTGTATGTTTACAGACCTCTTGTCCCGAACTGCTTTCAGGATGTTTTCTTTGTCACTGAGACTTGTAAGTTTTACTATTAGATGATGGGTTGTGGACCTATTTTTATTGATTTTGAGGTGGATTCTCTGTGCCTTTTGGATTTTGATGCTGTTGCCATTGCGAAATTAGGGAAATTATCTGTTATAATTTGCTCCAATATACCCTTCTGCCCCCCTCTCTCTTTCTTCTTCTTCTTGGATCCCAATCATTCTAATATTGTTTCATCTTATGGTATCACTTATCTCTCAAATTCTCCCCTTGTGGTCCAGTAGTTGTTTGTCTCTCTTTTTCTCAGCTTCTTTATTCTCCATCATTTGGTCTTCTGTATCACTAATTCTCTCTTCTGCTTCATTTATTCTAGGAATAAGAGCCTCCATTTTTTATTACACCTCATTAATAGCTTTTTTTAAATTTCAACTTGGTTAGATTTTACTTCTTTCATTTCTCCAGAAAGGGCATTTGTTTCTCCAGAAAGGGATTCTCTGGTATCTTTCATGCTTTTTTTGAGCCCAGCTAGCTAGCATCTTGATAATAGTCATTCTGAACCCAAGTTCTGACATCTTACTAATGTCCGTATTGAGTAGGAACCTAGCCATCGGTACTGCCTCTTCTTCCTTTATATTTTATTTTATTTTATTTTATTTTTGTGGTGAGTTTTTGTGCGTTGTCATTTTATCCAAGTAAGAATAGGTGAATGAGAGAACAAAATACTAAGAGTATATAAATGACCCAGAAAGATATACACTAACCAAATCAGAAGAGATCCAAAACCAGAGGTGAAGAAAGGAGGAAAAAAAGAAAAACGAAAAACATAATAATATATAGACAGAGAATAGAACAGAGCCACACACTTGCTTTTGGGTGTATTTTGGTCTGTTAAAAGAAACTACCTGTTTGTGTGTGTGTGTGTGTGTGTGTGTACGTACACACACACACATACAAAAATAAGGGTGAACATGATGAAGGGATGGGATATGATTGTAAAGATGAAAATTTAAAAAGATTCTAAAAAAAAATGGAATTGATAGGATAAGAAGCCGATTGAAGAAAGAAAAGAAGAAAAAAAAGAGGAAAGAATGTGATCAGGCTGGAGACTAGAACAAAGCCATGTGCTAGATTTAAGGTATATTTTTATCTATTAGACAAAATTGTATACCAAAGTTTTAAAGAAAGAAAAACCTACATGTGTACAAAAAATAAGGTTAAATACAATGAAGGGATAGAATATGACTATAACAATGAATATTTAGAAAGATTTTTAAAAGGTATTGTTAAGATAAAATAGTTTAAAAAGTTAAAATAAAGAGGAAAATTTTTTTTAAAATAGAGTAAGAAGAAAATAAAATTTAAAAAATTGAACTTTGAAAGACTAAAGAATCACAGGGGAAAAGCCATGAATTCTATATGTTGCTTTCCCCCTCACTCTGGAGTTCCACAGTTCCCATTGATTGGTGAACTTGATCTTGGCTGGATGTTCTTGCTGATCTTCTCGGGGAGGGGCCTGTTGCTGCCATTCTTAAATATCTTTGCCCAAGGCAGAATTGCACGGCCCTTGCCAGGGGCCAGGCTAAGTAATCTGCTTGGGTTCTTTCTCAGTAGCTTCTCTTCCCTGAACACTTTCCATATGGCTTTGGATGCTGGGAATGAAAATGGCAGCCTCCCAGTCTCTGGCCTTGTAGCAACTGAGAGCTCAGCGCCCCACTCCTCAGTGTGCCCTCAGAGAAAAGCAATCAGTTACTCCTATCTCCCTGTTCTCTGGCTGCACTCCCAGCTCATCCATTCTGTGTCGGAGCATTTCTGTCTCTGGCGCATAGCCCCATTTGGAGTCTCCAAACCCAGGCGATTCCTGCAGCACGCTCCTGCACCATTCCCCCCAGTAGAGGCAGATGAGTCTCCCCAGATCTGCCACTAGTGACATCCTGCTTGAAGAGCAGTGGCCCAGCTCAGCCTCGGATCACAGTCTAAGGTAACCCTGAGCTGAGAGCCACTCCTCAGCTCCATCTCTGTAACCAGCTAATCCACTCGATACCTGAGAGGTCTGCCACACTCAGGCACCCCTGGTCTTTTATGACCCTGTGGGTCCTGAAACCACACTGTCCCCACGTGGTCTCCACCCCCATGCCTAGCCTCTGGAGTGACATCGTCAGTGGAGCAGACTTCTAAAAGTTGCGATTTTGTGCTCCACTGATCTACTGCTTGCTGGGAGCCGGCCCCTCCCCCTGCAGTCTCTCTTCCCATATATTACCTGTGATTCAGTTCTCCTCATGTCCTACCTTCCAGAAAGTGGTCAATTTTCTGTTCCCAGAATTGCTATTCTTCTTCTCTTCAATCTCCTATTGAGTTTTTAGGTGTTCAAAACGGTTTGATACCTGCCTAGCTGAACTTCTGAGACCTGAGAATATTTAGGTCTCCTACTCCTTGGCTATCTTCTCTAGTAGCTGTAGGTACTGATGAAACTGATGAATTTTGACTAAAGATTTTGGGTATTTTAGGTTAAAAATACATTAATTTTAGCATTTTACCAATAAGTAATTGCTAGTCATATAGTTCACATTCTTTTTTTCATACTAAGTTTTCAAAGTCTGGTGTGTATTTTAGATTTGCAGCACACCTGTACTTGGACTAGCCACGTTTTACCCACTCAGTAGCCACATGGGCCAGCGGCGACCAAACTGGACAGCAGAGCTTTAAATATCACTTGGAGAGGACCCCACGTGACATTAACCAAATCTGGGGGCTTGAGTGTCTTGTTCACATGGAGCTACTTATCTAGGTCAGTTTGGAGATGAAGGCAGAATCCCCTTGCTTCTCGCTTGGGTGGCGATGGATTTGGAGAAAGGAAATGGTAGGAGGTTTCAGAAAGTTGAAGGGTGTGATTGATACAAAATGACTTGATTTTTGAGTAGAAAACTACAAATGTGGAGCTTGTGTGAGAGCTGTCTTGTTGGGCTTGATGTTCTGTTATGAGCCAGCTAGGGCCTCACTAGAAGGATCGAGGGGAAGAATTCATTCTCTCTGAACAATTTCAGAGCAGAAGGAACATTGGTTTGAAGGAAAACTCAGCATTCCTCTGTCCTGCTTGCCTGAGGCAGCTGCTATTGCCCCGAAGACTCACTCACATAGTCTATGCTGTGTTCTTTTGTACCCACAGACTGGAGCCTGAATCCGTTCCCAGCTCAGTGATAAACACACAGAGATTCCTTGAAGTGTACCCAGAGAGAGTTGACTTTTCAAATCTGATAGCCCTCAGTTTGAACAGCTCAGTGACTTGAAGCAAATTGCAGATCTGAATCTGTTTCTAGAAGTAAACCAGGAAAGATAATGCCTACCTTACAGAGTTGTTTGAGAAGTAAATACCATGAAGTGTATAAAGCACTTGGCAGAGTGCCTGACACATAGTAGGCAGTCAATAAAAGATGGGTATCATCATAATGTAAACATTATATAAGTATACACATAAATAATAATGCCAAAATATTTAATTACTGTCTCAAGCTGCTGTCATGGTCCTTTGCAAAAGGAACTTTTTGTATTGCTCTAGGGTCCATCACTGAAAACAATGTTCTGTAGTTTATGATCTCCATGAAAATAATTTTTGGTTAAGCTGGGGTAGGAACTCTGGATGTCTAGGCTGTTAAAAAACTCCTAAGTATTTGTCAAACTAAGCTCCTGCCTCTTGGTTTTTGTTTTTTGTTTTTTGGTTTTTTTTTTTCAGAATGACTTAAACTGTAAATGTGAAATGTTTCTAATATCCATACTTGGTCCAGCCTGGGTATGTGACCATGTGAGGAAACTTGTTATGGTTGTCACCTGAAAATGTGGGAACGTGCATTGGTCTACTCTGTTGACCAAATACTGATAAAATTCTTGCTTTTTACATTTGAGGGGCTTGTTGTTTTCTTGGAAACCACCTTTTTGTTACTTATGTTCTCTCGTTAACTTTCAAGGGTACGAATTGAGCAGAATCATACACTAACTCTTTCTTAAGGCCAGAAAGGCACTATTCACAGGATTCTCTTTCGTTTGTGGGGAAGAGGGTGGCCAGGATCTTTGCTCTTTTGTCTGAAACTCTTTGCTTTAGATTATGTTTGGGCCACATTTTAAAGCTTATTTTATGATCCCTAAAAGTGCTAATCATAATTGGTTGAATGTGATGTGAGCCACTTGGAAGGGTTTCCTTTGTAATTCTGCATAGTTTCAAGTACTCTGGGTGTCATCTTGCTAACCAGCCAATTAACTGAAGAGTTCTTTGAGAGCATGCGCTGAATTTGACGTAGGTGGCTTGTGTAAAATGTGTCTCTCTCACAGTACTTCTCCTAGAACACAAAAAGACACTTTTCCAAAGACAGACCTTTTCAGGAGGTCAGGGGTAAAGTGACCATTCTTGGCAGGACCCATCAGAGGGACAAATGTCCTCCAGTTCTTCAGAAGGAGAGTCAATACTGAGAACAAAATTATGATCATCTTTATCTGTTATACAGAAACATCTATGTTTAATATTTTGCATAAAATATTTCTCTAGCCATATTTGTGGTTCTGCCCTTTGGCTCTTGCTCCCATATCATGATGGAATAAGCAATAACACATTGTTAGCCTTTCACACCTTTTCTCCTCACTGATACAGAGGTGTGTATATGCACGGGACCATAGCTGGTGGGGGGGTAATCTCTATGGAGGTTTTTTCGTATGGAAATAGAGGCATACTCTACATTGTTTTACATTACACAGTGCATCATGTATACATCCCTAAAACTCAGTAGAGTTCTGACCCACTACCCTTCCCCCTCTAAATTACCAAAGAGATCTTTAACTGCCTCCTACACGCAAACTTAGAACACACACACAACCACATTATATTCCAAATCCTTACTGACAGTAGTCTCAGAAGTTGGTTGCTTGCTAAGCTAAGTTATGTGTCAGTTCAGAATGCATCTGAGCTAAACCAAATCAAAAGAGTATTTCCATTTGGTGTAGACCAGAAAAGAAATTATTAAAATAACCTGGCATCATTATATCTTATGAGAAATATAGACCCTAGATGAATATGTATCATATAAAGGTACTCTTCACCTGGAGACTAGCAAGGTCTGGAAAAGTATATAAATGACAGTTTTGTAAATATCTCATTTCACTGAATTTGACATTCAGAGAAAATTTTTACTTATATTTTTTTTTCCATTTTTTTTTTTTAAGATTTTATTTATTTATTTGACAGAGAGAGATCACAAGTAGACAGAGAGGCAGGCGGAGAGAGAGAGAGAGGAGCAGACTCCCTGCTGAGCAGAGAGCCCAATGCGGGGCTCGATCCCAGGACTGTGAGATCATGACCTGAGCTGAAGGCAGCGGCTTAATCCACTGAGCCACCCAGGCGCCCCAAATTTTTACTTATATTATAGTTAAGTTTCAGCTGGCCAGTAACAACTTTGGATTTAATATTTTTGTCCAGCTGTGGTTTTTACCCATTCTTTGCCTAGATATTATCAGGAGGCTAATAATTTATAAATAAATTCAGTTCTATCCAGAAACTGTATTAAACAGTTACTAACACAAACTAATTGTGTTGGTCTGGAAGTAAGTGTTAAGATGATATCTTAAACAACCTGTGCTATTATTTTATTAAAATGAAATGTGACTTGTATGTATGCATACATATACACACACATACTAAATATAACTGTTTTGTGAGTTTTAAACTTTATTTTTCTAATATCTTTTAAAACTGTTAGAGTTATTCTCAAATGAAATTGAAGAAGAGATAACCTAAAATAAGGTATATGACCAGACATAAATGTGTTTACTAAGTTGCATATACATATCAGTTAAGGGATCATTCTTTTTAAAGATTGTATTTATTTATTTGAGAGGGAGACAGAGCACAAGAGGTGGCGAGGGGCAGAGAGAGAGGAAGAAGCAGACTCCTGGCTGAGCAGGGAGCATGATACGGGTCTTGGCCCCAGGACCCTGAGATCATGACCTGGCCTGAGCTGAAGGCAGATGCTTTACCAGAAGAGCCACCCAGGTTCCCCCAAGGAATCATTTTTAAATGCTACAGTTTTTAAGTCCTTGATGGGATGCAAAGGCATGGATGGCTTTGTTTTGTGCATATTCACTATCTTGATGGGAGCTCTAAACTTTCCTGACAGTCTTTTCTACCTCTCTGATCAACTCATTGTCCCATATAACACAACAGCCATTTCATCCTTTCTCAAACTCTCTCCCTGCTACTGCATCATTGATGACCTCCTATTTTATATTCTCTTCTCTCAAATGGGTCATGCCCACTGACTTCTGAAAAAGTAGCAAGACTAATACGAAGAACTTTATTTTCTTCTGAACCATTTGAGAGCAAGTTGCCAACCTCTTGCCCTATCATCCTAGAATACTTAGTTTATAATCCCTGTATACAAAGATACTCTCCTTACATATGCATGATCTAACCATCGAAAATCAGGACAGAAAAGCACTGATACATGACAACCTGTGAATCTGTTGACCCTGTTCAAATTTTACCAGTTGCCCGATCCTTATATGTATATAAATACAATTGCAAATATAAATATACATATGTCTTGTCCTTCTAGAGCCAAATGTTCCAGTTTTGGATAACATATTACATTTAGTTGATATGTATCTTTGGTTTTCTTTCTTTTATGTAGTGTAATTTCTGTCTTCCCTTGACACAGTTGAAGAGTACAGGCCAGTTATTTCATAGAATGACTCTCATTTTGGGTTTGTCTTAGGATTAGATTCCATTTATGCAGCATCAGGCTACTCAATATTAGAATTCCTCACAGTCCAGTTGACTTTTTCTTCCCTTCTTGCTGAGCCAAGCTCACACACGCCCAGGGTTCCATTTATCTCCCTTTAGCTGGTTCACAGATTCACATCTCAAGTTCAGGCCTCTCCAGGAAGCTCTAGACTCATGGAACCAACAGTCTCCCTGTTTCTCTTCTTGGATACTAAATACCAATCAGTCACCTTTTACTATTGATTTGACAACTCAAACATCCTAATCTGCCTGCCTTGGTCCATCAGTGCTACCTCAACCCTTGCCTTGGACTCTCACAGCCTGGTCTGTACATCTACTGTTTGGTTTTCTCCAATGTATTTTCCTTATTTCAGCCACATGATCTTTTCAAAATGGAAAATTGGTTGTCATTTCCCCCTTGCTACTTAAGACCCTCCAGTGATATCCCCTGTGTGCTTTGGACAGACAAAATGTTAACGTGACCATTGGGGTCCTGTGTGGACCACTTACTCCCTCTTCATCTTGATCTCATGTCTGACCCTCCCTATTCTGGCCATACTGACCTTTCTGTCTTTCTAGTTGTGTGTACCGTGTTTCCTCCAAACACAGAACCCATCAAACACATCATCAGTTCATCATCTTCCCAGCCTTCTAGTATTTTTAAATACTGAGATAATGATTCACATACCACTTAAAGTGTACATTTCTGTGTTTTTATTATATTCAGAGTTCTGCAACCATCACCACTATCTAATTTCAGAAGAATTTCATAATTGCAAAAAGAAATTACCTACTCATTAGCCACCACTCCTCACTCACACCTGTTAGCAGTTACTTTTCATCCCACCCACCCCTAGCCGGTCAGCCCTAAGCACCCACAATCTACTTCCAGTCTCTATAGATTTTCCTGTTCTAGACATTTTATATAAGTGAAATACACAATATGTGGTATTTTTTGACTGGGTCTTTTCACTCAGCGTTACGTTTCCAGAGTTCGTACATGCTATAGCATGAATCAGTACTTCATTCCTTCTTATGGCCAAATAATATTTCACTCGGTGAATATATCATATTTTATTTATTCAGTCATGAGTTGGTGTACATTTGGGCCAACTTTAAAGTCTTGAATCAAGTATCCTGTCCTCAGAGAATTTCCCTTAAAGCATAGCAAGTGTAGATCCTGCTAAATGGGGTTTTGTTGTACAATATCTCTGTCTCTCTATCGCTCTCTAGTGATAGCATTTCTTTCTTTCTTTTCTTTTTTTTTTTTAATTTGTTTCTCCTTTTTCACAACCCCACAGGTGCCCAGGGGGTTCCCACCTGCCCCCCCACACACACACCAAGGGACGCAGGGCACACGCACATGCACAGCCCGACGGGGCCGCCGGGTAGCCCCCTAGTGATAGCATTTCTCAGAGCTGTGGTTTTGTCTGCTTATTTCTTGGCCTAAATAAATGCTGGTCTTTCCCAACGTCACTTGTAAAACAGAGAAGGCAGGGACCGTATCTGTTTTGACTTACATGGTGTGCCAACAGCTAACACAGGGGCATGCACACAGTAGGAACTGATTAAATATTTGTTAAATGAATGAATCGTAATACTGTTCATTGAAACAAGATTGTTTCTGGCAGTCTAGATATTTGAACCATTTGTATGAATTTTCTTGGCATGACCTCTATTATGCCTTAGATTGCAAGGGCCCTCCATAAACCGTTCATTTCTTCCTCTTGCTTCCAGCCCGCCTTTACTCAATTGTATTTCTTAATAGAATTCAACATTTATTGTATATATTTATTTGAATTAAGTTGAAAAAACATAGAAGTGACTGTGAGAGGCCAAAGCAGAGGAGCATGGGGAAATGAATGCATGGTGAGCCTATAGCAGAGCTGGAAAGGTCTGGGTGACTGTCAGCTGAGAAGGGCAATGGGATTCAGGGGCATGCTTCTGTAAACATCTGGGGAGAAACTTTTTTTGATGAGTTTCCTGTTTGTACTTAAAGTGCGGGAAGTAGTTCATGCGAAACATTTTTTGCTTGAACGAGTGGTCGGCTAGAATGACTTGGTTCTCTTCCTGACTCCCTTACTGAGGGTTAGGCATGGTGCTATGAGCTTTAGGTGTGGAGTTTCCTTTAATCCTGCCAGCCACCTTGTGAGCTAGGCATTACTGTTACCATTTTACAGATGAGTAAACTGAGGATTTGAGAGAGAAAAGTCACTTGGCCTTTGTCCCGTAGTTTTTCTAATTCTAAATCTTACATTAACTCCTGCAGTTTTAGATATTAACTGTTCATTTTGGCAGGTGTAGGGTCTCTTTTTAACTGGAAGGTTTAAAATAGAGAATTAAACTAGAAAATCACAAGCTATTGATGATTCTGCCTGGAATTAAAAAAGAAAGAAAGAAAGGAAAGGAAAGAAAGAAAGAATGAACAACTCTGGTAGAGCAGAGGAGATCACTTAGGTTCTGGAGCTGGATGGAGCTGGAGTCCATACCTACCTCTATCGTTACTAGTTGAGGGCATTACTTACTGTCCCTGAACCCCAGGTTTTTAATTTTATAAGTGGGACTAATTATATCAATCTCAGTGGTTAGTGAGGGGTTAAATGAAACAAGAAGAACAAATCTCCAAGCCAGTGCTTGACACAAAATATATGCTTTTTTTTTTTTTAAGATTTTATTTATTTGCCAGAGATCACAGGGGAGAGAGAGAGAGAGAGAGTATAAATAAGGAGCAGCAGACAGAGGGAGAAGCAGGCTCTCTGCTGAGCAGCCACCCCTATGTGGGACTCGATCTCAGAACCCTGGGATCAGGACCTGAGCCGAAGGCAGATGCTTAACTATCTGAGCCACCCAGGCATCCCCAAAATATGTGATTTAAAAAAAAGGTGACTTCTCCATTTTTTTTTTTCCTCTTCTTCTATAGTAATATGCAAATGAATGGCTTCTGTAGAAAGTTTGAGCTAGCTCATCCAGCTAGCACTTTTTTTAGGCCAAGATTAGAAAGAAATTAGGTACTAAACTGTGAAAATGATTGTTGGAAGAAGAAACTTCCCTTCTCACCTGAAATAGTTATCTATCGTTGAGTGACTATCCATTCAATTAGTACTATTCAAGCACAGAAGTGAATATGATACTAATGGTCCTTTGCCCATACTGGGCTCAAGATCCAATAGAAGAGACACAAACAAACAGGCTTTTACAATTCAACCAAATACAGCTCACTTACTACTATGACAGATGCCTTTGAAGCAGCATGGGGAAATGTGACGACATTTTTTGCGGGCCAGAAGGCTTTCTAACTTGCTTCTGGTGCGGTTAAGACTCCATGGCCTCTGGGAGCCAGTGAAAATCCTCCCCCCTTACTGCACTGTGATTAACAGGGAGAGGAAGTGCAGCGTGTTTAATGAGGCTGAGTCTCCCATTAGGTGCTAAAGGACAATATTGTTCACATATCCCACCTAACAAGTCCTGCAGAAGCAAAAGTTCATCAGCCATAGGGACTTCCTGTGTCTGGTTTTTAACATTTTAAAACAGGAATGGACTGAGGGTGAATTTGGAGGCCTATTTGAAAAGTTTAATTCTATATACATGTTTCTAATTACTTTGTTGTGAAACAGAACTTGCCAGGCCGGCCAGCTAGTGGTTTATTTCGCTCTTTATGAGGCAAGCATATTAAGTATGACAGGTAACCCACTGGAACTGTGGATGGTATTTCACGCAATAGTGTTAAATATTGGGGAGCAGGGCAGACCTGGAGATGAAGTACACTTGATTTCTTTGGGAGTCACTTTGTTCTTAAATACCCAAATACCAGATATTGAAACACGTTTTCGTGATTCCTTTGAATAAAAAGCAAGCAGAATGGCTACTGTTGTAATTCTGCTGCTTCTAGCAATTCGCCAGCAGAATACGTCCCGAAATAGCAGATATACAATGCAGCATACACTTTGGTAAATCTAATAATCTCATGAACTCCTTCGCGCCTGGGTTAGTCATCTACATAGCTTTAATGGTGAACTTTATAAAATTTGGAACCTCATGAATCAGAAGGGGAAAAACAAAAGTGGACAGTTTTAACAATGATGGATGAGTTGCAAGGGAGTAAAATTAAATGGTTGATAATAATTGTGGTAGCTCACAAAGACTGATGTTATTTACAAAAGCTCCATTTTGCATGTAATCAGATGTCTATTCCCATGAGCTGGGTCATAATTCATATTCCACTTTAATGTTCGTGGAAAATGTGCTTCTCTCTGTGTATGTATTATTTTTAGGATGTTATGTTTCCTTGGTGCATACACAATGAGCCTGAAATCCTTTAGGAATGTGTTTAATTTGAAAGTTTTATCCTCTGGGTCTGGCTAATTCAAATACACAGCTAGGAACATTACGGTGGGGTCTGAAAGAATGTGGGCATGGCAAATTACGTGCACAAAGGCAGCCCCATCCAGTGTTGCCCGTGCTCATTTGGTGAAAGGATGCAGGGAGAATTTTTTTTCCCAAACTTTTTCATCTATTCACTTAATATTTCTGAACTAATTCCTTATCTTAATCAGCTTGAATTATACTGAATCATATTTCTTTGCTTTTCAACTCAGAAACCATCTCTGGTGGCTCTTCTGAATTAAAATGTTAAGCCTAGGGACCTTTGATAAATTTCCTCCAGGGTGTCCTGGGACCTCCCTTATAGTCTCTCCCATCCTTGGTCACAAAGATGGTCTGAACTGCATTTTTCCCCCCCAGCAGCTGGGGAAGAGCCCTAAGTGTATAACTCAAGAATCACAGCTCTCAGAAAAGAGTGAGATTTGTCCCACCATCTCAGAGAAGATGTTTCTGAATCCTGTCGTTGTGTCATGGAAGAAGAGCGGGGGCCTGGGAATTTGGCCCAGAAGCCTTTCAAGGGGATGAGTGGCTCTCTGGGAGCTGTAAGTTCTCTCAGGAGAGGCATTTTCATAGGGCTCTGTGAAACTCAGTCTTACATTTGGACAGAGACACGCGTTTTATGATTTGAGAAGTCTGAGGAGAAATTAAGTCTTGTCCCAGTGGGTAGTGCTCTGCTGAGAGAATGGTCAGATCATGCTAGAGCATCCCAGGATGCTGACAGGGACTTCTGTATACATTGTGGGGCTTCAGAGTGGCACAGACTTAGGTCTGAGTCCTGACCACTGAACTCATTACACATGTGATCTGAGCCTGGACTGAAGCTTTGGACATCTTCAACAGCAAAAAAATTGTGATGCGAAAACATGTAATGCAACCATGTCATTCAAAAAATAATACCAAAAGTTAAACCAGAAAGTGAGTATGAGGAGTTCTAATACATTGCTACTTTCTCCCCCCAGGTAAATGCAATATATATATATATATATATATATATATATATATATATATATATATTTTTTTTTTTTTTTTTTTAAACTTTCACATTACCCCCCAAATTTGCTCTTACTATGCTGGTATTCTCAGCCTGGGTTTTGTGTAGAAACCCAATGCATGGATCACCACCCCCCTTTCTGGGAGTTATGCTATTTCTTTTCTTTTCTTTTTTTTTTTTTAAAGAGCATAAATGTGAGCTGAGGTGGAGTACGGGAGGAGCAGAGGGAAAGGAAGAGAGAATCTGAAAGAGGCTCCACACCTAGCATGGAACTCGATGCAGGGCTCAATCTTATGACCCTGTGATCATGACCTGAGCCAGAATCAAGAGTCAGACACTTAACCCACTGAGCCACCTAGGTGCCCCTGGGGCTTATGCACATTAAACACGCAGAAGTATGTCATGGACCTTGTACAGTGCCAAACATGTAATCAACTCTCAGTGTAGGTTACATTTATTTATTTATTTATTTATTTATTTCCCATTTCTCATCCTTCCCTCCACCCCAGACTCTTAGGGACCAGTTTAAAGGTCCTCTGGTGCAAGGTAATTGGGCCTTCTGAACTGGGTTTGATCCAGATAGGTAGGAGAGTACCATGGTTCTATATATCAGTGTATACACATTGGGTACTTTCGTCTTTTTTCTTGAGCCATGGGGATTTAACTACCATTGAAGACAATATGTGGGATGAGCTTTGTCATCCGAGGTAGAAATCATGAATGGGAAGGAGTCAGGTTTGTGTTTATGACCAGTAACATTGCATCTTATATAGACCTTTCCCACCCCAGGGGAATTTGCATGGTCAAAAATTGCCAGATCTCTTCACTGGAACAGCATGGGGATACCAGTAACCGGTCTGCCATCTTAAAAGTTTGTAGCTGATCCTGAGATGCTCCTGGCTCTTCATAGCCCTCCAAAAGTGAAGCACCTAGTTCTGTCATTTATTAAACTTTGGTCACCACCAGGAGTAATGCTCCCCTGAGGAGCCAAAGACAAATGGCAAACTCAGTCTTGCATTGTTTAAGAGACCATTTTCCCCTACCCTTATCTAGACAGCCAAACCACAAACAAGGTTTAGAATGGAATTAGCCAGTAAATCCTCAGTTAACCATGTCCCTGAAATCTGAATGGATCTTGTTGTGATGAGTCTTAAGGATTGTAGTTTTACCCAACTTTAAAGTAAGAAAACACAAAACTACAGAAAGGTATCTTCCTTCACAAGGGAGGATTCTGATTGTGACCCCTCACCCTGTTCTTAGTGCTGATCCCTATCAGTTTTATCCTTGCTTTTGTTCAGTTCATTTTTAAGGCCTCTTGAAATGGAATGCATTAAGTGTATTGTGTTTATGCCTTGCTGAGTCTGTAGCAGATGTCACATTAACACAGTGTGTCTGTGTGGGCACCATTGACGATACTGGCATGAAAACAAAGATGGCACTCTGAATTTGATCTCTGTTCTTAAGAGTATAGGGAAGAAGCTGTTGCCCTTCAGGCCAAGCCCAGTGACCACACATCTGAACCAAACTTATCTTCCTGCAACATCTCAGCATGTGGCACAGTCACCATGCACATTCCTACTCACACCCATTTTTTCACACACATTAAGTATATTAATAAGTGGCTGCCAAAACAGTGAGAGCTTCCGTGTCAGACATTTTACAGGTGCTGGCTCATACAGTGGTTCTAACCACCCCAGAGGGTAAGAGCTTTGGCTATCATGATTTTATAGATAGGGAGACTGAGGCAGCAAACTAGTGAACTAGGTTATCACAAATCATAGATCTCACAAGTGGCTGAGCTGGTATTTGAATACACACAGTCAGACCACAGAGCCTGGACCTCACACACTCCTCAGAACTGCCACCCCAAGATGCTTTGTTTGCCTAAGCAAATACTGCTCTCCTTCTAAGGCTTCCTCAAGTCAGTACATAATTAATTGACCAAGAACACTTACTCTGAGCAGGGCACCACATGAAGCATGCAAGCGGATATATACACACCATTCACCGCTAGTCCCTGCCCACCCAGCAGCCTGGACGTGTTGGGATGTGGCATGCATATGACCACTCACTGGAAGTTAAACATCCACTGGGAGGATGTTGACACTTGCTGCTTTGCTGGGGACAATAGGCCTTTCTAGTGTAATTATTAAAATGCTTCCATTTGTTCTCAGATGTGCCCTACTTTGAATGGTATCATTGCCGTGGCCACAGAATTACATTCGAGGGCTTAGGGGAGAAAAAGGATGTAGCTGACCAGGGGATCACATGCAAGATGCTCTTGCAAAAGAGCTCTTGGAGAAGGTTGTACTAAAGCTGTTCTTGGCAAGGCAGGGTTGTGTTGTAGCTAGGAGAATAGAACTGGAGTCAGGCTGCCTTTCTGAAATCCCATTGGACTTCCGTGTCCTCACCTGGGAGATGGGTAGAACTATGCTCTTCCCTCACGGTTATCATGAAGAACGAAAGCTCATATCCATTAAGCAACCCACGTACTGGCTGGCCAAGAGCAAGGGCTTGTGAAATGCACTCTAGCATTACTTAGGTAGACAGAAGGATGTTCTAAGTTTAGGCAGTGACATCTAGAGTGTGTTTAGGGAACTCTCTGAGCCATTCACAAAGCTGCCATCTGCCTCTCCAGTCTCCCACTGTGGGGACCAAACAATAAAAATCACTTTCCCAGCCTCCTTTGCAGTCACGTGACCCAGTTCCTGCCAATGAGGCAAGAGAAAGGTGTCCTTGCAGAGAATTCTGTGTGCAGGCCCCCTCCCACTTCATGCGTCAGAGTATTGGTGTGGACTTGATACTTGAAGGTGCCCCTGTCATCTCCTCTTCTCAAGGGGAAGACTAAGAGAATTCCCAGCAGTGGCCTGGAGTCCTGACCTTGTAGGACCTCTAACACACAGTACAAAGTCAGCTGCTTCCAGACTTTGTGTTATATGAAGAAAGATAAATGCTTATTCGTTTAGGCCACTGTCAACTGGGTTTCTGGTACTTAGAACTAAATTCATCATAACTGATAGGGAATGAGAACCTAATTTGGCACTAGGATCAGTTGCCATTTGGGAAGTACAGAAGCTAGGTGGGTATGGTGGGCCGGGGGATGGGGGATGGGGGTGTCCTCAGAAAATGGTAGCAAGCCCTTGAAGGTTTCTTAGCTTGGGAATAATATGACTTGAGTTATGCTGTGGGAAGATAATTCTGCCTTCAAGGTCTATGATGGATTAGAACAGAGTCTCCAAAATCTAATTGTCCACAAGATCCCCCGAGAAGCTTTTCAAAATACAGATTTGAGGGGCCTCTTGTCAATATTGTGAATCAGAATCTATGGGGGTAAAGGTGTAGGGCACATCTGCAGTGGGGGAGGGAGATAGGTGGTTATAACAACAGCTAGGCGTTCTTGTTTTCAGTGAGCCAGAGGAAAGGAGCCACATTCGTACTGGAGAGGTGGGAAGGTTGAGCCTAAAAGGGAAAAGGTCCGTGTCCAAAGTTAATCTGCAAAGAGGCAGCAGTTGTGAATTAAAGAGTCCTGTCTCTGTGCAGTGTGTGCTCTCCTTTGTTGGATGCCTGTTTCTGAAACAAAAGGCTCTCTTATTCTGGGCTCTACGTGGGAAGGTCTGAGGGTGAACAGTGGCAGAGAGGGTGGCATATAAGTAACAGATGTGAGGAGCCGTGTGGAGGTGATACTTGGAAGCTGTCTTAATGTGGGAGCCAAGAGTGGGGGAAACAGAAAGGACAGAAGGCATTTCACGCTTGCAGAACTCTGACAGCAGTAGCCCCTGATGGTAGATTTGGAAGGAAGTTGTGGCCTGCAGAGTTGGTTTCCTGACATGTTACAAGGGAACACATCTAGGTGATGTCCAGCAGACACCTGGGGGTGTGAATCTGGTGCTCCCGAGAGAAGGTGGCAAATTCCTTGGTGATGAGGGAGCAGGGTGGGTAATGAGGGATGCAGGGAGAAGAGAGCAGGCCAGAGGCCCCCCCACGGGGTACACCCAGAGCCAGAGCAGGAACCAGAAGGGGATGCTTGAGAAGGGGCAAAGGAGCCAGGAACGTGCTTTGCTGTGGAGGTGAAAGGTGGGCGGAAGGCTCAAGGTGATGGACAGACCATTCGAGAGGATAGTGAGGACATGAACAGGAACCTCATCAGGAGGGTTAGTTGACATGAGTGGAGTGGAGAAGAGGTGAAGTAAAGTGTAGGAAGTTAAGGAGGATATGCTGGGGGACTTGAAGCTGCAGAATGATTTACTTTTAGGAGAGCAGCACTCAAAATGGGGAGAGGGAGGGGCAGAGTGCTCAGTTTCCACCTCTTCCCCAAGCACTCCTGCTCCAAAGAACCACTGTGTTTTCTGAGCATGAGCAGTGGCTATCCTCCGAACCATACAACTGATTGCTAAGACGTCCATTGGCTTCTGATCATCTGGAGTGTAAGTCTTACCTCTTAGAATCTCACAGACGGTTAGTGGACAGTAGTGTATACTATCTATTTGATACCTGATTGGCAAACAGCACAGGGAATTACCGCACAAAATGGAGGGGGAGCCCGGGGGACAACGTTTTCTCTCTTTAAGGAAAGGGCATGATGAAGGACAGACATGGGGAAAATTCTTGTTACTTTAAAACATGGGAAAGCACAGCCTGAGAACAAATGGGGTTATCAAGACAATGTTAGAAATTTGGGGCAAGTGACGCCGGCAATATCAATTTCAGAAGAGCTGTGAGGAGGGGTGTGTAATGTATTCCGCTGGGCATGTTCTATGGAGCTGTGAAGACAGTGCAGTTCTCGTGCCTCGCAGCAACTGGGTCCTTTTGTATTAGAGAGCTTTGGAGATGTTAAGAGCATTTGGGGATCTTAGCAGAACTAAAAAAGATCTTTCCTTTCAGAGGGTGTATTAGATAAGATGGAAGAAAACTCAGGGGGGAACAGAGCTGGATCGGCTCTGCTTGCTTTAAGCTCTTCAGCTGGACTCATAGGTCTGGATTTAGTCCTGGGTCATTTCGGGTAGCCTCCGTTGCAAAGGGCACAGCTTAAGTGGCTTGGATACATGCATGTTTAGTGTGTATATGCGCCCGTAGACATAAATGTCTATGGGTATACTCATGAGCTTGTATGATGAGTACATATCTATGAGTACGTCATATACACCCATGCTTGGATGTGTTCTAAGTGGCTCTTTGGGGCCACTGTATTCATATATACATCTGTACTTATCCCTGGGTCCCTATACATATGTGTGGTCTGCACCAGTATACATATGCATGCAGAAACATATGTTACATTTATAATAATGAACACAAATACATACGTGTGTATACAGGTACTGTGGACTACTCCTTTACACCACCTTCCACATAGCCTCTCACCATTAGGGGACCTGTGACGCCTTGCACTTAAAAAAAGGACTGTAGATCCTTTGCCAGATTGTTTTGGCATCCCTTTCTCCCTCTTTTGATTTGCTAACGCCGTTCTGGAATTTTAATGGGGCGAGAAAGAGGAAATAAATCCACTGAAACCCCTGGCTTCTGAGCTGGTCGAGGACAGGAGCAAGTTGGAACTAGCGCCAGACAGAAGAGGCCCCAGGAACTTGTGACTTTTAAGCCCACGGCACTTTGCCGACGACTCAGAAGGTGAGGCCCCGCTCAGTTAGTGAAGAGACTGGACTGTAGACATGCACAAAGACATTCAGTTTTATAACTTCTATACCAGGCATAGTGAAATAGAATGAAACGGACCAATAAAGTCTTCCACAGGAGAGTTCTACGGGGGAATCCATTGTAATAAATAGAAAAGGCAGTTGAATAGCTTGACCAGTTTTCTATATAAACAATGCTTCTAAGTGCTTGGGAAGAGGCTCCTCCATTATTGAGGCTGAGTATGCGTGCTTCAGTACTTGTCATGATATTCATTTGCTTTGCCAACCCTTTCACCCTTCCGATCAAAGTCGGCTTCTTCCCTACCCCTGTGGAAGTGATCAACATGGAGAATTAGTGAAACTGGAACCCAGAAGGTTTGACTGTAACAGTAATTAGGAAGGAATGCACGTGTGCTTGTTTCTGGGAAGGTTAGGAATGGAAATAAATGCAAAAATATGCTTTTCTGGCAAGTCATCATTTTTAATACGAAGACGGAAAGCACAAGACAGCTTTGTTTTGCCTTTTTTCGAGGGTTGTGGTTGATTTTCTTTTCTTGCTTCCTGGTTTTTGCTAGAAAGAAACTTGTTTATTTCCCACCCACTCCACACCCCCTCTCCCAAGCTAAAATATCTGTCCAAGATCAGCCTTTTAAGTGCACAGTCTTAGAGACGAGAGAAGAAAAAGAACTGTGATTTAAAATATATATGTACATCTTTTTTTTAAGCTTGCAAACTGGGATTTCTAGACTCAATTTGTGTTCTTGAGACATTGGAGTCAAGTTTATATATAGTTTTTGATGTAGGACCTAATTAGGCTCTCAGCATATCTTAATACTTTCTGCTACATCTGCATTAAAGATAACGTTGCATACATTTGCATTTCATTTACATAAAAAAGTTAGACATGCTGTATGTAACAATCACTTTAACCAAGTACCGTTGACAGCAAATATTTTGAATAAGCATGTGAAAATCCATGGTTACACAAAGCCTGTCCTGGATTCTGTCGCATCTCTCTCATTTGGAACTTGTTTGTGTGTAACACGTTCTAGTCGGGCCCTGGAGGTTTAGCCAGCAAATAAGGACGGAGGAATCAACAAGGGTCTGACGTATGTGATAGACTCATGTCAGGAAAGAAAGGTTCAATTGAGACTCTTTCTGACGCCTTTATGATTTTATTAACAATGGCTATCGGTGGTAATAATGGTATGCTTTTTGTGATACATTTTAAAAGATGGGATAACCTTGAAATAAAAGTATTCATTCATTTCTTTATTCATTCATGTGTATTCAGATGAGTCTATATGGGGCAACCTTATTTCCAGGTCTCATTTAATGAATCTCAGGTTTATCTGGGCCAATTTACTTTAAAAGTGAAATTTTTGCCAGGGGACTGCTCCCCCAGTTGCCTCAGAATGAGGAATGTTGCTTACCTTAAGTTCTGATTCCTCTGGGCACATTCCCTGTGTTCTAACCTGCTCAGCCATTCACCTCCCAAGTTTGTCACACTTGGCTATTCTTTCTCCCTTAAGGGGGAAATCTGGGCTGCCTCTCTGGGGTGTGGTTTATGGCCGTCAGAGGATGGTAGGCCTAGCTTGTGATGTGTGGGATCTTCTACAGTCATGAGATCTGAAGCTTGCTCCGAAAAACATGCACTTTCCAGGGAATATTCATGAAAAATTGTACTAACCAAACCCATCTGGGAATTGTTGCATACTTCTATCTCTTCTTGGAGGACCACGATGTCTAAAGTAAAAATCTTGCTTAATTTTCTCTAAGTTGCTATTTCCCAAACTTTTGGGACCATGGAAACCTTTGTTGGCATGCCACATATTTACTCTGGGAGACAAGTTATGCACAGAGATTTTGGAAGTCACTGTTCTATTTTAAGGACAACAAGGATAGCAACAATAATAGTAGTTGCTAGCATTTGCTAAGAGCTTCTCGAGTGCCTTGTACTAGGGTGAGTACCATACTTACATTATCTCAGCTGATTCCCTCAAGAACCCTAGAAGGTTAAAGTGCCATTATTAGTGCTGTCTGAGAGATGAGAAGACTGAGACCTAGGGAAGCTAAACAACTTACTCCACATTGTGCCACTAAGAGAAAAGGGCGAGACTCGAACCCAGGGCTGTGCTCCTGTTTGCTCTGCCTTCTGTGCACAGCAAAAGAAGAAGGTACTCTTCTTTCCAGGCCACGATTGCCTGTCTCTGTAATCATTCCTCACATGTCCTGACTCAGGTCCTTCACTATGGCAGCCACTTTGCCCCTGGTTTATCCGTATCCCATATTAAACACAGAGCCCCAGATGGAGGATGAGGTCCAAGGAGTCAGGCAGAGCCATCAGCTCCCTTGTCTTGGACCCTGGATTTCAAGTAATGCAGCCTAAGACTTCAGTGGCTCTTTTACACGTATATAATTCTTTTGTATCTTTTGGAGCGTGTTCCCAGAATTGTTCAATCTCTTTTCCCGTGTATGCCACTGATTTTTAACAACTGAAGATTTGTGATCTAAGGCAAGTTGTCGCCCTCTTTCGAAAGGCTTCAGTTTTCTGGTGAGTAAAATGGAAATAATAATGGTCCAGACCTCCTAGACCTGCGGGGGCAACAGATGAACAGGTGCAGTCCTCAGTACGGTGTCTTATATGTAGTAACTATTCAGTAAGTATTTTTTTTTAAGATTTTATTTATTTATTTGAAAGAGACAGAGAATGCACTTGAGAGAGCACAAGCCAGGGGAACAGCAGGCAGAGGGGGAAGGAGAAACAGGCTCCCCAAAGGGCAGGGAGTGTGATGTGGGGCTCGATCCCAGGACCCTGGGATCATGACCTGAGCCAAAGGCAGCCGGTTAACCAGCCGCCCCACCATTCAATAAGTATTAACAAGTACGATTGTTGTGGTAGTTATTAGAAAATTAAGAAATTTTATTGAGCAAAAGTCTTCTCCCCCAGTTTTTTGGTATATTTTAATGTAATTAAATTTTCTTTCCTTTAAAAATTTTGAATTAATATCTCTATTTGTAAGAGCAGCTTTGTTAGTACATTTGAAACAATTCCCACAATGCTGATTTAGGCATTTCACATTTTTATATGCATTTTTAGCTGGTTTTCAAAGTTGTAAGACTCTAAGGGGGGGGACCACCCTAATCCTTAGTTGGCAGGCAAGTCCCCTCCCCACATCCTTGGATTAGAATAGAATCTGCCGCCAGGGCTTTCCTTGTCTCCTGTGATTGAGATCTGTCTGAGGCAAGAAGGCAACCAGTACCTGTGTATAGCAAGTACATCTGTTAAAGGTAGAATTTGCAACTTTAATATTTATCAATAGGCACACTAATTCTCTTGACGGTGGTAATTAATGAAGTGCTTATATCTTATTTTGTGGTAGTTTAATGAGCTGCGGGCTAGCAGGGAGATCTGGTGCTTGCTATAAATGCTACGAATCAAAGATGCTGGAGGAAAATGCAGAAAATGGAGCAGAAAAATTAAGCCTTTAGTAGATAAAATGTCTCAGATTAAAACGATCACAAAACAAACCTTGGTAAGGCAGCAGCATTTAGGAATCAGTGAAAGCCTTCTGGGGGGAAAAGTCATATGTTTGCCATTCGTTTTTCTCCAGTGAGGCTGTTAATTTTGACCACCCATTTGTCTTTCTAGCCGTTTGGTCTGGACTGTGTTAGCAGCATGCAGTGAAAAATTGAGAGGAAAACATAGTTTGCTTCTTAAGGCTTAGATAGTTGCAGCCAAAACATTTTGTTGTATTGTGTTTTGAATAATTGCTCCAAATCTACACTTAATTTTGCCATAGACAGCTAGCCTTATAACCCTAGTTAACCTGTGTTTTCTCTTGTTCTTTCATCCTTTGGAAATGAGGTCCACAGAATACAAATGCAGAAAGGCATAAATTCCAACTCCTCAGAAGACAGGAATAGAAGTCAAAGTGACCTCAATAAATCAAAAGCAAGTTGAAGTTCAATAGGGACAAATGTAAGGTAGGATACTTATGTCCAGTAAATGGACTCACAAGTTTAAAATTGTCTGAGCCCTATCATGGCAGAAAAATGTCTTGGTCAATGATGTGAGGAGGACTCTCGTAGCCTTATCCTAGGACCTACTATGGGCTAGCCGTTCTGCAGAAGTCAACTTGTTCAAATACACTGTTGCAATTTCCCTACACTAACTCTCTCAGCTATACATAATTTGTTCTCTCATTTTATAGATGTGGAAGCTGGGGTTGAAAGAGGTTAAATAATTTGCCCAAGTATTTACAGTTAATAAACCAACTTCCTGGTTTTGGACCATGCTTTTTCTACGTGACCAAGAGCACTTCATTACTGAGCTGTTACTTAAAAAGCCAACCCAGTTCTTGGCTGTATGAACTTGGATTTCACTATAGAACCAGATAATAACCTTTCCAGTATACTATACATTACTTAAAATTTAAAAGAAAAAGGAACAGGAGAAACTGGAGCACGTCCCAAAATACCCCACCCAGTAACAAAGGCAGGGAAAGAAATTTTGAAACTGGCCTTATAGGAAAAGACTCAAGGTGTTAGGGATTGCTTAGCTGGGAGGAATGCAGCTGTGGGGTAAGTGGCATGCTAATTGCCTATAAACATCGAAAAGGCAGTAATAAAGATTTATTTGCATTTTACATAAATATTGCAGTTTACAAGGCACTTCCAGATCCCGTCGTTTTATGGGTCCCCCACAACCTCTCTCTTCGTGAGCAGGAGTTGGCAAACTTCCTCTGTAAAGGGTCAGAGGGTTAAATATGTTTGGCTTAGCAGACTGTGCGATCTCTGTCACAGCTTCTCAGCCCTTGTGTCACTGCACAGGAAAGCGGCCTGGACGCTTCCTACACAAGTGGGCGTGACTGTGAGCCGATGAAACTTTATTTACCACAAGAAGTGGCAGGCCGGATTTGGCTCTTGAGCTAGAGTAATTGACTGCACATTATTGCTCCTAGGGTACAAGTCAAGGAAATTGAGGCTCGGAAAAGTAAAAGGACTTGTCCGATGCGATTCAGTGAATGAACAGTAGCTCTGGAGTTAGAGTTCAGACTCCCTGGTTCATAGTTTGGTGCTCCATGCACTCAACAGAAACTGTGTCCCCGGAAAGATTGCAGGGAAGGTCGTCATCCCCAGGTACCATTTGCCAGTGATGGTGACTGAAATTTGGAGCAGACTCATCCAGAAGTTAGGTGCCTACCTGGTGTAATGGAATGTTATTTGGCGAGCACTTAAGAAGGGGTATCTTGTCAAAAAACATTTTCCATCATGCCTAAAATTTCCATTATAAAATCAATTACTTTTTTTAAATTATTATTTTTTATTTATTTGACAGACAGAGATCACAGGCAGAGAGGCAGGCAGAGAGAAAGAGGAGGAAGCAGGCTCCCCACTGAGCAGAGAGCCCACTGCTGGGCTCGATCCCAGGACCCTGGGATCATGACCTGGGCTGAAGGCAGAGGCTCTAATCCACTGAGCCACCCAGGCACCCCTATAAAAGCAATTACTTAAGGAACTTCCTGAGATGTGTGAATTTCCAGTGGATTACAGCATTTCTGTACCTGGGAGAGAAAATACATTAGAAAATACATTTGTACTGATTTTTCGCTAGTAAAAAGTGGGATTGAGAAGGTATATGGCATCAGAACAAGTTAGCATTTATGGGGTTTGGGGTAGGCAGTGAGGTTGTAAGCAAAGGTTACTGTACCAGTTATGGGTGTTTTATATGAGCAAGTGGGGACAGCATTAATATTATCTGCTGGATGTGTGAGGTACTTAACCCATTGTGGGGCACATGTTCTAAGAGCTGTGCTTGCCTCAATTCTCCAAACAATCCTGGAAGACAGGTGCTCTTCTTTCTATTTTATAGGTAGGGAACCTGAGGCACAAAGTCACAATAAGTAGGTGGAGGTGGCACATCAGAGTCATGTTACATATAATCTGTTAGCGAAGCTCCCCCGCCTGTCCTTCTTTGTGGGCTTGGGGAAGGAAGCCCTCCACCCCGGAGATGCTCAGACTGCATATGCACACTCTTGCTGCAGTTGGCTGGGCCAGGTAATCCTCCAGTTCTATTTGTCTGATAGAGATGTAAACTCTGGTGAGCTGTGGAGAAAACACAGGAAAGTTAATGCACCATTACCAGCCAGGCCGGATGGCATGAACTATGGCTGAAGAATGTTTCCTCTTGTTTGCTGAAAGAGGCCTTAAGTGGGCACTTGTAACAAGCTTGGTTAAACCTATCCTGCTCAGGGTTAAACCCTCATAAATCAGAATAGCTCAAGTGACCCTAGTAAATGCCAGTACCCAGTAATGGATGGAGTAATTCAGTCTGCTTTGTTAAGTGTCAACTAGCCTAATACTGCTTCTTCTTTTTTTTATTTGTGTGTGTGGGGGGGAAGCTTTTGCAGATATACTTTCAGTAAGAGTTTTTTTCCGATTTATCTCGTTGAGAAAGCAGAAGGTAATGCCACGTCTATTTCCTCTTTAGATTAAAATTTTATTTCAAACCATTCTTCTGACATACTTAAAGTAGATGAGATTTATGCATTTAAAAATAAACAATGCAAAGCCTTATCATTTTATTAGTCTTGACATCATTCTTTTTAAGATCCTATTTTTAGAATTTCCAAAATTTCTACTCTTAGGTTTCAGGAGCTTTCATTACCGGTACAGTAGAGAAACAGATTGGGTAATGAGATCATGGGTGCTTATAAGGAAAGAAACAGAGGAAGAGAATGTGAGAGTTACAGCTTGCAGGAAGGGAAGGAAAGAATTACAAAGTGGAGGTGGGAAGGAAAGGTAAGAAGCCAGATGTGTGTTCAATGGAATGAAGAAGCAGGAAGAAACGCTGAATTTGGGATCATGAAATCAGAAGATTTGAGTTCAGTTCCCAGCTCTGCCCCTTGCCTGCATAACCTTTGATTTGTCACTTGGCCTTCATCAACTTCATGTTTTATATCCTGTGGGAATAATCATGGAAGCTCTAAAGGGTGTTTAAATGATGTGATGTGGACGAAGTCCATTGGTTTAAGAGAGGTGTATGGGATCCATGTGTCTTAGGATTACAGCAAAACAGAAGCAAGGGACCAAGCTCATGATGGTAAGATGAATGGGAAAGAAGCAGCTTGGGAAGTAAATTCATTTGGGTGTTCCTAACCAACAATCTTTATTTCCAAGTTCTGGGAAGTCATGGAACGTTCTTAACTGTCTACTCTGCATTACACCCCCTTGCAACAAAATCCTGATATCACCAGGTCACGAATTTTGACCAAAACCTTACAGGGCAAAGGCAGGAATAGGATCTAGAATGTGCACCGTCTAATAGGTGGACACTTAAGCAGGGTGATATTGGTATTTCAGGGACCTTGGACGGGGGGTGCTCAAGGGGACTCTACTTGAAGCAGAAGCTCTCTGTGACAGTGTTAGATTCAGGTCCCAGTGGGCCTTGAGCAATTCTACAGAGGAAAAGTATCCCCAATTTTCTCAAGCATAGGTTGTTTTCCCCCCAAAGCCAGGGATTTTCATAAGCTAGATTTAAATTTAATTCTTCTCTCCCAGTGTCTTTTCTTTTTAACTCACCATCTGACAGGGAATAGTTAGTATATAACCCAAAGCATATGTGGTAAGTTTGTTCCTCTCTCCCTAAATATGAGTTTAATAAAAAAAAATAAATAACAGTTAAACATATGTTACAAATGAAGCAGTACAGTTGGGGGCAAAGACTAAAAGGCGACACAACTGTTTATTAGTTGTGTTTTTCATTTTCATGTTCGGAGAATTTTAAAACCTGATTTTTTCCCCCCCAAGCTGTAGCCAGATCTGCGCAACCAGTTATGTACTCTATTTTGGTCTTTATTTCCTACAGATAAACACCAGACAGTGTTGAAGTCCGTGTCCAAAGCAATGAACATCAATTACCAAAATAATGAATTAGGACTCTTTTATGTGTCACTTGTCCAGGTTAGTAATTTCAGGGCTTGTAATGTTTTACCACAAGAGAGAGCTTTGGCATTACGTATAGAAATCAGCGCAAGGGAGTGTTAAGTGATCTTGGCTTCCTGGATTGCTGTTCAAGGTTTGTGAGATCCAACCAGAGTCAGGACAGATCAGATGGTTCCTTTTCTCGTCATCAGCAGCTTTATCAAGACAGTCTATCTGACTTAAAATCAGAGATGAGTCTTGACCTTATAGGTGAATTTGGCAGTCTTTCTTTACTGTGTCACAAGGATGAATCCAGGTAGAGGCACCTTGTATCTTGGAATAACTGCACTACCAAAATGTGGCTGTTCAAGGATAGAACTGTGACCAGAGTCCTGGTTGTTTCTTTTATTATAGAGAAACCAGGGCTGTGAGCCATGACTTCTAGGAAGACAGATTCTCACTGTAATAAATTTTTGCTCTACATGTATGACCTCAGTGATCCTCTATACCCATCCTCCTACCTAAATGGGCTGCTATATAGGAAAAGAGAAGTGACATCAGGACAGATACTAGAGTGGAGAATACCAAGTCAAGGTTCTTCTACCAAAAGTGTTGGCATAGAAAAGCTTTTCAGACTGAAAGCGATGAAGCAGTAATGGTATACAAGGAACTTTGGGATTCACAGTCTGATTGCTACTGAGAGCAGTCTTGCGAAGTAGTAGGCAGGTGTCTGTTTTGAACTCCACTTTAAAGAGAAGGAAACCAAGGGGGGAAAAAAAGTCGTTTGAGATGGGGAGTCACCGGACCTGGTTCTTTCTGCACCCTTGTCTTACTGTGTTGCATGGGTAACTTCCTATGCCTGAAGTTGTCTCTAATCAGAGTTAGCAGAGAGGAGGAAAGCTAGTATGTGTGCCCCCAGCAATTCTTTGGTGTCATCAATTTCAAGCCTTTTTCATTGTTTGGGAGTGGATATACACGTGCAACTTTCTAAATAACAGAGTGTACACAGTTGTGAGATTTTTGCCTAATGCAATCAAGGACAAAGCATTCAAAGGTGGTCCATAGATAAGGACAAAAGAGAATTCCATCCACGTGCCAAATTTTTCATAGGATTTCTTCCATTCTTGCAAATGATAATATAAAGAACTTGATTATAGCTGTAAGTCACAACGGGAGATTTAGTTTTCCTTTGCTTTCTGGGAGTCACATGTATTCCAGCCGTCCAGGAACCTGCCAGTGTCACTCATCACCCTTGTGCTCAGAGCTGCTACATGCTCTTTCCTGTTGATGTGTTCTGAGCACCTGCTCCGTGAGAGAACCCACCAACACGTGGCCTGTGGAGGCAGGTGGAGTGTGGCCAGATCTCTGGAGAGGACTAAATCAAATGTTTTCTTTATCCCCTTAAACCCAATAATACAAATGTCATCTTCTTGGATCTCATAAATTAAAGAAGTGTTGCCTTGAAATGTGATAGACAGTGAATTTTAATTTTTGGTCATTTACCACCCCCTCAAAAAAAAAAGAATTTTGAAATTTTTTTGTACCCCCTTGCACATGCTTTCCTAAAATTTGACATTTAGAGTTTTTCATCGTAAGTTTAAATAGTTGCAAAAGATATAAATTCCTGGCAAATTATATTGACATTTTAAAATAAAACTGTTTGATCACTTTTGAAAATGCATGCAGTGAAATCTGAATGCTATTTTGAGTGAATATCCACCATCATTCTTTTTTTTTAAATACATGAACAAGCTGTTCTTTAACACTCAAAAATTGTCTTTTTTCTTTGAACTATCTTTCTATTATATTTCCCCTGTGGAATTTTATACTAATGTTATATATTTTAATGCTTAAAAGTCTTTTATTGATTTTGCTGTCATAGCCCTTTGCAATAAAAATATGTGTAAAAATAAATTTAAATTTTAAATCCAATGATCATAAAACTCTAATTCATAAAAAGTCTTTTAGATTGATTTATCACTACAATGATTTTTTTTACTATAGAGTTTATCAAAACAACATAATTGAAACATTTTGATTAATAATTATTAAATGTAAGAAGCAAAAATTTATTGGAAATACATTTCCTAATGAGATGGATGGAGATTTATTTCCAGTTAGTTCAACCCATGGATGAATATTATTTATTGCTAAGGGCTCAACATCAGTTCCATTTCTAGTTTTAGTTTCTATTATATAGATGGTGAATATGATATATATAGATATAAATTCTCTACATATTATATGATGGGAACAGATGGAGTCCTGTTAGAGCAGTACCATTTCTGTCTTTAAATTTCTGAATTATAAGCCAAAACAAACAACCACCCGCAGCAATATTTAGTGATCTCTTGGTAAATTTATTAGATCTTCCTTTGATTTTGTGAAAAGCAAACAATAGTGGGCACCTGGCTTCCAGAAGTGTTTGTAACCATTCATTAAAGTCATCTGCTTTCTCAGTGTATGCTAAACAGTATGTCACATTTGCTTTATCAAGATACCAAATTGCTAAAAATTATATGTATTCTTTCACTTAGTGATGTGCTGCTTAACCTGATCTACTTAGAAAGTGTTCATGATTAGGAATATTGGAAATTCCAATACACCTTTGCCTTCCAAACCATATTTTTTATGTGATTACGGTAAACATGCTTTTATCACACCTTGAAATGCATATTCATCAAACCTTGGATCTGCAGATTTAGTTTGTTCAATGCATAGATAATATAACCTAATTGTGCTCATTGTTTAATCAACCAGCCAAGTCAAATTTATTTTGTGTCAGAAAAAATTCTGACTTCATTTTCCAATGGATATATTTTCAGTGTTAAGATGGATCCCTGTGACAACGATATCACTTCTGCATTTGGATTTTAATATAGAATTTTGACTAAAACATAGCTCTATAAGGACAGGGTTTTAAAAAATATATATTTGGGCATTAATTGCTCAATAAATGTCTGTGGGGGAGGGTGAGGAGGGAAAGAGGGAAGAAAATTGAGGACTGGAGCTGTGGAGGTCATAAGCTGGTAGCCTGGGTGTGGGAAGGCTGCACAACTTTCACCAGTTCTTACTGACTCTATTCCACTGGGGTCTCTAATAATAATCAAGGGGTAGAGGAAAGGTGGTGAAACCATAAGTATTGTCCTTCTCCCCACCCCAGTCCTCCTATCTGAAACTCAAAAAGAGGTCAAAATACACTACTTCTGACTCTTGACCAAAGACCCAAAGACTTACCCACCTTGGATTTATCACTCACCTTGATTCTAGGAGGCTTACTTTTCACCTGTATGCCAAGTTGGTCCTTTCTGGGCCACTCCAGTGCTCTTCATAGCTCCAAGCAATGGGGCACAGTGGATCTGTGAGGGTGAGAGTCAGGTTTTTTCTTCTGGGAAGTAGGAGAAGCGTGATCGTAGGAGGCGGGTGAATACAGCAGAAGGCACCCTGGAGCACAGATGCATTCTCAGACAAGCTCAGGAAATCTTAGGGAAATAGAGATTCTGGAAGTTTATTTCCTTAAAACTGCCTATGTCTGTGTATTCCTTGGAAGGATTTTTGGGACTCTTGAGATGTACATGCTCCCTAGTTTGAAGACCACTGTAATAGAGAAGGACATAACCTTGGAAAACAACACAAGAACTTTAGTTCAGAAAGGGTTATAATTTGGGAAGGGAGGGACAGGACACACAGGTAAAGGGCAGGAAGAAGGCATTCTTGAGGCCGAGTATATTTCCCTTTGATGTTGAATCCGTGGTCTTCCCTAAGACCTTGAAAACCATGTATTAGGCAGAAACTGGAGAAAAGCCACTCCAGGAATCGGTGTGTTCCAGAAAACTGGCAAGAGCAAGGGGGAAACCACATTTATTGAACAGATATTGTTGGAGGTGAAGGTTGAATACCTTAAGATGTTTATTTCTCACTCTGCATTGGAGAGGTTAAATGACCTTTCCCAGGGCATGTGGTCAGGAGGTGGTCATGCCTGGCTCCAGAGTCCATCTGGGAAAAAGAGTTTGTTAGCTCCTTTCTGCTGCTGCTTGAATCTACCTGAGTATCAAGGAGTCGGATGGTCACAGAGTACCATCTCAGAAGAAGAGCTAATTTTATGTTTTCCTTAGTTGCAGAAGAGACACATGCTCATTGTAGAAATCACGAAAAACAGAAAAGCACAAAGCGGTAAACAAAATTTGTGTCTAAGTCTACCACTCAGATAATTCTGAACTTTTTAGAGTGTATATATTTGTGAGGAAGGACACACATACACAAGCACACATTCTCACAGCAGGGACCAAAAGTTTGTGTGGTTTAGACAAACACCTCCACCCAGGTTTACATTTACACGTGGGCGATCACTAGGCTCTTTATCTGTGGAGAGGCAATAATAGTACATACTTCATGGAGTTGTCACTGTGAGTGTTACAGGAGTTCATGGAAGTATGCTTAGCTAAATGCTTCGCACACAGTAAGCCGGATGGATGGGGGTATAGATGGATGATAGACCCTAGACTTTAAAAAAAAAATTTTTTTTTGGTTAATAGCATTTCCTGAACATTTATCCATCTCATTAGTTATGTATTGCTGTAAGCATGACTTTTCATCACACCCATTGTATGACTATAACACAGTTGACTTAACTAATTGTCTTATTGTTGGGCACCCACATTGTTCCCAGCAAATTGCTGTTCTAAACAGTGTTGCATCTAACGTCCTGCTGCCGAGGACTGATGCAGTCAACGGCTCCAAGTGTGATTGCAGCACTGGAATACGCACATTTAAGACGTTTCCAGTGCGTTGCCTAATTTAAGTTCAGAAAACCCTACTCATTTATATTCCAACTCTACACAGATGTGAGAGTGCTTGTTTGCATAAACCCTCACCAACACAGGTATTATCTTCCTTTTTCATCTTTGCTAATTGGATAAGTTTTAAAAAGTGTGCATGTTTTAGTTTGCATTTCTTTGATTATAAGTGAGGTTTGACATTCTCTGTTATTGGGCGGGGGCGGAGAAAAACAATCTAACAATGAGGTGTGTGCGCATGTTTGTTCTTCTTAGGATGCTTAGTGTTATTTACTCCCAGTCTGTATCCATCTCTGTTCTGTAGGAGGCATGAAATTAAAGTTCAACTTTCCTGGGGCATGTGTGTATGCATAAGAGGTTTAATCAATAACTGACAGAAGAAGTGGGGGTTCACAGTGCCCTCCCAGGTCTCTGTGGATTCTTTCTCTTTCAGTCTGGCCGCTGCTTCTCTGACAGGTGTATTTCTTAGCTCCGGGGACCCGACCAGACAGCCCTCAGCTCTTACTCCGCCCAGCGTGTCTTGGGACTCAGGACATTACAGAAATACATATGGTCTGGAGAATGCAAAAGGTCAAAGGCTTATTTTTAGTTGGGAAAAATGAGACTACATTTTAAGCATAAAGAATCCTGTGATAGGATGTGCCCTCTTGCTGTGTTATTTGTATTCTAGTATTTGCGCTTCTCTCTCTCTCTTTCTTTCACTTCCTCTCTCCCTACCTCTCTCTGGCAAATTATACTTTTCTATGACAAGAGGTACTGTCAATAAAGAAAGCAAATGAATAACAAGGAATTTAAATAATAGAAGAAAATGTCCTAAACCTAGAAAATCTTGTTTGCAAATTGACAGAGTGAGAAGGATGTTTCTCATTCGGCAAAGACTTGAAACCTCATCTTGTCTGCATTCCCTTCACTCTGGGATCTGAAACCTGTGACTGATCTCCCTGCTGCTTTTGATCCTCTGCCTTGGCATTTGGGATGGGGCTTTTTGCCCAACCTCAAAAAAATTTTTTTCTTGACCATGAGAAAAGATTTCTCATCAGAAGAGTGAGACTGCAGGAGAGTCTGTGTGTGAGAGAGACAGACAGACAGTTGGCAAAGCAGCAGCCGCCCGAAAGGCCAGGCCTGTGCCATCCCCTTCCAGTTCCGTGTTTGATTTCCTCCCAGCCAGGGGGTTTGGGGGAGTGGGGGGTGGGGGGAGTAGCTAGGCCCTGTCAGCCTCTGCTGGAGTCCCTGGGGACTCAGCCATAACTTTCCTCCCGCTTCAGCCGTTTCTTCTAACAAAGGCGGTGTGAGATAGGCATCCTTTCTTCCTAAAAGCTTGCTCTGTTCTCTCTCCCCTTCCAGGCCTGACCTTGTTTGGCATTTTGTCCAAAGCATGGGAAATAAACTTTAAAACTTGCTCGATGAAATAAACACTCATAGGCCTCCTGGATTCCCACACCCTCCTCCAAGCCCACACGGTCACTATGACCACGCTAAGCAGGGGATGGCACCAAAGATGCAGTGTAGTTTTGTCTTTGAATTTCGGAAGTTTGCATCTCCCAGCTGGAACCCTCGAGTGGGCTGCATTCATATATATTCAATACAAGCATAAACGCGATCCTAATTAATGAGTTTGTTAATTCTTCTTGCCAGCTGGGGACAAAGACCATTGTTCCAGTCTCCAGCCATTGTGTGTGTGTGTGAATTTGGAATCTCCAGATTTCAAATCACTAGGTCAGCAGATTAGATCGTCTCTTCCATCCCTCAAGATTTTTTAAAAACCTAGACATTCTTCCTTATAATGTCACATAATCAGAAACAACCCCCCCCTTTTTTTAGGCTACCATAGTATGTAGCTTATCAGAATGGATACATAGAGTGTAATAGATGTTAGATAATATGTCCTTGTATTTTTCAAGTGATTTCTAGGAAACCAGTTTTGTGACATTGGTAAGTGCAAGGTATTTATATTCCCTGGTTGGGTGCACCCAATAACTCCTTTTCAAATTGGAGCATCAGCTCCAAGGATGAAAGGATCACTTCTCGGAGTTTAAACCCTAAAGCGGCATCATTCATGAGAATGATTTGCTTGCAGAGGTTAGCTCTCTGACTAGATGATGCTTTGGATAAAGTAAGAAGCGGGCTGACTAGCCCCTAAATTACAGGTAGGCTGCGTTCAGAAACACTAAGGCATTTTTTCAATATGATACAAGCCCTTTAATCTCTCTGCATGGCATTGTTTTAGCACTGAGCACGGCTCCTCAAAGCCCAAGATTAAATTAGGAGAAATCCCCCTGCTGCTTCTATTGAATTGAGTTAATATAATGAGTTTATTGTTAAATTAAACAAAATGAAACTTGCCATGTGGAAGAAATACGGCTGAGGTCGCAGTGGGATGTTTTTTCCCTTTCTACCTTGCTTCTGTGCCTCTGAGAGGTGACTCCTTGGCTTGGATGCTACAACTCCAGCACACTCGCTCAACTTGCCCTGGGACCTGGGAGCTGGGAGGTTGAGCCTTAAGCATAAAGTGAACTTCAACATTTGTGGGGTAAGGGTCGATGCCCAGCATTCCTATAGCAGCTCCTTCTTCATAGATACAGGTGCTGGTCTAACATGGACATGGCTTCCATTCCCTCCCATTGTTTCTGTGAAAATACAGGGTTGAGACCAGGCAACCCACCTCAACAGCCAGGAGAGAGGAGCTTATTAGGAAACGGCCACCTTCCCAGCTGCCCCTTCTGCCCATTGCTTGCCTCTTCTGGCTACTTCTGTCCACGGCATAACCAGCACCCTTTCCTCTTGCCCCCTCAAACTGACTCTTGCCCACATCTCCTTATGGCTGGGTCCCTTTTGTCATTCCGTTCCTAGTTCAAATGTCCCCTCAGAGAGCTCTTTTCTCCTTCACCACATAGAAGTAGCTCTCCAGTCACTCTCCATCATATTGCCTGGTTTTACTTTTGTCACATTTTACATCGCCATTTATTTCCTCACTGTTAGCTTATGTGTTGACAGCTGTTCGTGTCTCCCTCTGATAGAAAGTAAACTCTGTCAAGGCAGATGCCACATGGGCTCCTCCCACTGTGTCCCCACCATGTCTAGAATATAGCAGGCATCCAGTAGATATTGGCTGGAAGGGTGACTCCTCAGTGTGCCCATGTGACATAGAGCAGGCTTCTTGACCTTTCTGAATAATGTAGAGATAATAAATGCCCGTCTCCCCATGGCACATGAGCAGTAAATCCATTCCAAGAAAACTAACCCAGAACAATGACACGTGCTGGTTTCCTTCTTTGGGCTCTGAAACACCCGCTTCAGATGCTTTCTCCCTGCTTCCTGGGGCACATACCGTAACCAGCCAGCAAGCAACTGTTACATGGTTGGTGTTCCCACATGGGAAGCTGAGCTCTACGTTGAGTTATTAATGACTTTTCTAAAACTCACTCTTCCTATCCCACGAAGATTTGTAATTCATTTGTCAAAAGCATCATTTCCTCCAAAACACCATGGATCTCTAAGTATCATCAGTGTCCCAAACCTGACAGATGTAGTGAAGAACGAGCAGCTCCGTGAAAAAGCAGGCTTGAACCAGAATGCTGGGAGGACCTTCCAGAAACTGTTTGGTCAGATGTTTGTCTTTTATTAAGGAAATTTAAAATAGAGTGTCCTCAGCAATCTCCTTGATGATTTATCAACCTTCTCATTTGAGAGAGAGAGAGATTGTAAGATCCTCTTGGGCTGGCAGGAATCTTAGAAACCATGGGCTGCATCCTTAGGTTACAGATGTGGAAACTGAGGCCTGTAGCAGTTCAAGTACTTGTCCAGGGCCTTCTCATTTGTTAGCAACAAGTGGGTCCACCCAGTCCTAATTCCCCAGCTAACCCCTTCCCTCTGGCCTGGCCTCCCTCCCACAATGCCCACCAGAATTTCACTGTCCCCTCATTTCCCTAAATCCTCTTCTCAAAAGCCAATCATGTACTTGATGGTATTTACTAAGTTGCTCTTATCTTCTGAAGTCCACTGATAGCACTGATCTTGCCTCACTAGGTGTGTTTCCCACCTACCTAGCAGCTTCCTTACCCCTTTCCGCCCCTCCACAGATGGCAGTAGCCAGCCATCTCCTCTCCCAACACTCCCGAGCATTCTCCCTGGACGGGGTCCTCCTCACCTCTGAGCCTAGGACCATGTGCAGCCCTTGACTTCAGAGTTCTCTGACCAGCACAATTATTATTCTCAGTTATGAAATGGTCACTTTGCCTCTGATATCATTTCTGTCCTGATGCCTGCCATCTTTTACATTGGTTGGCTGCCCAGTAGAGCAGTCTGTTCCCCAACCTCAAAATGTCTGCTTTTAGCATCCCAGAATGTCCAGTTAATCTTAGGTGAATCTAAGATTTATGTTACACTGATGAAAGTAAGATTTAGTATAACGAACATTTAAAAAATTCTTGCCAACATCATCAAGAAGTACTAAACATCAAATGTTTTTTCCAAAAAGATCTTCTTTAGCTAATAATAAAAAAAACCCTAAATGCTAAGTATATCCTATAATTTTACATCTGTTAAGTGATTTGAACTGTGAAACGTTCACACTGAAAAACAGTTTGCCTTTCCAGCTGTTGATCTGTTCTGAACACTGAGCATTACTGTACAGGAAGTCTTCCTTGCAGGCTCCAAGTCGCTCTGTTCAGATGCCTTTGAACTGGGAAGGAGGAGCAGATTAATTTTTTGTCTGCATTTCAGCTATTTTCATTTTTCTTTTAACATATAAAGTGTGTTTAGAATTTTCCCCCAGAATCTGATGCCACAAGCTGATTTGTATGGCCCTCTATTCAGAAAGGGTTAAAGCCAGTAGAAAAGCAAGAACTAACAGTGGCAAAATTTCTTCCTTCCCTTCTTGTGCACACACAAAGTCAGAGACACCCTGGGTGCCTTTTGGGGGCTAAGCCCCTAGCATCCACATGTACGGAAAGCCTTGGTAGGACTAGTAGTGGGGAGCAGAGATGGCTTCAGCTTGATCACCTGGGGGACAGGGAGGGAATGTGTACACAGCATACCATATAATGAAGAGCATGTCAAAAATACAACCACCTGCTTTCTTGGGTATGTGAGAAGTTCTCCATGCTAAATGCGGATACATTATTTTATTTGGCTTCAAAGGGAAATTAACACCCATGAATATGAGCTACAAGGACACAGACTTCAACTCTATGCAAAGGAGAAATCCTCTGAGGGTCTGAGCTCCCTGTGGTGGAATAGCCTCAATGGTAGGAATCTCCCTGTCATTATTCTTTTGAGGACCTCCCTGTTCACATGTGCTCTGGGAATCCTCCCACAGCAGTGTTTGGGAACCATGTAAACAATGAGCTGAACCTTTCCATCAAAGAATAAGGAATTTTAACTCTCCAGCATCCTAGTCCTCCATTTCCATTGTTTTCTAGGTGAAGGGTCCATGTCGATTTAATTTCAAAAGGAACTCTACCTAAAAAAAAAAAAAAAAAAAAAAATTGCTTGAACACCACCACAGCCGATGACCTTTCAGCTCCCTTCTAGCTCTGGGGTGATGTGGCCGTAGCAAAATCCAGGATGGTTGGTCATCAGGTTCTGGGTCCCAAAAGCCGCCAAAATCATCACCCTGGATTAATGGACCTCAACTTTTTCAAGAGGTTCACCACCTCTCCATTGACCGATGGGTGATAGCTCCACCATGATTGGGGGAGCCCTGGCCAAGCCTCTGAGAGATGTTCAGGATCTGTCAAGAGCATCACGGTCATCAGCCTTCAAAAACCGATACCCATGCGATACCCATGGTGAAGTTAGCCTTGGCGAAAAGGAATTGATAGAGCAAAGCAAACCTGCCACTAAATCTCTGAAGCCACGCCAAGGCCACCCCGGTTTCTTCTCTCAGTTACTTCTTCTTGCTGGCTACTGGCTTGCTCTCTCCACGAACAGTATGTTGAGGACATGAACAAGAGTATTTCGTTTTTTTTTTTTTCTATTGAACTTATTGGTTTCCATGGGATTATGGCTCTTTTACCTTATCACCGCCAATTCTTATGGCTCCAGAGAGAAAGATGACTTACCCAATCACTGGAGCAAACTTGAAAGAAACATTAAGGTCCATGCAGGAGAAAATGTGAGTTTACAGTGATAAGATGCCTTTGAGAATCTTTTGTTTTAAGGATGGGATACCAGCAAACATGAGCAAGAGTTTTTCAAAGCCATAACTAACATAGGGAAGATATACACAAGTACTTTGTAAGAAGTTAAGCATGAGTTATGGGGTATAATTTTTCTAAGTGCTTTGAGGAGGACCCATTCTCCATGGGCGGGGGGCGGATGTTCTTCTGAAGATGCTTTACAATATTATTTAGTAACAGTATTACTTCATCGAAAGTTGATGATAGATATTAATACCATATTTGCTTTAAAAAAATACTAGTAGGGGATGGCATTTAGTATGAGAATACAGGAAACTGGAAGGAGAAACAGACCTGAGAGCCAGACTTGTGTTTGGCGGGAGATGGCTGTGTGTTCTTGAGAAATTTGCTTTTCTTCTCTGAGCCTCAATTTTTATATTGGTTTAGTGAGGGGTTTAGATCATATGATCCACTGCCTTTTAAACCTCTGAAGTTCTGTCACTCTCTTCCTGAATTGAACAAATGTTCTCAGTTCATCTGCAAATCCGTATCATTCAAACAAACCAATTTTGTTACCCTCCCTTCCAAGTCCCCAGCCAGGACTCCCCATATCAAGGTATTTGAGACCAACTGATTCAAGCCCCTAACGTATTTTACTTGCACATTTACCTGTCAACTCATAGGTAACCTATAACATTATCATCTTTTCCTTCAGAAAAACCTTTCTGAGCTGCTCTAGATTATGATAGTCTCCTAAAATTTAATTAAGGATCATATAGGGATTACTTTGGGATCTTTTAAAAATTATTCCATATATACCAGATAACTAACTGTTGAAGTGTCACAGTGTGTGTTTTTACAGTAGTCAGCTGGTATAGATGCTGTGTATAGTTACTATGAGTGTTACTGGAACATAAGACCTTAAACTTTAAGCTTTTATTCAGATATAATTTGCATACAACAGAATCCCCAGATCTTAGGCATTCAGCTCAATGAGTTTTGACAGCTGTATACACTTATGTAACCAGCACTTAAAACAACATACAGAACACTTCCATCTCTCTAGAAACCTCCTTTAAGCACTTATTTTAGCAGCTGAGTTTCTTATTTTTGTCCTTTTTACGTAATTATCGAACAGTGTGTGAATGAAAATCAGAGAAAAAGTGGACAAGTTCATGGAAAGGGAACTTCTGCTCCCCCTGACAGGGACACTCTCTTTACCTTGACCTTGATTCAAAGGATTACTTTTCTTGCACTGAGTAGCCAGGTGTGCGCTCTTCCGTCTGAGTTCCTCCTCTGTGTGTAAACACAGCAATGAGTAAATAAACTTGTGTGGCATAGTAGTTGGTGTTAGTGAACATTCACAGAGGAGACTTCACTGCCTTCCCAGAGGAGACACCAGGGGATTCTGCCAGGGCATCCACAGACTCCGGTTCAGCCGAGGGATCTGAAAAGGAATACATGCGTTTTCCAGGGGTTGAACTGGGCCATCAGGTGTGTGCCCAGACACTTGGGGACAAGAGGCTTCTGCTACAGGCTGTTCAGTGAGCGGGCAGGAGGAAGCCCCACCACTTTGAAGGAAGGAGAGATGGTCAGTGGGAGGATGTTGGGGAGCAGAGGAGGAACAGATAGAGGAAAGACCTCTTTCAAGGTCACCTTTCTGGGAACACAGAGCCAGGAGGTAGAAGGTGGTGCCGGTGAGCTCCTGGGGCCAGAAGGCCGGCCCTGGGGAGACTCAGGAAGGGCTCGGGAAGATATGCCACCACACCTGAGGCAGCCCTTCATTTATTTGAGCCTCTGTGCCGGGACTGCTAACAACCAGCTCAAATTGGCTGATTTTTCCACATTTGTCAGGGAGCCAGCTGCACTGGCTCAGCTGAGCATCTGCAGAAAGGGAAGCAGAGAACCAGAAAAAAAAAAGCTTTTAAGTCATTATTCTTATTCATTTCCCTATTCTCTGCCCCTCCCCCTCACAGTCTCCACTGCCATGCCTCTTTCTTCTTCTTCTTTCTTTTTTTAAAAAATCTTTTTATAACCATCTTTTCCTTTATGTGGCAAGAGCCCTTGGCATCCTTCCAGTGACCTGTCTATAGAGAGATACTCCTCCCTTATAATTAGGCCTTTGTTACACCACTTCCTGATTTTCTTCCCTTTCTTTCCCTTTTTAAAGCTTCTGGCCCCTGACACCCCAGTGCCCGATGGAATAACCACACTTGTTAAGACGAAGGGTCTTCAAAAGGGTGATCAAGTTGGCTTCCTCAAGGAGGCCTGTGAGTTCATTCAGGCCTGTGGTTACAATGGACCAGGGCATGGACGGACCCAAAATAAGACGTGTGTTGAGATGTCTTCATTCTAATCACAATCTCACCTGCTGAGCTTTCTCTGAGCACCATTTCATGAGCCCTGGGAGAATAGGTTCTCAGTATATCCGCTTCTCTTGTGGGTACCTCGGTCTCTTCCCTGCATTTGGGAGATTTTTTCTTTCTGTCTTTTCAGGAGTGTTTGACAGTATGGAGTCCCATCCTTCTGCCTGGAAACTGGTATGATTATAGCCCAGGAATGATGGAGTGTAGAAACCGTGATCCTGACATGAAGTGGGCCAAGAATAGGGATAGGAGGTTAAGACGCCCTCACACTGAAAGACCAGAAGTCTTGGGGTCATTGAAATCTTTAGGATGTAAAGAAGAAATTATGAGAGATCTTAGTCCTTCCCTATCACAATTGGTGATGTTCCATTCTGTTCCCTTTGTTCTGATTTGCAGCTCAAAAACAAACAGTGCCAAGCAAGCTAGATAACCACTCTTAGTGGCCTCTCTTTCTCCAACGTGGCTTTTAGAAATAAAGCTATTGGGACAGTCCAGACTTGCCCAAAATGTTAGATTTCTAACCCCCGCCTCGTCAGATCGATTACTTTGTTAACCCAAAGTGTTACCAAGTGCTTCTGGTAGGCTTAAAAAAGATGAGGGTAACACTAAGGGTTTTTTCCCCCCTTTATGGGTTTTAGGATTTTTAGATACTCCCTTTTGAAAATTTTATGTCAAGAGGAGTATTACAGAGAAAAGTGTTTTATCATTTTTGCTGTTATTGTTATACAAAGATCCAACCTCCAAGTGGTCATTCTAACCAGCCTACTGGTAGCGCACTTTGTTGTGACTTAGTTAAGAATACCAAATGTTCTTCCTGGTGGTGTAAGAGACTGAAGTTAGGTCCTTTGGAAGCACTTGAACCAGGTCAAATGAGAATTAAATGGGTTATTGATTTAAAGGCATGTTTAAAACACTAAAGCTAGATTTCAGGTTTGTAATTTGTTTTAGAAGTTACTTAGTCTGTGAAAGGGGATCCTTAATACCTTCCTCACAGTAATGTGTAGATTAATGAGATCCTGGGTATGGAGCACCTGATATGATGCTTGGCATATGGTAGAAGTATGCATAGACCAGCCATTTTCAAAGACCTGCAGTGTGATTTTTCAACTTAGAAAAGTTATCACTATCCAAGAGCTGGGCTTAATGTAGTGAGAGTATTGTAGGTGACCGAATACTTCATCATATCCCAAGGATAGGTAAGCGCTGCAGAAGAGCTTGACTAGAATCTCATGCCTTCCATTTTATACTAGTTGAGTAACTAGAGGGGATAGGTGGGTGGGATGCCTCCAATGTACAGAACAGTTTCTGCTAAAACCCTTGAAAGAATTTTGGTTTTGGTTTCCAAGAAAGCCTTTTCTTGTCCAGACAGTGGGGCAGTGTTTAAGTGTTACTTAGGTACCCAGGGGTGCCTGGGTGGCTCAGTCGCTTCAGTGTCTTACTCTTGATTTCTGCTCAGGTCATGATCTCAGGGTTGGGAGATCAGCTCACGTGAGGCTCCACACTCAGCAAGGAGTCTGCTGCTCTCCCTCTTCCTCTGCCCCTTTGTGCTTGCTCACTGTCTCTTTCCCTCTCTCTAAATAAATAAATAAATAAATAAATATTAGGTACCCAAACCAGCCCAAAGTGGACTTTTCTGGCAGCACAGAGTTTTGATTTCCTTAGTCCCTACCATATTTTTTTTCTGTGAAACACTGCCTTCTGATTTCCAGACATATATCATCCCTCTGCATCTCCACAACAGTGTGGGTAGCTGTCTGGCCAATTCCATGGTATCAGGGACTCTAATTGTGGGACAAGCTATGTCAGCAGGTGGGAAGGTGCTGGTGAGATAAGCTTGTACCTTTTCAACACCTGTGGCAGCAATGAGGGGAGTGAAACTGTTCTACTGTAGCTCCCCCTCTAGATTAAGGTCTGGTCTTCCACTCTCCCTAAGGAAGGGAGCGGTTCTACTTGCAGGGGGCAGAAGGGTCTCATTCTCATTCATATATAAGAGTCCTACATATATTGAAAGTGTGTTGTGTCCATCAACACCCACCTCACCTGAGTTGGAATGGCAGATTTGTGATGCCAAGGTTATAGAGCTCTTTTTCGTGTGTCAGAAACTCTGGTAGTAGAGCCCAGGCCTCCAACGGATCCTAGTGGATACTTTCAGAGTTTGAGGATTATTGGTTTAAGCATTAAATAGGATTCCTGTCTACACTGCCGACCTTTGGGGAAGGGATGCCTGTGGAAAATGGGGTGAGGAGAGTCCCATGGACAAGGTAGGGGCTCAATAAACAATAATGACTTTCTTTTTGGGGGGATTTACTTCTGAAAATAGAGCTGCCTGATAAAAACACAGAGCCCCCATTAAATCTGAATTTTAAATAAAAACAAAATTCCTTAGTATTGGTACGTCTCATTTGATGTCCTGTGTCTCTGTGTGCTGAATCTGGCAACTCTGTGACAGTGAAGTCAGGTTGTGTAGAAACTTGGCAGATACCACCTGAGACAAGTGATCAAGGTTAACACCACCAGTGAGAAGCTATGAGAAGATGTGCTAAGAAGGGTTCTTTATCTCTGAGCTTTTTCTTTTTCTTCCCCCAAATCCATAACCTCAGTCTCATCATTAGGGAGCATCAGACAAGTGTCTGAGAGACTGTTCAAATGTCAAGGTCATGTAAAACCACGAGAGACTGAGAAACTGTCACTGATGGGGGAAAAAAGAAAAAAGAGAGAGAGAGAGACAGAAAGAAAATTAGGAGATATGAATAACCGAAGGCAATGTGGGATTCTCAATGGGATCCTGGAAAGAAAAAGAGACATTTGTGGAAAAACTGGCAAAATCAGGATAAAGTCTGAAGTTTAGTTAATAGGAGTTACTTACTAACATTAATTTCTTAGTTTCTATAACTACTGTGGTGATATGTGATATTAATAACAGGTGAAGCTGGATGAAGTGTCTATGGGAACTCTCTGCTCTCTTTGCAGTTCTTCTGTAAGACTAAAACTGCTATAAAATGCAAGTTTTCAAAAAACCGGGCCGGGTATACCTTAGCAGCTTTGTGAGTACCACCCTCCTTTGTTTCCTTTCAGGAACAAAGAGAGATTTTACTTAATTGCTGAAGTGTGTGAGGTCATGGGGATGAATGATGAACACACGGGGCATAGTTCTTCCGACATGATAGGGGCCAGAAGTGTTGCAGTGGGTTTAAATCTGCCAGGGACAAATAGTCTTTTCCATGAGCATATAACGGGTTGTGCCTGGAGAGGCATGGGAATCCTCATTTACTGTTATGGCTTGTTCACCCCAGAGCTGATTGAGAAAGATTTTTAAGAAGCAAGAGAGGTCAGCAGTGGGGTGGTTGTGTAAAAGGAGCTTACACACAAGCATCCTGATCAGAATGGCTTCATCGCTTCGGGAGGATTCTGTTGTCGTTCCCTCGTTTTTAGTTTTATCTGCAAGGTTTGGTCTGTGTGAACCCATGAGCTTAGGGATCCAACGGCGGCTTCTCAGCCAAAAAGATTTTTCCACAGCACCAGTTTACAGATGGTGGACCAATTTGTTCTGGAATTAGTGGTTTCAGATAAAAACTTTTAGTAGGGCATTTAGAATCAGACTGTGACTTTAGTTTATTCCCAGTCCCACCCTGCCCACCCCCTACTGTATCTTCCCTATTTCCCTAGATGGGGATGCCTCTTAAATTGTTAAGTCCCCAAACCTTAGGGACTGTGGTGGCTTCTTGCCGAGGTCTAAGAGCCCTTCCCACAGCAAAAGGTCTGAGGATTGCAGTTAGCTTCCCTGTGGAGGCTTAGTCAGTTCACTTCAGCCCAGCTCAGCCCTTAACCAGGAATGAATGTAGCTAAATCCCGGCTGGAAGGAGCTCTCTGTCTCAGTCAAGTTTCTTTGTCTTCTCTCTCCTTCCTGTCATTTGGTGGGCCTTCTGGGCGCCATTTCTCCCAGCAGGAATCCATTTTTCTTCCCGATTTGAAACTCTTGTGTTTAAGAACATAATATTTAAAAGCATACAGTCTAGTACTTACAGATTTTTTACATTCATCTCTTTCCCTGAGCACTGTCTCATAGCTGCTTCTCCTTGAGTCCAAAGACTTGATTTTATTTACTTACCATGATTTTCTTCCAATTTTTAAATTATTTGTTATAATTTATTAATATGTGTTACTATCAAAGGTTTAATATTGAATAATAATTTATCTGTTTCTTTTTTTTAAAGATTTTATTTATTTATTTGACAGAGATCACAAGTAGGCAGAAAGGCAGGCAGAGAGAGAGAGAGGAAGGGAAGCAGGCTCCCCGCCGAGCAGAGAGCCCGATGTGGGGCTCGATCCGAGGACCCTGAGATCATGACCTGAGCTGAAGGCAGAGGCTTTAAACCACTGAGCCACCCAGGCGCCCCATCTCAGTTATTTTTTGTTGTTAGGTTCTTTATGTCATTATAGTTAATGTTTTACTGTTTTCAATGACAGTGGGATTTATATTTTTAAAACTTCACTACTTTTAACTTTCTTCATCTTTGGAGTCATTTTTATTAGGAAAAACTGAGTTATAGTATTACTGGGATCTTAAAACTTTTAGGACTTTTTTTTTTTTTAAGATTTTATTTATTTATTTGATAGAGATTACAAGTAGATAGGCAGGCAGAGAGCGAGGAAGGGAAGCAGCTCCCTGCTGAGCAGAGAGCCCAATGCAGAGCTCGATCCCAGGACCCCGGGATCATGACCTGAGCCGAAGGCAGAGGCCTTAACCCCCTGAGCCACCCAGGCACCCCAACTTTTAGGACTTTTGATATGCATTTCTTGTCAGTTTAATTTTTACATGTCTAAAATGACCAGAAATACTCTTTCCTATTGTCTCCAACCCATGCCTACAATCTTCCGGAAAACCCACATTGAAACACCCCTCACCCACTCAGTAGTTTCAAAATAAATTCTACCTTCTTTTTTATTCTCTCTGTGGTCTTTCTTTTGTCCATCCATCCATCCATCCACCCATCCACCCAACAGTTTCTACTTGCTAAATTTATTAGTGTTACTAGTTTTGTTCTTTGGTCTTTGACTAGAAGTCAACTTGAAGTTCTGCTCTCTTCTTACTTGCTTCTGGGAAGAATAAACCCAGGTTATTATCTCCTGGGTTTAGCTGATGTCTTCTTAACAAGTACTACTTTCCATTCATTTACAAAATTTCTATTTTTACAGTCAATATCCAGTAGTCACTGAATCAGTGAAAACAAGTAAGGTTGTTTTTCACTGATTCAGAAAGGTTTACTTAATTAACAGGCATAACATAGACAAGTATCACCTAAGATTTGGTGACGCAAAGCGATTATACATAGTCATCTATAACTCACTCTAGCTAAGTAGATCTAAGGTTTATAATTTGATTTCTACCTGCATCATATTTTGAGATTACATTTGTTTTAACTCCTTTAAAATGTTCAGTGTTTGCTACCTTCAGGTATTGAGTAAATGCATATTAAAATAATGGTCTGTGTGTTTCTGCTTTTGGGGAGCCTAAGAAACTTGCCCATGTTGTTGATAAGTATTCAAGGTGTGGGTGGGTGGATGTTCACATACAGATTTGTGAGGAAACAACTTTGTATACACACTTAAAAGTATTTGTTACCTCATTCAGAGAACCCAAATTCTTCCAGAAGTCACTGTCTTGCCAGTTTACATTCCTGATGAATGTTTAGGACAAATGTGTTGGCTGTTTAATCAGCCATTTCTTATCCAGGAATAATGAGCTTTGAAGGGATTTGAACCACTTCTTAACAGTGTGTAGGACTCACCGTTATATTTTCCTTTTTATTTTCACAATTTACTGCAAAAAGCACAGGAGTAGAAATTCACTCACTTACTATCTTTTAATAACTGAATTATTGCCCAAACATAGAGTAAGACAAGTATATCTTAAACAATGGCTGATAAAAAAAGAAAATCGCACACAAGCCTTACTAATTCCAAAGTATTCTAACACTTTTATACTATTAATTGTCAAAATAAAATTTCACTTATTATTTCATTAAGCCCTCTGAGTGCATCAACTCTGCATTAGGGCTTAATTGGAGCTTTTTAAAATAAAAGTTATATTTGATCCAACAAGATAAAGTCCGTTGCTTATTGATTTGTCTGGGAAACAAAAAGCTCAGATCTCAGCATGAGCCAAATGAAACTTTTGGTTCCATGAGTTCAAATTAGTGTTATTAATCATATGACCTCAGGGTGTTTGAGTTAAGGTTAAAAGTAGTAATACTTTAACAAATAATTATTCAGTGAATTTTAGCCCAAGAAGCTCTAGGTTTAGTGGCTGGACTAGAACCAGATAGACCTGGATCCCAATCCTGGCTCCACCACTAATAAGCTGGATGACCCCGGCAGGGTGCCTTCTCTCTTAGCCTCAATTTCCCCATGTTATAGTAGGCTTAAAGCAGCAATTCCATGCCTATGTATATACCTAAGAGAAACAAAAACACATTTCTACACAAAAACTTATGCATGAATGTTTGTAGCAGCATCATTCATAATGGCCAGATGTCACTCCATCAACTGACAAATGGATAAACAAAGTGTGACATGTATATACAACGGAGTATTATTCAAACATGAAAGAATGGTTGCTACCGCTTGGATGAAACTTGAAAACATTATGCCAAATGAAGGAAGAAGCCATATACGGAAGTTCGCATATTACGTGATTCCTTTCATTTGAATATCCAGAACAGGGCAATCCACGGACACAGAAAGCAGATCAGTGATGAGGAGGTAGGAGAATGGGCATGATTTCTTAATAGAGTTAGGGTATTTTTCTGGGGTGATGAAGATGTTTTTGAAACTACAGAGCTTGGTTGCCCAACATTGTGAATCTGCTAAATGCCACTGAATTATACACTTAATTTATTTTTATTTTTGTATTTTTTTAAAAAAGATTTTATGTATGTGTGAGAGAGAGAGAGCTTGAGAGGGGATGGGGACAGGGAGAGGGAGAAGCAGGCTCCCCGCTGAGCAGGGAGCCCAATGTGGAACTCAGTCCCAGGGCCCTGGGATCATGACCTGAGTCAAAGGCAGACACTTGACCAACTGAGCCACCCAGGTGTCCCTGGTTTGTACACTTTAAAATGCTGAATTGTATGTGGATTGCACTCAGTAAAAAATAGTACCATGAGAAGACCTCAGCCTGAAAGTTATTAGGATTAAATTTGGGTGACGTGCACACAGTAGGCACTTAAACAATATGCTTTTATTTCTCCTATCCTTGCTACTCCTCTCTTTCTGGATGATTCCTTTACCTCTTGTGTGTTGAAAGAATGAGAGAAGAGCATTTTATAGAGAAGTGAGTTGAAGTGTTGAGGGAGGGGTGTGGATCCGGATTTCTGGGCCTCTGGAATACATCAATGTAGGGCACTCCTTAAGGTAGTAGTGTCTATTAAACCACATTGTGTACCTTGCTTCAAGTGTTTCGGGTGGCCTTAACCATCCTTGAGGGGCGGGAGGGGACCAAGACAGCTGCAGTATCTGGAGCGCTTCATCTAGAGGGCAGGCATTTGCCAAGCAAGCAGAGAGTCATAATTCTAATAGTTTAGCAACAGAGGATTTGCTGAGGTCGATAGGCTGTTTGTCAGTGAGGCAAGTGTTCTGCCTTTGGCTATGACTTTTATATATTCTTTCCAACAGAGGCAGAACAACAAAAGTCCCCAAACAGTGCATTCACTGGTTGAAAAATAGGCGTTGCCTGAGCTGAATGAAAGTAATTGCCTTCTGACCTATAAGGTTATCAGTTCATTTCCAGAAGCATCAAATGTGACTCCCCTGATATTAGCATGCTGTGACTGATGGCCAGTGTATTTGCTCCTGATTTTCCCACTCCCAGGGGAATTAATCTTTCTACTTGGTTCTAGGAATGGGTAATCTATCATTTGCCCCCAGTATCTCCTCTCTCCAAGGCCCCCTTTCAGCCTCTCCAAACATGTTTGAGAGTTCTGCCTGCCACCTTTTTCTCACTCTTAGCACTTAGTTGCCCCCTGAAGGATGGTCTGCTGACTGCATGGGTCCTCTACAGCATTGTGCTGGAGCTCAGTGTCATGGCAAGCGGGAAAGCAGGGCCAGAGTGGGTGGGCATACCTCCACAGCAAGGAGGATGGCAGGTCAGGTGAAAATGCCAGGGAGAGAAGGCTGCGATCTGACGAGCTCAATCCAGCTGGTCTGTCAGTCCGCATTTGCCCTTGAGGACCTACTATGTGTATTGTGTGGAGAGAGCTTGGTGTGCCCAAAGAGGACTTGAATTCAAGGCCAGACATGCTAGTCACTAACTGTGTGGCCTCCGGAAGTAACAATTGACTCTGGGCCTCGGTTTACTCATCTGTAAGCAGGAGGTAAAAATCTCTTCTCAGGAACATTTTGAGAATTAAATGTAAACAGCCTACTACCTCTCAGAAAGCAAGTGTTCCATAAGTGGACGCTCTGCCACTTATGGAACACTCTGCTGAGTGTTACTTAATTAATTCCCCTGGGAGTGGGGAATCTCTGCTTCCAAAATGGGGGATACCTTCACGGCCCTCAGGGACTCTCAGGGCGATAAGGTCAGAAGTCCTGAATTATTGCACAAATCATACAAGTGCTAAAGGAAGTAGGTCTGATTCTTGTGTTTTTGATTGTCATGAGAGAAGGGCCCCAACCAAACAGATGATTGCAGTAACAGAAGTTTTAATACTCACTCATTTTTGTATCCTCAATCCTTACTATGACCCAGGATTTTTACAGTGAAGAATCTTTTGACTCAGGGTAAGTAATTACCTGCCCTCCTCAGCTCTGGTATGGTTTTCTTACCACTCAAGTTCTGTTTGGGAAGGCAGCCTTTGTAAAAGAGGGAGAATTTGAGTTGGACCTTGAGGAGTGAGCAGACTTGGATAGTCCTTGATTCTGTCATGGGTAACCATAATTGGGTAGACCATCCTCCAGGCAAGGAGGAACAGCTAGGACAAAGGCATAGGAGAGGAGAGTGACATTGCCCAACAATAGGGAAACACGGTCGAGTGGAGTGGGAAGAAATAATGAGACCTCACATCCCAACATCCCAAGTCTTCAGCCTTGAGAGTCTCTTCTGAGCATCATTTTCCCCACCTGCCCACAGCATTGGCTAGCATCATCCTGTCCCTTTTCATGTGATTACAATCTTTCCATGGAATTTGTCAGTAATGACAGCCATGGCATGTGATCTTTTTTTTTTTTTTTTTAAAGATTTTATTTATTTATTTGACAGAGAGAAATCACAAGTAGATGGAGAGGCAGGCAGAGAGAGAGAGAGAGAGAGGGAAGCAGGCTCCCTGCCGAGCAGAGAGCCTGATGCGGGCCTTGATCCCAGGACCCTGAGATCATGACCTGAGCCGAAGGCAGCAGCCTAACCCACTGAGCCACCCAGGCGCCCGGCATGTGATCTTCTTAACAATCCAAGCACTTTCAGAACCTTTCAAAGACTTCAAGTCCTTGTGTCACTGGGCAAAGTGAGCTTGAGGGAAGTCTTCACAAGGCCCCTAAGGGCCGTGAATTGCCACTAGCAAGCCTGTGTCTTAAAGACCTAGTGAGCCCATGGTTTCATTTAAATCTTTAAGTAAATTCTTGATTTTGAAGGACCCCTTGATTTGAGTAAAGCATATTAAGGTACTCCTTGCCTAGCCTCAGCATAAGATTAATTTTTCATATATAAGAAAAATATTATCTTTACCCATTTCCAAACAGAAGGATGGCTTTTGAAAACACAGGTGCTACAGTTCAAGAAGGATTGTTTTTCTCAATTTGATCAAATATTCTGATTTCTTTCAATGCCAAAAAAAAACATTTTAATTTAGTTCTTCTTTCTCTTAGGCAAGCTTTTCTAATTTTGAAAATGAGAAGACACTTAATTTACGTTTTCTCCTTCAATGGAAGATTCTACCAATCATGCTATTGAAATTCTAAATCCTTTCTTTAAGGAACTTCAGAGTCAAAGAGGAAATTAAAAGATTTTAATTCATTTTCTGATTTTTACCCATCATAAAAGAAAGAGATGCCTATATTAGACAAGAGAGATAAAAAAAAAAAAAAAACATAGAAAAATTTACACACATTTTATTTCCAAACCTTAGGAAACTTGATTCTGGGGGTTTTCTCCCCATTTTTCACCTATAATCTGTAACACTGTAACTACTATTCCATAAATCCTGCTCAAACCACTGGAGTCCATCGCGAATCCTGCTCAAACCACTGGAGTCCATCGTGATCTCTCTGCTCCTCCAAATCTGAATGTATATATATGTCCCCAGGACCTGTCATTTCCCAAACCAAGTAGCATATATAGTCTAAACTAACACTTCTCAAGGTATCTGTTCTGAAGGGCTAGTTTCTCCCCCCCTCTTTCTAGTTTTTTGTAGACTGGTGTTTTTCTTTTAAAAAGAACACAAAAATGAGTTACCAGAAAATAATGAAATACTACGAAAAGACATTACAAAATACAAAACCACATTCATTGTGATATTTTATAGGCGAAACTTCCATTTTCAAAGTGCTGTAAGTTTCTAAACACTCTCTCCAGTTCTGCACTTGTCTCAAACCAGTAACAAGTTTGCAGAACAGTGTACTAGCCTGTGGACTGTGCTTGGATAGGCACTCAGTACTGTGTGCAGTGCCTCATTGTTTTTGCAAGTGTTGCTTGGACATATGAAATACAGACATATGAAACAATTACAATTAAAATAGCATTAAATGTAATACTTAGAATACATTTAAACAAGGTAATGTTTGTCCTGCATACTGGGAATTATTAAAAAAATAAGTTTTGAAATAAAGATATCCTGTGTTCCTGGGTCTGAAGATAGAATATTGTTAAGATAGTAATACTCCCCCAAATTAATTTACAAATTCAGTGCAATCCCTATCAAATTCCAACTGTTGTTTTTTGTTTTTCCCCCACATCAATGGATACACTGATCCTAAAATTCACATGGAATGGCAAGGGACATAGCCAGAATATTCTTGAAAAAGAACAAAGTTGGAGGACTCCTATTTCCCAATTTTAAAACTTGTTACAAGGACCCGTGGCTGGCTCAGTAGGTTAAGCATCTGACTCTTCGTTTTTGCTGAGGTCATGATTTCAGGGTTGTGAGATTGATCCCCACAAAAGGCTCTGCACTTGGTGGGGAGCCTGCTTGAGATTTTCTCTCCCTCTCTCTTTGCCCCTCCCCTCATTGTATATGTTCTCTATCTCTGTCCCTTTCTCTCTCTAAAGTAAAATAAATAAAATCTTTTAAAAACAAACCTGTTACACGTCTGCAGTAATCAAAACAGGATGATCCTGGCGTAAGGACAGGCATATAAACTAGTGAAATAGAATTGAGGATCCAGAAATAAATTTTACACGTATGGTCAACTAGTTTTCCAAGAGAATTTGGTGATGAGAATTCAGTGCCGAGAGAATTTAGTGAAGAGACAATGGGCTGAACGAGTGCTTCTGGTATAACTGGATAGCTGCATACAAGGGAATGGAGTTGGACCTTTATGTTACACTACATACAAAAAATTAGTTCACAATGGATCAAAGACTTACATGTAAGAGACAAAACTATAAAACTCTTCGAAAGGAAGATAGGTATAAATCTTATGACTTAGGATCAGGCAATGGTTTCTTAAATATAACACCGAAAGCACAGGCAACAGAAGAAAAAATTGATGAGACTTGATCAGATTAAAATCATGTGCTGAAAAGGACAATATTAAGAAAGTAAAAAGCAACCCAAAGTATAGGAGAAATTATTTGCAAATCATTTATCTCCTAAGCACCTGCTATCCCAAATATATAAGAACTCCTACTACTCAGCAATAAAAGACAACCAAATCAAATACAATGGGTAAAGGAGACAAACAGACATTCCTCCAAAGAAGATCTACAAAGTGAGAAGATCTTCAGCATCATTTGTTAGGAAAATACCACTTCACATCCTACTATGTTGCTGCTGCTGCCGCTGCTGCTAGCAACAGATGGAAAGTAACAATGTTAAAGAAGACATGGGGTGATTGGAACCCTCCCACTTCACTGGGGTGAATGGAAAACGGTTTAACCTCTGTGGAAAAATTTGGTCATACCCCAAAAGTTAAACACAGAGCTGCCATTTGACCCAATATTTCCACTCCTAGGTATATACATAAGAGAATTCAACACATGTCTTCAACTACATCTGAAATTAATTATATACTATATGTTGGCCAGTTGCATTTAAATTAAATTTTAGAACAATGTGTTCACACAGAAACTTGTATATGAACAATCATAGCAGTATTATTCATAATAGCAAAGAAGTAGAAACAAACCCATTGTCCATCGAATAATGATGGATAAGCAAAAGATAGGATATCTATACATGGAAAGAGTACTCAGCTAGGAAAAGGAATGATGTACTTCTACATGCACCAGCATGGATCAGCCTTCAAAACATGATATTCACAGAACAAAACCATCCATGAGATGTCACATAATGTAGGATTCTGTTTATATGAAATGTCCGGAAAGTAAGTGGTTGCCAGGAATTGAGACTGTCTGCTCACAGCTATGGGGCTTCTTGTTGGGGTCATGGAAATGTTTTGGAATTAGTCTTGATGGTTGTACAAAACTGCTGAATCATGCGTTTTTTCATATGAATTTTACTTTGTGTGAATTTTTTTCCCCTCAAGAAAGAAAACTTCATGGAAAACTATTTTAAAATGAGCACAAATGAACATTACCACAAAATTTTCTTGTTAAACCATTTCGTTAAGCTGACAACTGACATCTGTTTTATAAAGAAAGGCTACGGAATACTGTTTTGGCTTGTCATCTTACAATGGCAAGTTATATTTACTGTCCCCTCTCAACCTGTGCCTCCAGCTAAACATATAATCATGACTCCAGGCAAAAAAAATTCAGTCCTCATGAAATTGGGAAAGTAATTTTACAGTTTAATTATTAATGGGTTTGCAGGGTTTTTTTTCCTTCCCTCTCACAGATTTTGAAAATAACTGGGTAGAGCCTCGGTAACCATATCATTTTGTCCAAATAGGACACTTTTGAGCAGGAAGGTAGGCACTAGCCATATGGGATGCTGGCACAACCAGCAGAAACGAGACTGCTCTGGGCAACCCAGGACATATGGCCACCTGAGCAGAGGGGACATTAAATTCCAAGCACAGACTCGGAGCTGGATACCCAACCAAAAACACTGGGCAAGGTGCGAGGATTGCTTCCGAAGTGAAAACTGTGCTACAGGTGGTGGTGGTGAGCGGGGAGGTGTCCTCCCTCCTCAGTGGGAAGGACTGGCCCCGGGGAAGGCCGCTGTCACCCCAGCTATCTGGGACTGGGATTCCAGAGGAGGTGGAGAAAGGTGGGGGGTAGGGGGTCTGTCTTCTAGATGCCTTTCTGGGGTCTCCTCCTAAGAACATTACCTCCTTTCTTGTTGTGCATCTAAGTTAGGACTTTGGGATGGGCCCGGGCTGCTGTGCCAGCATCATCGGCTGGTGTATGTGAGAGAGGACATCCACCCGGGCAGGTCAAATGGCAAGTTTGAACCTTGGCTGCCGATGTTGGCAGTTCTGAGCCGTTCAGACTCAAGCAGAATGGGCGGGTATCACAGAATCGATCTTCAGTGTAAGCTCTGTTCTGATCTGCATTTGGCTGAAGACACTTGGTGATATTTAATTGGATTCTTCATTGTTTCAAATGAGAAAGCAGAGACTCAGAAATGGTTCAGATTTCTCTATTGAACAGCGCCTCTCCTGGAGTAGGAATTGTTCCCTATCTATTCAGCTTCTATTTTCCTGGGGGTGGGCATTTGGAGGGGTGAGAAGAGGGGAGGTGAGACTCTAAAGGAAAGAGGTTTGTGGAAGACTGGGGTAAGAATCTGAAGGGTCCGGGGCGCCTGGGTGGCTCAGTGGTTAAGCCGCTGCCTTCGGCTCAGGTCATGATCTCGGGGTCCTGGGATCGAGCCCCGCATCAGGCTCTCTGCTCAGCAGGGAGCCTACTTCCTCCTCTCTCTCTCTGCCTGCCTCTCTGCCTGCTCGTGATCTCTCTGTCAAATAAATAAATAAAATCTTTAAAAAAAAAAAAGAATCTGAAGGGTCCAAGGCTGAGGTTTCTGTCCCCCCCACCCCACCCTCACCAGCCCCAGCCCTGCCCTGTAAGGCAGATAAATGTATAGAGCAATCTCATTAGTGCAGTGGTGAGCCACTGTCTGCCTCCCTGGGCTGGGCTGTGGATTAATTGCTCAGTGTTCAAAAAGTACCTTAAAGAAGGAGCGGTCACCTGGGCCCTTCCAAGCTGATGTCATCTCTCAGGACTGAGCCCTGTTTGAAGCTGAGGAGAAGAGGTAGGAGGTTTCTGTGGGACCCAAGGGGCCCCTGCCCCAGAAAACCTCACAGACTGCCCATCCTCTTAACTGAAGTTGAAGCCAAGATGGGGACACGACTGTGTGTTGATCAGTGGTGGTGGCTGCAGTAAAGGAATGGAGGGACACGTTCCAGGCACAGAAGAATCAGGAAGCCCCGCCAGAGGTGTCAACATTCTCTGTGCCTTGTTTGGCACTGAATTAGTTATTTTACACCCATTCACTCTGCTAATCCTCTGAGTCCTCACGCATGTGCGTTGTTATCTCTACGTCCTGGGCGAGAGTGAGCGAGCTCCCAGAATCCAGCAGAGCCCGCATGGGGAGGGGGTTTCATCAAAGGCAGCCTGGATTGCACACACTCAAAGCAAACATGCCCAGGGTATGATCCCCCATGTGTATTTCAGTGCTTTTCAAAAGGAGCGCTGGGGGTTGGATTTTCTGATTGTCTTTTGAGTTTGCCAAACTGGAAATGGACTCCTTCCAGGTCTGTAAGAACCTGCTTGACAAAAATCCAGGAAGATGTCCTGCCTGTGGCAGGACATACAAAGCCTGGGAAGGGACTTGGCAGGCTGGGGTGACTTAGGAACAGGAATTCAGTGCTTGCTTTGCCCACTTCCTCTGTTCGGACCTCACTTGTGCACGCTGCCTGTCTTTGCACTCTGTGGTGCGATAGATTGGAATTTGCTTAGACGTCATTCCTCTCCGCTCAGACCATGGCAGCAGCTTCCAAGGGGCATCCACGGGGCATCTGCCCTCACGGGCCCCGTGCTATTCCTCCCTCCACTTTCCCCGAAGAGTGGTCTCCTCAGGCCCTTCTTCTGACTGAATCCCAGTATCCTCCCACCGGCCCTCATTCCCCCTCAGGCTCTCTGCAGTCTGGCTCTGGCCCCCCCTTTCTGGCCTGCTGTCTCCAGGCTCATTCTTGTTCAGCAGCCTTTCCCATTCTTTTCTTCATGCCTCGGACAGCCACCCACTTTCACTGGCTGAGTCCTATCAGATCTCACATGAGCATCGAGTTTCCCCTGCTTCAGGAAACTGTCTGATGCCTTGAACCGTTCACCCCCCGGCTCGGAGCAGAGGCTGTCCTGTGATGAGAGCTTATCCTGGCATTTCAGCCACACAGTGCTGCCACAGATCTCTAGGCTCCCTGGGGGCCTTGTTTGCGGCTTCCCCTACCCATCACCGTACAGAGAGCCTGGGACAGCGAAGAGACTCAGTGCGGGTGAACGAATGAGGCCTGTTAGAGAGCTGAAGTCCCAGAGCCTATTTCTCACAGAGTTTTGACTCTAAAGGGTGCTGATAACTCAGGAGCCACAAAAGTAAAGCACCGAGTGAATAATGTCCTTGCTACCCCAGGGGGTGACACATTTTCCTTAGTGAAGCCCAGAGCTCTGGGCCAGAATCACCTGGTGACTATAAAGGGAAGAAGGGGATGAGGCAGAGAGTGTCCCCAATTTATAGAGCAGGAACTTGAGAGGTGAAGCTGATTGAAAAGAGCTGGCTGAGAGAGTTGCTTTGGGCTTCAGGTACGGGATAGTCTCTGTGCTTCCTACCACACCTCCCTTAATAGCAGCCTGGAAGGATGTGAAGTGACCCAAGCTCATTATAGGATTCCGGAGGTGGCTGAGGGCGAATTCCTGCTTACTTACACAGCTGGCTTCGTGGGGGCCAGGGTGGAGGCTGGGGTGTCGGTCCTCCCGTGTCCTGAGGACTTTGTCCAAAAGGGTCTTCATCCGGGCAACTTTCCTCCAGGACTCAAGGAGCAGCGTGTTACCCAATGAAATCAATTAAAAGAAGTTTGAAATGCCATGTCCTGCAAAACAGCTGTGGAATGCTAAAAATAGGTCCCCAGGTAAGCCGGCATCTATCGGCTAATTGCTGAGAGGGATGGTTTGCAGAAGGGCCTCCCATCCCCAACACAGAGTTCTAGAAGGCAGAGATGGCAGGAAGCCGGATTGAACTGTTCAGATGGAACTCAGAGGGTCTGGCGGCTCCCGGACCCTCGGAGCCAAGGTGACTTCTCTCTTTGTACTTCTTGAGGCCCAGCCCTGGTGGTGTCACCTCCTCCCTGGGCCTGGCTACAAGGGTCTTGAGGGCAACTTCTGTTGTAAGCAGAATAATGTTAACAGCTGGGACGTGCCAGTCTGTCAGAGGTCACTGCTGTTACAAGTTTCAGAGTGAACATTTTTAGTAGAAGGTGAGACAGGAGGACTGCAGGCTACACTTTGAGGCTGCAGACTGGAAAAATCAGAGCGTTTTCCGAGCAGTGGACTAAGGCTGCCCAACCACCCTGCTCGTCACTCATGGGCCCCGTAGGTTCAGACAGAGCCCACTCTAAGTAAAATTGGACAGGTGGCAGGGGAAAGTCAGTGGATTCTGAAACAGGAGATGGAAGCTTTAATCCTGCTCTTTGACCAACGAGCTGGGTCACTTGAGGCAAGTAACATAACCCACTCAGGTTTGTACCGTGTGTGGACCAGGGTTCTCCTACTTTTGTTCTGACATTCAGTGAACCTATGATTCCAGAATTTTCTCATAGTTGAGCATCTTCCACATTCCTTGGCATGACCCTCCCGACCTCTTTTTTGGTGACCCCACCCACTGAGACACAGAGGGCTTTAATTTGTGTCCTCTCTTGCCCAGCCGCCCAAAGTACCTCCCTTTTCATTCTAATCCCAGATTTCCCGTGAGTCATGGGATGATTTTGCAAAGCCACCTGCTTTTGATCTTCTTTAAGTCAATTAAAGCAGGTCCTTGTGTATTATCTGAAGAGAGATGGAGGTAATGGAGTGCATGCCGATCAGCTGTGTTGGGGAGTCCTCAGGTCAGAGGATAATGGCAAAATCACAATGGCAACAATTAGGAGAAGAATGAATGAGTTCCAGACACGAACGCCATCTCCTTATAAAGTCAATTTACGTGCTTGTTCCAGCCATGTAATACACACAAGATTGGGGCTCCCGATTTCTCCTTCACAGGTCCATGGAACCCTTTTCTTTCTGGGGGAATCTTTTAGAGAAGCCCCAGTTTGTGAGGCAGATAAATGGATAGAGCTTCTGTGTTTGAAGCATAAATTGAGACATGACCCCCTTTCACTCTTCTCTCCTGCTCTTCTTGTTCTGCTCCTTGACCACTAGGAAGGCTTCAAGTCCCAGGGGACCCAGTTTGAAAACCACTCCTCCCCCCCAGGCTTCCCAGTGTTGGGGTGGGGGTGGGGGCAGAGTCAGGAGACCCTTACCCTCTTGCTGGTCCAGGCTGAGCAAGTCCTGTCTTTGAACTCAAGGAGCATATCTGTATCTCCTTAAAGTTCTCACTGGCTGCAAGGAAGGCGAACATGACTCCTGGGTGAACGCCTCCTCCGGGTCTTTAATCCACCATTCATATTTGTAGAAGAGCTTTAAGAGGTTTGCAGAAATGCTTTAAGGAAGGAAGAAGAGGGAGCTTGGTGGCTATAAATAGAAAGGCTAGTTCTAAGGTCAAGAATGATAAAAGAGGAGAGAAAAAATGTAAGGGTTGCAATGGAATGAGGAAAAGAATCACAAAGACATTAAGAAAAAGCGTGCAAACTGGGGATTTCCAGCAGAAAGCGAAAAGCACAATGTGTCTGAATCCCAGGCTGAATGTTGAACTTCTGCTGTGTCCAGCCTCCCACTGCCGTTAGGGTCATGAAGAGCTGGGAGGGATACCCGTTCCTTACCTGGTCCTGGGGCTACCAGCAAGGATCCCTCTCTTAACGAGCTCCCTGTCTAGTAGGGGACTTACTCAGAAACTCTAAATCCAAAAGGAAATGTGGCAAAGGAGTAAGGGAGATAAAAATGGACAGTTAGAGGAGATCAGAGGAGGGGTTCTTCTGTGAAAACACCCAAGCCAGAGCAAGGTTGCTCTAAAGCATGACCATCCTTTCAATCCTGAAGTGGGAACTTTGGGTAAAACTTAGGCTCTTCCAATTATATCTTATCAAACTTATTTTGACTCCTTCATCCTAACTTCATTCTTCTCAAAAAAAAAAAAAAAAAATTACTTCTTTGTTTCTCTCCCCAGAGGAGGTGTAAAGTCATAACTATGTTTCTTCCGGCATGAGACAGTCGGACCCTTGCTTTAAGTGGTGATTGCATGTGGCCCAATAATTCTTCTGTCCTCCTGTCCGAATTTCAGTGGAGCATAGCAAGGCCTTTCCATTTTCACTTAATTGCTTTCAAGTTGCTTTGACTTAAAAGCATCAGCTCATACCTCACACCAACATGGAAGGCAAAAAAAAAAAAAAAAAAATCTCTTGACCATCAAGGAGGGGAAAAAAAAAAAAAAAAAACACCTCGATTTGTGTGGAGGACCCTGGCCAATTACTAGTGATCTGGGAGAAGACTTTGTTACCACACAGATATAATAAAACCAAGGGGGAGTGCAGAGGCCTGTTGTATCTAATCCTGTGATTTAACTCATTTTACCCATATCTTTTGTGAGCCAGTGCCTTTCCAAGTGGAATTTAGAACAACTTCTAACCTAGGCCGGCAGTGGGCAGTACCATCACCCTTGGCTTTGGACATGAAGCAATGCTGTGTTGCACACTCTCTAGTCCCAGAGTCTAGGACCTGGTTGGCACATAGTAGGGACTTGCTCAAATCATACTTGTGGAACTGAACTGGTTAGGACAAAGGCAGGGAAACGGGAATGTGCAGGGTGTGTTTATAGGCCAGAGAAATAGCCAACACTTGGAAAGCATTTACTGAAACCCAGTACCATGCTAAGTACTTGATGTTTTCTTCTACTTGACCTTCCACAGACCTCTGTAGGTAGGACTAGTAGTATCCATTTCACAGGTGGGAAACAGATCAGATCAGCACTGTGTTCACTTGTGAGGACCACCCTAAAAGGCACCACAGACTGATAACACAAATTTATTTCTCACAGTTCTGGAGGCTGGGAATTCTGAAAGATCAAGGTGCAAGCAGGCTAGGTTTTATTCTGAGGTCTCTTCTTTTAGCTTGTAGATGGTGACCATCTTGCTTTGTGTGCCCATGACTTCTTTTTTGCGGCTGCTCCTGGAGGATGTAGAGATAGGACGCCATTGTCTAGGATTTAATTTTACTTCTCTAGAAGCTTCCTGTATAAACAGCCATGCTGGCAGTTAGGGCTTCAGTATACAAATTTTGTGGGCGGGGGTACAAACACTCAGTCCATAACAAGTCACAGCTCAAGTTGACACAACTAGGGAATGTCCAAACAGGAACTCAGACCGCCTTACCCTGAAATTTCTGCTTTCCATTGTGAGGCATCTGTTCCGTGATGTGTGGAGTCACAACCTAGCATACAGGGAGGGAAGGGACTGTGTTGTTGGAGAGGATAAGGAGGATGTAGTCTAGACTCAGAGGAACCCTAAAAATGAAATCTGTTGACACCCCCCATCTACATCCTACCTATGACCCATATAGAAAACCTTGTAGTTCCCTGAGCCTTCTGCTCATTGACTTGCTGAATATGATGCTTTGCTCTGTCTTACAGAAGGGGTTCTCAGCCTCAGCTGCATACTAGAACCACCGGGTAGACTGTGAAAAAACCAGGAGTCCAAGCCGGACTGAAAGGCTCCCATGAGCCTCACACAAATCATGGTAGTGACAGGTTATAATCCGAGCAAAATAAAACAGCATGACTTCATACTGATACAAGTAACCTAACAAACTGGTTAAAAGTCCGAGATAAATAGGATATTTATGTAATTTCAAGCACCTCTCCAAACAGGACTGATAAAATGCAAAAGGAAAATGAGGGAATTTATAGTGGAGAAGCCGGACAGTCACCGCCTCAATCAAGTGACCAAAGCGAACATCATCAGTATTGGGACAAATAGAAACCATGTGCCATTTCACAGGTGACAATGAGAAGGCACCAAGTGCTGCTGTGTCAGCCTATCCAAGATACAGAACCCGAATCTCACCGTGGGGAAACATCAGACTAAACTGAGCAACATTTCCATTGAGCTGCTGGCTTGTAATCAACATTGTCAAAGTCAGGAGAGCTAAGGACAGAATAATAAGGAAGCTTTCCAGAATCAAGGCAGCTAAATGCACATAACAACTAAAAGTGACTTGTAATTTTAAATTAGAGCCTTTTACTATTAAAAAAAAAAAAGATCTAAGGTTTGGCAAAGCTTGAATGATCATAATATATCAATATGGATTTCCTGATTTTAATGGTTACGTGGTAGTTATGTTACAGAAGGTTCTTGTTAGGAAGAAAATCCCCACTGTAAAGGGAGAGATGGGACGCCAAGTCGAATTACTTCCAAATGGTTCAGTTAAAAAAAAAAAATTTTTTTTAAGTTATTTATGCTGTAACTTTTCTGTAAGCTTGAAATTCTCAAAATACAAACACACGAAATCCCTGATGTCCAGCTTGTGCACCAAACCAATTAAAAAAGAATCTCCAGGGAGGCGACCCAGGGTTCCGTAAGCTGTGGAAATTCCCAGGTGATTCCAGTGTGAGCCTGGGTTGAGATTCTCAAAATATGGTCCCCGAACCAGTGGTGTTAGAATCAGTGGGACGGGGGCACCTGGGTGGCTCAATAGGTTAAGCCTCTGCCTTCGGCTCGGGTCATGATCTCAGGGTCCTGGGATCAAGTCCTGCATCGGTCTCTCTGCTTGGCAAGGAGCCTGCTTCCTCTTCTCTCTCTGCCTGCCTCTCTGCCTATTTGTGATCTGTCTTTCTAATAAATAAAATCTTAAAAAAAAAAAAAAGAATCAGTGGGACGCTTGTTAGAAGCAGAGGTTCTCCAGCCCTCTTGCAGACCTCTTGAGTCAGAAAATCCAAGGGGAGGGCCCCAGCAATTTGTATTTTAACAAACCCTCCAACTGGCTTGGAGGTTTTGGTTCATGCTTCAGAACCATTCATCCAGAACTTTACTCATTATTCTGTCCATATTTGCTCCTAAGTATCCTTCCAGAGTCAGCTCAGATCCTCTTCACATACCTTCTCTGGAGCTACCTCACTCTCTTAGTGTAGCCTCAGGGTTTAGAAACGATCTGTCCACACACTGGTCACCCCCGACAGACCTGGTTCAAGTGTTGTTCCCCCAGTCCCCGGCAGAGAGTGGGCACCACTGCATGCCTTTTTAATTGACATTTATCAGATGAATGGAGGGACGTTTGGTGGTGTTCTCTGTGCTACGCCGACTTCCGTTTGCCTGCCCTTTAAGAGGCCCGCAGTGATGCTTCTCAAGTGCTGTGACGGGAATGGGGTAAGGGGCTCTGTGAAGGCAGGGAAGATAGATGACGAGTATTTGAAACCACATTAAGAAGCAGCCCCACTCTTAGGGGAGTTGGTTCTGAAGCCTTTTACTAAAAGGTGCCTGCGAACTGCTGGGCTCCCTAATTAAACCAGATGGACTGGATGATAGCTGATTAGATTCCTGACTTACCGATCCTCCTTCTATTTACTCACATAAATACGTTGATGAGCCAGAAACCATCTCATTCAGGAAAAGCACCTCGCTGAATATTTTTAGAAAATTAAACTTTTATAGATGACCCAGTCTGTGAGCAGCTAAAATGCCAAAGTCTGTTTCCTGTGGCACTAGGATGGTAGAGCTTTCAGCAGGGGAGCCGTGAACGGGTCTGTGTCTGCAAATGTATGCCAACACAACAGCAACAACAAATTATAGGCCCATCAGTCACTTTGGACAGAGGGAGCAGCACATCACAGCGATGGACACAACCCGGGACTTGGGCACGTCTTCGCTGCAGCGGTCTCTGCCTCTCCTAGCTCCGCTGGGTGGCGTCACTGTTGTGGATACTGACTATCCATTCACTTGGTGGTCCCAGCTGGTAATATTTGGGGCTGGGGTTGATGAAGTAGATGGTGAAAAGAACACACTCCATTAAAACATACATTTATAAACACATGCAAATATAGGTTCATCTGCCCATGCATAAATACATATGCCTATGTGTATCAATAACTGTGTGCCACTTTCTTGGAAAAAACCCACACCAGATACAGTTATTCAGGCAGCAAGGATCTTAAGCAACCATGGGGTTGAGAGATTTTTTACTTCACGTCCTGCTACTGACTGGAATCCATATCCGTGCCCTATAGTAGATATGGAGGTGGCCCAGACTGGATGCAAGGAAAATTATTCTGTGAACTGCATTGCTTGAGGAGGTTTCTAAGACAATTGTGCTGAGATGATAGAAGAGTGAGTAGAATATTCTAAAGATATGCCACCAGATCGATGGTCCTGCAGAAACATCACTGCACTAGAGAGAGGGCACATCTCAGTCCCAAGTGCTCATACTGGCTTTGACCTGTGAAAATTGGTGCAGGTCTGGACTGACTTCCTTAGCTGAACGGCATAATCAGAATTCTGTTTGATCACACGCAAAGAGTATTTTTGACTGCCTGATGGATTACTAGTGGGTGTTTACTTCCATGGCTGGCGCAACATATTTAGAACATATCAGATTTACTGAAAATATGGAAGCATTCCCTCTTAGAGTAAAAGCCAAGATCAGATTGTTCTCTAAAGGCACGGCAGGTCTCTGGAAGGTCAAATAGATATAATCCCAGTGTGTAACTTTCTGCTCATTTATTCATCTAGTATTTAAGATATTCCTACCATGTGCCAAATATTATTCTAGGAGGAAACAGTGGTTAATAAGACAGACACAGTCTCTTCTTTCATGGAACTTATGATTTGTGTTAACTAGCCATTAAGTTTGGTGAAAATAGAAATGAATGGTGTAGGTAGAACTTGCAAACTTCCTGGGAGATAAGACTCATCTTCCAGAAAGCCATCTCCTTAGAGTATTATTATGGGCTGAATTGGGTACCCCCCCAAAATCCATCATCCCCAGTACCTACGAGTGAGACCTTATATGGAGATAGGCTCTTTAAAGAGATAATTAAGTTAAAATGAATAGGCCCTTATCCAACCTGACTAGTGTCTGTATAAGAAGAAAAAAATTGGATTCAGATAACAACATATAGAGGGAAGATAAACTGAATACACAGATAACCATCTTTAAGCCAAGGAGAGAGAACTATAACAGATCCTTACTTCACAACCCTCAACCTTGCTAACCCCTTGATCTCAGACTTAAGCCTCCAGAACTGTGAGACTGTATGCTTCAGGGGGTTAAGCCACCCCATCTGAGTACCTTGTCACATCAGCCATAACAAACTAATACGAATATATTAAATGCTAAAGTGTGGACAGGGAAGAGACTGGCTCGATTGAGCAGGGACACAGGGTTAGAGAAGTTGAACTGTTGGTCAGGCTGAGTAGGGAGGAGGATGGCTTAGTGTTCCAGAAGGGGGAAAAAGAGAGAAAAAGAAAGGGAGGGAGGGGATCAGGAGGGAAGGGAGAAGATATAAAGGGAGCAAGGGAGGGAGTTGCTGCAAACAGAGAACTCAAAATGCAATTCTCTTTGCATCCGAATAGCTTCATCCCTGTGAAGGAGGCTTCTGCATTCTCCAGAGAACACATCACCCCCCCCCCCCCCCCCCGTGATGTCCTGTTTATTGAATTTTGTTTTTCAAGGAAGCAAAATGGCTTCAGGTCAGGCTGCAGCCCGCAGGACAGAAACCATCCCTAATTCTGCATTTTGATTGTGCCCCAACCCCCAGTGGCCCTGGGGACGTGAGGACAGTCCTAGATGGTGAGTGAAGCAATGAAGTGAGCAGAGGGTGATACTTTGCAGTGTTGTCCTCCTACTGGTAGGCTCAGTGATAGTGGGTTGACAGTTATGCTGGGAAGGAAGATTGGAGAATGAGCTCAAAGATGGGAAGTCAAATATGACAAACACTTGTGTTGATGCAGTGCCTTGCTGGTGCTCAGAATTGCCTTGGTAGGTAGATCACAGCCTCCAGGCCGGCTCTTCCTGGAGGTCTCTAGAATGTTGTGAAAGGGGCTGATGGCCTTTAGCAGCAGTTAGAAGTCCATTGTCCCTCAACACATTATGCCATAGTTCCTATTCCTTTGGTGTCTTGAGCCTCCATGCCACTGGTCACCAGAAGGACCTGCCGGAAGGTAGGAGGGCTGGTTCAGCCTCCAAGAAGGAGGCATGTGGTTGGAGCAAAGGGACTTCTCACCACTTCCTCTCCTCTCATACTTTCTCTGTCTTCTCCCCACGTAGAAAACACTCCCTGCCAGGGACCATCCTTTAGTTCTCTCAGCATCCTCAGAACCTAGTCGATGCTTAGTTTATAGCTGGCACTCAGTGACTACTGGCTACAGGGAGAAAGGGAAGAGAAAGAGCTTTCTTTTGGGTCTGGGCAGTACCTCTTTGTGGCATAATGTGGCATAATTCAATGTAATTTATGTCATATGTGGATCCCAGGAATCTCAAACAGGACCTCTCCTTTACCTACCGCCCCCTTGTATCTGCTTCACGCAGAAGGTGACTCCATGTGCTTCTGCAACCAGCCCTCCCAGCTGCACTTGTAGGCCACCAACATCTGGAGACACCTTTGCTGCTTGGGCTGCAGTACCTAGAGATTGAGACCATCCTTCTCCCCTAGTTTGCCCCAGTCCTTTGGGCAAACTACTTAGGCCACTCTATTTACCAGTGGGACACTGCACCCCAACTCCTGCTGACTGCAGTTCCCTCCCCTTGCCACCAGGCAGCACTGCCTTCCTTCCACTCCCCAGGTCCCGGGAATTTTTAATAGCTCTTTGATTCTACCTTTGGGACAGAGGTATGAGGGCACAGGGTATGGGACTAAATAAAAGGGCAGGATGACTCTCCCCTCTGACCCTGACCGTGGTCCTTAACACTTTGGCCATTGAGGCTCATTCCCTTGGGTTGGGGGCTTTCCCAGAAAGCTCTGCAGAACCTCCAGCAACCAGAAAGCCTCCACACCCCACCCTCCATCTGCAAAACCTGAATCCCAGGGTGAGTTCCAGGTGGGCTTTCTCTGCCAGCTAGCCCAAGGCTATCCTCCTTAGTGAGAGGCCACACCACATCTTATCCAGATAGGCATATTAATGTTTCCATTACCAAAAAATGGCCTTGTAGCTCCAGAAAGGCTTGAGCAGAGCATGAAAGCCCTGCAGGGGCGGGAGTCAGATGGACTTATATTTCAAACCAGACTGTACCACTTACTTACTAGCTGTGTGACTGAGGACCAGTTACTAAGACTCCATGGGTCCGTTAAATGGGATAATTCCTATTTCGAGAGACTCTAACTGGTTTACAGGAGTGGAAATATGAAATGAGGGAAGGGCATTGCTGGCAAATAGTAGGCACTAAACCTACCTTGCTTTTCTTGTCTTCCTCTTCCCTTAAGTTGAGAGTAAGGAATAACTCGATACAAATCTCTGACTTGAAACCACCCACTGGTGAACCTCCCCTTGAATATCCTAGCAGGAGAGCCCCATCAAGGGATCCCTGTCCCTGCAGTTGGAATGCATAAGTATCTGAGCTGCTTCATACTAACCAGGGCTGAAATCCACACCTGCCCACCGGGCCTCCCAGGATGTACTCGCAGAGCTAACTGGGCCATCCCTGCTGAGTTCTGTAGCATTCGGTAGAGCTCTTTCATTAAGATGCTCAGAAAGGGCTTCAGATGAAGCTGAGGGAGGTACCACAGGCAAAGTGAGCTGAGCAGGGAGCAGAGGAATGGAAGGGAAACCTCACAAATAAGTACAACCTCTTTGCCAGGAGACCACAAACCAGAGGATGCCAACTTCCTTTCCGGCACCACCCAGAAGTGGTTCATTGCTTTAAGTCTAAGGGAAATGAATATCAACCTCTTCAGGTCTCTTCCAAGCTTGGCAGTTTTCAACCCTTTGCTCCCACTGCCCATTTCCTCTGTTCTGCATCACTGCTATTCCTGCGTGAGATCATGGACAGTGTGTGCCTTGTGAGCCGTGTCCCTTGCCTGCATTCTGATGAATAGGGGCCTTCCTGCACCATCACCACCTGCAGGAGACAAGCAGACTCTAGCTTCTAATGCCATAGGATACAAAAGCACAGACTTTAGAATGAGAGCTGCTCTCCTCTATTAGCTGTTCAACTTGGGGGCCACTCGTTTACCCCCGGAGCTTCCATGGCTTCTAAGTGTAAATAGAGCTCATTTTGTCTTCTTCAGAAGTATAAGAATTAAATGAGATGGTACGTATAGGCATCTCATCATCTGATGCGCAGTATGGTCGCTATTTATAGGTGTCCTGGCAGTGGGAGGCATGGCGGGTGTGAGATGCATTTAGTCATACCAGGAATACTCTCCCCACCTTTTAAAACCATATCTATTCTTCATGCTTACAAATGGCATCATCTCCATATTGTCTTCGCTGTCATCTGCAACCACCTAATTCCCTTTGAATGCCTGTCTCCCCTACATTCTGCCATTCCTTGGCCTTGTTGCCAATTCTGAGCAAGTCTTATGTTTCCCCAGAGTGACTGTAGGCCCTTTCAGACCCAAATCATCCTTTCTAGTGAGTGTTTCAGTAATAGCTCCTGGGAGCTGTGAATATTAGTGAATGTCAACACCCGTGTTTGGGCAGGTGAACGTATTAAGGTTGCCAAGCGTTCATGTCATGGTATCCAAGACAGTGTCCTAGTGTGTTGAGGACAGCTCAGACATGGCTGAGATGAAGTAGAAGAGGGAGAAACCGTATAACCTCAAATAGAACTCTCCGAGCCATGTCCAGGGGCTAAACTCAGAAAAGGCCAGCTTTGATCTGTACCTTCCCTCTGGGGCCAGGTGATTATAGCTTAAGATGGGTTTGGGAATTTCCATGCTGCTGGAAACATATGAGAACCTTCCTAGTATTTGGGTCTGACAGCAAATGCTGAGACAGAAAAAAATATTTCCATCCATCTGCACTAATCTCTTGTTTCCCTAGCAGTTAGAAAGAGAGGGTGAAAAAAATAAATTAAAGGCTGCATCAGGGGGAAAAAAAAATAAAAAAACACAGTTAAAGAGCCAGGCTTATGCTCAGTCTGCTGCCAGGTCATTTTCTCGTCGGTACAGAAAATGCCAAACTTCTGTGGCTATGGGGTAGAGGTGCTGGGAATATAATCATTCGAACTGTGATAAGTGAAGGCATTAAAGAAGAAAGCCCAACTGAAAAACTTCCAGAAAAGCAATGGCACTCAGAATTCCAAGCAGGCCACTCTCACCCCTGCAGCCTTGTGGCCACATGAGAAAGAAAATAGAGGTTGGTCAGGATCAGGTCTCCTTCCATGTCCTAAAAGAATTCAGCCATCTGCAGCCAGTGCTCTGTGCCAAGCCAAATCCAAACCCCAGCACCTTTCTACCAATTTATGTGCAGGCCTTCCATGTTTGTATGTGCAAATCCATCCACGTGGTACCCGTATGAGTTACCGTGTTTAGGCTGGAACCCCAGGGAACACAGAGTTGATGAGGGCTTTGCACTTAACCTTTAGTTACACAATCTGGGCCTTGTTACCGGGCTGGCTGGAGCTGGCAGTTCCCACTGCTCCTGGAGACAGGCCAGGCTGACAATGTATATCCGTGGATTAAATCATTAAAGCCATCACGGCTTCTTCCCCTTCCTCCTTACTCCTTTCTTGGACCCATTCGTAGCCAGAGACATCTCTCCAAAGGAAGAAGCTTCTGCCCACGTGTATTCTAGGCCTAGACACCATGTCAGCACCAACGCAGTTGCTTCAACCAGCCAGTACTTGAAAGTCTCTGTCTTGTGTATTGTTGGGCAATAAACATGCTCTTCTTGGTCACTTATATTCTTTCCTTGTGGATCTTGGCTCCTGGGACCAGGTGTGCATGTATGGTAGGGATGGGAAGGTTGAGAATGGTCCAGTGCCTTCATAAGGCCATCTGTGAACTCACCTGTGAGCAGGTTCCTATGGAGCAGACTGAGCCATGCACCCAATCCTATACCGGGCCTTGTAGGAGAGGTAGAAGGAGTATTTGTTCCCTGGCCTCAGGAGGCCCACAGTCAGATTTGAAGCCATACGCAAATGGGAACTAAAATGAAAACGTAGGAAAACAAACAAACAAACAAACCCAGACACACCAAAATCAGCATGACACAGCCTAAGGCAGAGAAGGTGAGCAAGAGAGGCTAGCAAAGAGGGGAAAGGAGGGGTGGGGGATGCTGAGAACACTGAGAAAGTGCTTTCTGAAGGAGGTGACATTTGCACTTGACCTTGATGACAAGGTGAATGAAGCCTCTGTAACCTGATAGTTAAGATGAAGACTGAAGAGAGATGGCTTGGTCTTAAATCCCAGCTCAGCTTCTCCCCAACTGTGTGATCTTGGGCAAGTTCCTTAATCTCTTTGTTCCTCAGTTTTCCTACTTATAAAAGGATAATAATAGTGTCTGTCTCATAGGGGTGCCCTGAGGATTCCTTGAAATAGACCTAGAGAGCACATAGCTAAAACGTGGTGATGGTGGAGGTGATGCAGGGCTCATGCGCAAGCCAAGAACAGAACTGGCCGAATGAGAGGAGCCCTGGAACATGGGGAACATGACTTTGAGGGGAAGCTGGTGTGTCAGTGGGTCATCTTTCCCAGTCATTTGTTGTATCTGTAATCCCGGTCCTCTGTAATCTCTGCCTCCACTTATTAGATCAGATGGGCAGACATCTCATCCACCGTCCCAGCGGGCCAAGGCATCAACTGGACAACTATAGGAGTGGGTTTTTTTTATTTAATTAATTTTTAATCAGATAGACAAATTGTGTGGCCTAAATTCCTGCAAGAAATGCAAAGGCCTCTCCAGCACCAACTTCCTAAGCAGTTCAGCCAACAGTGTGGCTGGCTTTAGGGAAGCAGGGGAAACGACTGGTGCATCTGCTCTGGTAGCTCTCTTGGTCAGAGGGATTTCATAAGAGCAATATGTTTGTTAAATGTAGTATGCATAGCTGATGATTTTATGATAAAGTCAAAAACAAACAAACAAAAAAACTTTAACTTATCTCTATGGAGTCATGGAATTTTGGAGCGGGAAGGGGTCTCCAAACTAGTCTTTGTAGCAGTAAGAGAAATAATGGAGGAAGGTAGCTCTGTAAACTGGGAAGAATTATCCAGATCTCAGATCCTAGTTTCATAAAATTTCTTCCTCTTTCCACAGAAGGTATTATTTCCATTTATTTTGGGGGCTTATGAGGAAAATTTTTACAATCCTCACTGGTTGCAGGAAAGAAGAAAGGGCAGCCTGCAATATGGCAAGCCCCACAACCCCCATTTCCAAACTCAGCAGTGGGTGATGATGAGGCCTTAAGTGTTGGATGGGAGAGGAACTAAGAAAGTTGTTCACACGTGTGTCTCTGCCATAAACGTATATGGCAAAATGAAACCCTTCTCTGGAGGATTGTAGAGTCCAGCAGCAGAGGGAAGCTTCAGGATCATTTAGTATTTCTAAAATTCCATTCTACCAGTTTCCCAAGATGTTTAATGGTGTTACATGTCACAGTCCACTAAATTTGGAAATGATCATTTGAGCGACAATAATAGGTCTGTTGCCTGAAGGAATTTCAGAATCTTTAGTATGCTACTATTATCATTGTGGCTTTCCAAGAAAGGGATGTAAGTGTGAGCCCAATTAATTTAATTTAATTTATTTTGGCCATTGTGTTGTTTTTTTATTTTTGTGAAGGACCTTTTTAGGTTAAGACTCATGGCGGTATTGCTCAGCATTTGTGGTCTGTGGAGCGTCGGGACATTTTGACTTTGTCTAATACCTAAGTTTACAGATGAGGTTTTTGGAACAAAGTCACTATCAAGTTCATGGTTGAAGTCAGACGTGATCCCGGGCCACCTGAGCCCCTCTTCCAGAGCTTCAGAACTCCAAGTAGGCAGACCAAGCTGCCCATTTTACCTGCAGTTATCCAAATGTTTCAGGAAAACAGTCGTTTTTAAAAAATAGTTATCTTGGTTTCTTTGGATGTGTATTTCTGTTTATCACTCTGTCATACGGAGGTGGGTAATCACAGAATATCTAATATATCCTCTGTCCAACAGTCATAGAAAGAAAAGGAATACTTAGTTTCTATTCCTTTTTCACACAGGAGTCCAATAGGACTCTGCTATAGAGGCTGGTCACCCTGGTTTTTGTAGTTTCCAAAATCCTTCATATAATTAACCTTGGGTTGTGTCCATACCAGTCTATTAGCAGGTACAATTTTAATGGGTGTGCCCATCTGCAGACTTCAGCAGTATCAGAAGGGTTTTGATGTTCTGATTTGTTGGGAGAGAATCGGGCACATGTGGCTCAGAATGGTAAGGGTCTTTACTTCTTTTTCCTGTGTTACCAGCCACTCAACAAGGTGCCTGAGCCAAGTTTCTGTGCAACCCTGCTAAGCAGACAGCAAGAATGGTGTCATATTGGGACCAATAGTCAAGAGCACATTCATACACAGTACATTTTTCAAATGATCCATTTGGTGCACATGAGCCGAGTTTGGTTTTCTTAATGACAACAATGGCCGCCAGTTTTGCTTAGCTGTGAGTTACCATGCCGGACATTTAACATATGTTTTATCTCATTTTTTTCTCGTGACAACCATTGCTAAGTCCTAGTTACCTGACCTTGAATAAGACAATTTAATCTCTTTGTTCTTTGGTTTCCTCAGAGGGGGTTGGGAAGATTGAGTACAATGAGGTATGATTAAATGAGCATCTGTCTCATGTTTGCATATACTAGGCACTTAATAAGTAGTCATTTATTGGGGCAAAATCTATATTGTATAAGATGTTATAAAATCCACTTTCCTCTCTTTATACCTCTAGCTAAGACAATTAGGCCATAGTAATATTTTAAATAATCCTAGGTTTTGGTAAAGAGGCTGTGGAGCACATTAGTGACTCTTCTTATTAGGATGAAATAGAATTTGATTCTGCATACATGCAGAGGCTCGGATAATTTGAGTGTGATGTTTAATCCAGGGTGAACATCCTTTGGATGAAATAAATGCCATCATCACTTTAAGAAAGTTAATATTTATATCAAACATCTTCTGTAATGAGATATGATCCTTTGACCACCAGAAATCTAGCTCAGATTTTAGATTTGCATGCTCCCATAGTCAGGTTTCTAAATGTTTTATTTATCCAATTGGAGAAGTAAAGTAGATGCACTATTTCAAAGGAGACAGTGAATCAAAGTGGATCACTAATTATTCCCTTCTCAAAGTATTCTGGTTGAAGAAAATAAAAGAAGACTCTGAAATCAAACATACCGCACAGATAATTTTGAATAGTAGTTATGTTTAAAAAACTCCTTTTAAGACAAACCATGAAAGGTAGGTGACATAATGTGATTATATTTGGAAACCAAGTGTTTATATTTGAGAAGAAAGTATATTGGTTTACTGGCATAAACACTTAACTCTTTCAGAGTAGTCTCTACCTCTCAGTTGGTGCTTCTTCACTTTTTGTCAACCTCCTCCTTTTCCCCATCTAGTTAACTCTTAACTATTTAAGACTAAGATAAAGTGTCATCTCCTCCCAGAAGCCTTCCCCAGCCTCCCTTTCTCCATTTTAATATTGAACCCTTTGCCTACCTATATCTCAACCATAATGAGCACCTTATTCTGAAATAATTAGTATGTGAATCTGTTTGCTCCACTGAACCACTGTGCCACGCAGGTCCTAAGCAAAATGTCCTTTCTATATTTGTTTACCAAAATTACTGGCACAAAGTAGGTCTTTAGCGAGTGTCTATGTAAAGGAACTACAAGGGTGCTTGGGTGTCTCTATCCGTTAAGCATCTGACTCTTGATTTCGACTCAAGTCATGATCTGAGGGTCTTGAAATGGAGCCCCTCATTGGGTTTGCTGCTCAGTGAAGAGTTGCTTCCTTTCTCCCTCTGCCTCTCCCCTGCTCTCTGGTATACATGTGTATGTGCATACTTGCCCTCAAATAAATAAATCTTAAAAAAACAAAAGACATTCAAAAAAGATAAAGGGACTACAACAAATCCTAGACAGTGGGCTTCACCATTGCATTGCTGGGAATCAGAGCCAAGGAGTTCAATGGTGTCATGGAACTGATGGAACTGTAGCTAAAAAGGCTTCTGGATTTGTGTTCTTCTGTGCTGGAGGAAAGATGACAGGCACAATGGAGTCCTCACCTGCCTTCCCTGGCAAAGTTCCTAAATGTGGGTGTTGAGAGGATGTTAGTCTTCTCTCCAACAGGATTGTAGGCTGTGTTCACATTTTGTAAGTGCTCTTGTAGCCCCCACGCTATCTATTTCAGTAATAGGCACATTGTAATAATACCTCACTTGAATTCACATCATAGTGTAGTCAGTCATGTACCATCTTACGTGTCTGTCTCCCCTGCTCTCCCAACTCATTTTTGAGTCACTGCTGTTCTGTACAGTGCCTCGCATTGGCAAGGATGCTAACAGTCTATGCATGAATGAGCGAACGAATGGTAAATAAATGAAGTCATTTGTATCATACCTTGTAGACTTCCTGGTACTTTCCCTTCAGATCTCACTTGATTTAATCTGTACAGCAACACTGTAAGGCTCATATGTCTAGGGTTAGTGTCCCATTTCATAGATGCAGAAATTGGCCATCAGAAAGATTCAATAACTTGCTCATGACCTCATATCTGATAAAGGACAGAACCAGGACTTATGCCCAGCACTTCGAGTGCTTGAAGCACAGACTCATGCCCCTAACACAGATCTTCCTCTAAAATTTCTAATAGACCAGGTATGTGTTGGGTGAAGAGATGGTGGGACCTGCTAAGATACTTTGCCTGCGACAGAAGGAATAGTCATAATAAGAGTGGTTACTATTTACTGAGTTCTTAAGATGGGTACTCAGTAAATGTCAAGCACTTGACACAAGTCGTCCTCACTAACACACTCCAAGGTAGCTACCGGTGTGACTTTTGTTTCCCACAGGAGGAGACTGGAATACAGAATGCTTATGTACTCTGTGCATGGTTCCAGAGCTGGTTCATAGTAGAGGCAAGATTGGAAGCCACACAGTTTGAATTCAGAGCCCCCGCTTAACCACTCTGCCATACTTCTTCCCCTGAAAGACCTCCATTTTCTTCTGAACTGTCATTGTGTTCCTAACAGGCCAACACCTTGCAGTAATTTTGACCTTGGAAAAATTATCCAACTTACCTGGGCCTCTAATACCTGATTTGTAAAATGAAGAAATTAATATCTACCTTTTGGAACTGCTGTGAGAATAAAATGGTAATACATGAAGAATGTGCTTTGTAAGCTGGAAAGCATTATACAAATGAAAGTTGTTATTGCTTAGTGTGGAAAAAAAGCAACAAGCTATTGTAATAATAATTCGATTGAACAAGTGTTTATCGAGTGGGCAATGTGTGATCAAAATAAGAGAAATACTTCTATTCATCGCCGAACATAATGCTATCAAATTTCCAGCTAGAGAATCTACTTTCCCTGCTTTTTTTTGTTAGAAACATGCTGGTGAAAATACCTAACAGGAAAGAAAACAAAACCAGGTAAAGCAATCTTGTTTAAAATTGTGCCAGTGATTACAGTGTGTTTTATGATTTTCTGCTTTCAATAATGCACCGCCCTACTTAAAAGCTTGCCTACTGTTATTGTAATTTCAAACATCATTTGGCCCCTTCGGAGAATACATGTATGTAAACTGTTCTGTTCTCAGTGGAATAAACAAAACGGATAAATTGAAAACAGTGCCACAAGGAAGAACTAGAGAGGCATTGAGACTGTCAGGATTGGGAGTCGGCCTTTTTGGTTGGGTGTGATTCCTCCTTCTGACCCATCCTGCCTTCATGGTCTTGAGTGAGACATGTACACTGACTGAGCCTCCATTGCTTTCCCAGCAAATGCAGCAATTGAAACTTTATAAAAATAGTTTATGAAATCTTTCTCACTCTAAAATTCAAGTTCTTGTTTTATGTTGAGTTCAGGAGAATATTTAGCATCTTTTTAAAAATATCTGCATGATAGTTAGGACTAGGAATTTTAAAGGCATAAAGCCAGTGTCCAGTTAAACATCTCTATGATCCCAGTTTGACAGCTAACATGTACCGAGCATCTACTGTATAACCAACATATGCTTTAGGCGTATTCAGTAATGTTCACAGTTCTAAATCTGAAATCCCAGTAATCTGAAAAAATACCTATAAATGGGGCGCCTGGGTTGCTCATTGGGTTAAAGCCTCTGTATTCCCCTCAGGTCATGATCCCAGGGTCCTGTGATGGAGCCTGCATAGCATGGGGCTCTCTGCTCAGCAGGGAGCCTGCTTCTCCCCGCCTCCACCACCTGCCTCTCTGCCTACTTGTGATCTCTGTCAAATAAATAAATAAAATCTTAAAAATATATATATATATAAATAGAGATTACCTTTAAAAAATATAAAACCCACATAAATGTGGCAAGTCAAGGCAAGAAATAACTGGAGAAAAATTTCCAGTTTTATTTATTTATTTATTTATTTATTTATTTATTTTTTCAGTCATTACCAGTTGAACTACAATTTGCCAGTCACTAAATGGTTGCAAAGAGAAGCAAAACTGGTCTCTGCTGTCAAGGAACTCACCATTCCACTCAGAATATAAGAACTGAATAAGACTCATAAAGTACTTGAGGGTCCCAAGAGAAAATAATTCATTCTGCCTGGGGAGTCCTAGAAATTCCAGAAGAGGTGACGTTTCTCCTGAAACTTGGAGGTTGACTAGGATCTCCCCTTGAATTTGTTGGCAGTGGGCTGCTTGTTCACTAGTTTAACTACTAGTTAAATCTAATAGACACCCCGCATAGGTCAGTAAATATGGAGAGCAGATCCAGTGGGGACCAAATCAGGACCTTTCTCACAAGACCTACCTCCACAGAGTCAAAGCTTGCATCATCCATGAATGAGGAGGATTGGAGTCCTACCCATAGGTGTAAATAGAAAGTTTCCCCTTTGAGTATGTCCAGATACGTATCTTCTAACCTGCAGGGCTTGAAACTATCCTGAAAGTTCCCACAGTCTCCAGAGAGGCTTCTCATCCTTTTTGCAAAACCTGTGTTTGTGGCACACAATAGATAGTATGAAGTAGAAGCTTTATCTGTTGATTTCACTTATTAAGCAAGGTCGGATAGAGCTATAAGAAGCGTCCGGGTGGGAAATTTAATGCTGGAGATTTGCAGGAGTGTGTCAGTACCATTTCTTACATCCCACCACAGGGTCTGCGGTAACGGCAACATGGCGCCAGGTAACCAGGAGTAGGTTAAAAGCACCCTCTCTGGGCGCCTGGGTGGCACAGTCTGTTGAGTGTTGGACTCTTGCTTTCACCTCAGGTCATGATCTCAGGCTGGTGAGATAGAGCCCTCCATTGGGCTCTGTGCCAGCATGGAGTCTGCCTGTGATTCTCTCTCCCTCGGCCCCTCCTGCTCGTGTGTTCTTGCATGCTTTCTCTCTCTCTCTCTCTTTCAAATAAACAAGTCTTTAAAAAAATAAAAAATAAAGCACACACCCCCTCCCCGACCTGCTCCTTATATCCTGCAGTGGCATGTCCAGCACAGGGTTCAGATGAGGCTGCAGCAATTAGAACAGAAGTGGAGGGGTCTCTGTGTTGGTGCTTTGTGTGCCCACACTTCACAGCTGCTCTGCGATCCAGTCCAGAGCGGCGTGGCTTTCTCTTGTGTGTAGTAACACTGGGTGCCAAATGGAGTGGTGAGGGAACACTATTTGGGCAGTTTATTTTTACATGCTGAGTTTTTTTCCCCTTTAGCTGTATATTGAGAGGTTTTATCTCTGAGGCAGTCCTGATAAATAGCCTAACTGGAGAAGCCAAGCAAGATTGGAACTGGCAACTTGCAGCATTTACATTGTGGATGGTACGAGACGATCACGTGGGGTTCAGCTGCCTCACCAGAGGAGGCCAGGAGCATCACAAGAGAGAGACCATGACTTAGGTACGCGTACTCCACGGTGTAGCAAAGTACGTGGCATATGCCCCATGCTTCAGGGACGTTTGCAAGAGAATGAATGACTGGACAGTGCCATTATCCTATATTTCATCGTGCTGCTTCCGCTTAGAAAGGCTGCTTGTTCACGGCTCAGAACACACTTCAACTCAGCCCTGCCTCTTCTCTGCTTGCCTATTAAAATCCTCCTTCTCTGGAACAACTCTTGGACAAATCCAACCTTTATAGATCTCTTCCTGCCTGAATTATGGTATCATTCCCTTCAGTATCCCTCTTTTGGAACTAGGGGGAAAAATAACCACGTTCTAGTTTCTTTCTTTCTTTCTTTCTTTCTTTTTTTTTTTTTTTTTGTTTACGATTTTATTTATTTGAGAGAGAGAGAGAGAGCACACGAGCAGATGAGAGGGATAGAGGTAGAGGGAGAAGCAGGCTCCCAGCTGAGCAGGGAGCCCCATGAGGGGCTTGATCCCAGGACTCTGGGATCATGACCTAAGCCAAAGGCAGACGCTTAACTTACTGAGGCATGCAGGTACCCCACCAAGTTCTAGTTTCTGATTGTTTATATGAGTTTGAGTCTCATGACTTCTTTTTTAATTGAAGTATAGTTGAACAATATTACATTAGTTTCAGGTCTATAACATTGTGATTTGACAGTTACATACATTGTGAAATGTCACTATAATAAGTATAGTTAGCATCTGTCACTCCACAGAGTTGTTACAAATTACTGATTATATTCCCCATGCTATGTTTTACATCCCGATGACTTTTTTATTTTATTATTGGAAGTTTGTACCTCTTAATCCCCTTCACCTATCCCCCACTTACCTCTCTCCTTGCCACCAGCAGTTTGTTCTCTGTGTTTGAATCTCTTCCTGGTTTTGTCCGTTTGCTCATTTGTTACATTTTTAGATTCCATAGCTAGGTGAAATCTTATGATATTTATCTTTCTCAGTCTTACTTACTTCACTTAGCATAATAGCCTCTAGGTCCAGCTATGTCATCCCGAATAGGAAGGTATCATTCCTTTTTGTGGCTAAGTAATATTCCTCTGTGTGTGGGTTTGTGTGTGCACTGCAAGCTTTCTTTATCCTTTCGTCTGCCACTGGACACTTGGCTTGCTGCTGTAACTTGGCTATTGCAAATAATGCCTCAATAAGCATAGGAGGGCATACATCTTTTCAAATAAGTGTTCTTGTTTTCTTCAGATAAATGCCCAGCAGTGGAATTACTGAATCCTATGGTAATTCTATTTTTAATTGGGCGGGGGGGAACCTCCATGCTATTTTCCATAGTGGCTATACCGTTTTGGCACAGGGGTTCCTTTTTCTCACATCTTCGCTAACACTTGTTTTTTATTTTATTTTTGATACTAGCCATTCTGACTGATATGAGGTGTTATCTCATTGTGGTTTTAATTTGCACTTCCCTGATGCTTAATGATGTTGAGCATCTTTGCCTGTGTTTCTTAGCCATCTGTATGTCTTCCTTGGGAAACTGTCTATTTAGGTTCTCTGTCCACTTTTAATTGGATTATTTGTTCTTTTGGTGTTGAGTTACATGAGTTCTTTATATATTTCGGATATTAACTCCAATATGGTGTGGTACTAGCACAAAAATAGACACATAGATCAATGGAACAGGGTAGAGAGTCCAGAAATAAACCCACTCTTATGTGGTCAATTAATCTACAACAAAGAAGGCAGAATATACAATGGGGAAAAGACAGTCTTTTCAATAAATGGCCTTGGGAAAACTGGACAGCTATGTGCAAAAGAATGAAACTGAGCCACTTCCTCACAGCATACACAAAAACACACTCAAAATGAATTAAAGACCTAAATGTAAGACCTGAGACCATAAACTCTCTAAAAACAAAAGAAAACAAAAAATCTGGGAAGTAATGTCTTGGACATCAGCCTTAACAATATTTTTCTGAATCTGTCCCCTCAGGCTAGGGAAACAAAAGCAAAAACAAACTATTGGGACTGCATCAAACTAAAAAGCTTTTCCACAGCAACAGAAACCATCAACAAAATAAAAAGGCAACCCCACTGAGTGAGAGAAGTTATTTGCAAATGACATATCCAGTAAGGGGTTAATAGCAAGGTTTCTTGAAAGCAGGGAGTAAGTAGGGCCATGTTTTTATACCCCACATGGGGGAATAGTTGTAGGGGATGAAAAGAATCTGGAGCTAGAATTGGATCCAAGTGTGTGACCTGGTTCTGTCCCTTAATATTTGGATGATCTTGGCCAAGCCACTTAACTTCTCAAAGCCTCGATTTTCCCATCTTTAAAGTAGGAATAAATAGTGCTTGTCACAGTAAGGTCAAAAGAATTAAATGAGGTTGCTTATGTTAAAATGTCTGGCATAAATTAAGTGTTGTTGTTACTTATCCCTGACAGAGGCTAGCACTAGCTGGGAACTTCATCTATTTTTAGTTACTATTAGTTTAGTGACTGAGGAAATGAACCATGGAGAGTATTTTGCCTTCCATAAGTGACTCCTGTAACTCATTTGTAAATGTTGGCATTTTGGAATGGAAAGAAAAAAATGGATTTTGTTTCTTTTAAATGAATGCTGCATTGCATTTGTATCACAAGCAAACGGAGAGAAATGTTTTCATTCCGTTTTATTTTTCTTAACACCGGTCACTTGTATTTCTTGGGTCATGTTTGCCTGGGAATAAAAAATAGGGTCTCCAAATAGTTTTGTTTTGGAAAGAACTTGAATCCCCCACCTTCCCCACTATCTTTTAAACATCGGGGCATGGGGTGCCTGAGTGGCTCAGTCTTTGGGCATATGCCTTTGGCTCAGGTCATGAACCCAGAGTCCTGGAATCAAGCCCCGCATCAGGCTCTCTGCTTCGCAGGAAGCCTGCTTCCCCCTCACCCTCTCCCCCTGCTTGTGCTCCCTCTCTCGCTGTGTCTCTCTCTGTCAAATAATACATAAAATCTTTTTTTAAAAAAATCTGGGTGTATTTCAGGTGAGCTGGTCATTTTGGCTGCCTTTCACATTCCCTGTGGCTCTCAGTCATGTTAGGTTCTGAAGCTACTGATGCTGAAAACAGCAGCGTGGACCTAATATCCACCACCAGAGATGCCCTTGGGGGGTTGGGGGGTGGCATTGCTGATGCCTATTGACTAGTGATGCCCACAGGTGGCTGCCCCCAAGGCTCTGAGACTGCCTGGCCTTCAGAGGGCCTCGGCCTTTGCAGTATGTGCCAGTGCCCTTGTTTAGGTACCAGCTCCCACTACAGAGGCTGCTGGCAGCAAAGCAGACACCATATCCTGGGTTTCGCTAGGGGTCACTCATGGTTTTGGGGAGATTGCTCTTTTTTTATTCCATTATTACTTAACCATGCAATTGTGGCTGTTCTCCCATGAGGCACAGGATAACTGGGACAAAGAATGCACTGCTCCACTCAGAATCATCCCTCCTTCTGATCCTGGCTCGTTCGCAAAAGGTGCATTTTGAGTCATTCTTCCTTTGGAAAATACATCTCCTTCCTGGAGCCTCCTTGACTCCTGCATATAACCCTGAGCAAGTGTCCCCTCTCCTCCAGGCCTGCCTGAATCCTTGGGTGGGCCTTACTTGAACTCAGAGCAGGGACCCTGCTACACCCCTGACTCGTCAAAGCGTCTGCCTGGTGGGAGAACTCCTGACCACCATTCCCTGGATGGAAAGGGGGCAGGAAGCAGACCCAGTTCATCTCGTGGATTGGAAGCTGGGTTGATGACGAGGTTTGCCTCTGGCTCTTTTTGGCCAGTGAGGTGACTTTAGGTGTCCCTGGCTTCCCCACAAACAGAGGGGAGCTCACGTGTTCAGGGCTCGCCACATGCACTGTCACAGACAGAGTGCACGGACCAGTGTGAATCATTTTCGTCTGCCCCTGGCCTGAACCACCCCTTTTCCTTTCTCCCAAATACAGTTTTGCGTGTATCCCTTTATACCTATGAACACTTATTGATGGAACGTCTTTTTGTGCCTGTGACCAGGGAGCGGGGAAGGGGTATGGATTAAACGGAAGGGATTTGAAGAAAGAGCCCCTTTTCTCCCTGAACAGTGAGGAGCCTTATTTCTTCTAAGTAGCTCTGTTCTTGGCAGTTGTTGCCTGGAGAGCCTCATTCTTTCCCTCACCTTCGCATCTGCAGCAGCCACGATAGAACAGTGTTTCCCCCCTGACAGGAGCTTGGGCGAGCCACTGTCGCCTGGAGGCAAGCCAGCCCCGTGTGCTGGCCAGTTGGCACCACCCGCCTGTGTTCAGGAAGCCAGCGTTCTTCTCCATCCCCAGAGATGTCAGTCCTGTGATGCCGGCTCCCTCCAACAGGAACCTTGGCATACTTACTTCCCTTCCAAAAGAGAGAGAGGAGAATTCCTATTCTGCGCCCCCCGTGACATATCGTTTTATAGGATGATGAGCTTAGATTTTCAGAGTGTGGGGAGGGAAATGCCGTTTTATAGGTTGTCCCTCCACCCTGCCCCCACGTTGCTGGATCTGCTACATATATTCCGTGGGAACCTCTCTCCCCTCTGCCCGAAAGCTGACCAGTCCTTGGTCTTTTTCATTCCAAAACCGGAGCAGGCTGTTTGCTTTCCATTGGTGTTCCATCCTACACATTGTGCTCATTCGAGCATCTGTCCCATCTCTGAGCTGCAAACCCTGCGGAAACTCTGACGTGGGTGCCTTTTGCTAAACCCAGGTCACTGTCAGTGGGGGTCTAGCCCACATAGGCATGGAGCACCCTCAGCCCTGGGGCCTGGTGTGCCGTTTTCAGTGTGTTCTGTGGCCAACGTATTTCTAGCCTCCTGCAGGGACACCCATTGGAAAGGGTTTCCTACCCTCTGGAAATGCGGGCTTCAAGAAATCTTGCACAGTTTTTGGAGTTTTCCCACCTATAGCTGTGTCCAGTGAAGCAGTTGGTTCCGAGCCCCTTGTGGGGCATTCACTGAGGCTGGCTGGGTCTAGAGCGGGCAGCCTCCTTCTAGTTGCACGGGGAGAATCTCCTGGGGGCTTTTAAGTAATACTGATGCCCAAGCCCCATTTCAGACCAGTTAAATCAGACTCCCGGGGAACGGGAGTGGGGTGGGCCGGGCTTCAGGAATTTTTAAAGCTCCCCAGGTGCTTCTCATGTTCAGCCTATGTTGCAGTTCTTCAGTTTATAGGATTTCCCTGACAGCTAGATGACCTTGTATGAGTGTGAGCACGCGTGTGTGTGGTTTTCCTTTCACCGTGATGGTCAGCCAACCGACCATGGCAGAGGCCTCTGTTTTATGGTTTATTTGGCAAGCATCAATGATATATTTATCCTCATGTTATAGACACACTTGCTAGGTCCCCGAGATAGCGACTGTCGTTAAATATGTCATATACGGAGAATAGAGACCAGTGCTGGCTCTCACCAGATTGAGAACCTCTTCAGCCTTCCCCTCGTTATCTCTATCCTCTAAAACATTGGCTGAACCCTCATACTGAAAACAAAATCACGTCAGAACCCTGATCAAGAAGTAACATTCCCTTTTAAGTATGACCTTGATTACAGCAAAGAACAAGAACTCCTCGGGAAAAAAAGTGGCTACAGGAGCCAGAATGAGATGGAATAGATCAGAAATGACACTCTTAAGCTAATTTAAAATGTGAAAAACATAAGAAATATGAAAAATCAAATTCTAAGCCTGGCAATCAGTCCACTTTGAAAGTGTCCTGCAGAACCTGACCATCTGTAGCAAAGTCACCTTACTTCTTAACCCTAGCGAGTCTTAAAATCAGAATGTGCTTCTGGGCCTAGCTCTGTGGATTTGGATTTGGTCATGAGGCCAGTGAAGGGATGGATACATGTACCCTGCCTCTAGTTTTCTCGATTTGGGTGGAACCGTCTCAAGTGTGTGCTAAGAACAGAAAATTGTTCTTCGGCTATCCTACAAGAAAATCTAATAAATTTGACCTTCAAGGAGTTGCTACTTAAACTCTAAAAGGACTTTGTAGGCTTGATAATATCATTAGCCTTGTTTATTTCATTCTGTGTAAGGACAGTGGGGGCCAGTCTTGCAGTTGTGAGTTTTGGTGTCTATTTCTCTCGTTATGCTCAGCTTCCTTTGTCCACCCCCCACTCCCCGGTGTATGTCTCTGTTATCACTTTTGCACATAAATCTAAAGATAAAGACAGTGAGTGTTTTGAAGGAGGATAGGGAGACCCAGGCTACAGAGAAAACGTGTGTGTGTGTATATATGTGCACATAAGGTACACACGGTGTTCTAACAGCTCAGCACTGAGCATCATAGGTAACAGGAAAATTCTTTTAACAGATAATCTTATGAACTGATTACAGGTCACTGCTCACATGAATGTATGCCTGAGGCTACGTCGCTAATGTGAAGCAAAGTACAAGATGTGAGAAACCTAAACACATACCTTTTTATTTGTGGGCAAATAATTGCAGAAGATCTTGCTTAACATACATATAATGAGCCTTGTGAATAGAAATGTAAACAGAAGCCTGATTCTCACATTTGAAAATTAGCAGTAGAAGAAAGAGCATTGATTTTGGATTTCATCTGACATGGGTGTATATTCTAGCTCTGCTGCTTACATGCTGGGTGGACTTGGGTTTGTGACATGAGCTCAGTACAACGCCGTTTCCACATTCAGTTTTAAGTTTTGAAAAAATCTACCATGTGCTGAGTACCTGGCCATTACTGGGGGCTCCGTAAATAGTTATTTTTACCATTAGCTATGGCTTTTGCCAGTATTTTAGTTTTCAGCCAGATCCATCATGTTAAAAAAAAAAAAAAATCAGTGCTTCTGGAAAATTAAGAGGGGTCTTCCCAAGATATTACAGATTAGGTTTTCATTCAGCCATTTAGGAAGGAGAGTTTACTTGTAGACTTAGCAGGTTTTATGCATAAGAGCTATGTCTGCTCACTAAACTGGTGAATGATGCAAAAATCGATGATTAACTTTGTAAAAACTGCTTTCTAATAACTGCAATGCCACTTATCACCAGTATCAGGGTGTCTCATCTTTTTCTTTTTTTCCAAGGGCAAGCATTTAAAACCCTTCCTTACTTCCAGGATCTTTGAAGAGAAAAAGATAAATCAGTGATGAGGTTGGGGGGTGGGGAATCATGAGGTTACAGATGTGAATGTGCTGAATGACTCATAATTGCATAGAAAAAGTGAGATAAATAATCCTCTTCTTACGATCTGAACATTTTCTTGGGCTCCGAAGTAAGTACCAAGGAACTAAAAATAAGGCAGAGAAGTCACTGGGGATCTTCCAAGAGCACCTCCGAATGAGAACGTAATAGAAATTGGCTACTGTGTCCAGGTAGGACCATCAGCCTGGGCAGTGCCAGCATTAAGGTCCACTGTTGACTCTGGCACTGATCATCTTCACTCTGAATGCCTCACAGCCCTTCACCCCATTTTCCATGATGTTGGTATTCAGACCAGCTAGGTTTAGCTTGAAGGTAGAGTGGGGGGTTCCAAGAGCTAAATGGAATCATAAGTTGCCAACCCGTTAAAGAATTTGCAGAGATCAACGTATGGCCCGATTGTACCATTTAAAAGCTATAGCAGCCGTTTCGTCCAAATCACTTTTAAAGACAATAATCTTGAAGACCAGGGAGGTGAAACCCCTTGCCTGAGATCACACCTCTGGTGAATTCTGTACTCCAACATTTTGGGGCCTTTTAGACCTAACTGAAATTAACCAGAAGTTGAGCTGAACCTGGCAGGTCTCTGCTGCCGCAGGGGCGGTGCGTGTAGTTGATCACCATACTGCTTGGAGTACAACAGCGTTTGGGCTCTGCAAGGTCAGGTTCACAAGGGAGGCTCATTCCTTTTTACGTAGTGAGTATAACTCGTTTTCCTATAGACTATCACTTCTGTCTTGTAGGGCTGTCACAGGAAGAAAAGTCAGGGCAATTCCCCTTAGTCAACATCCTGTGCTCTTCTGTTTTTTGTTTCTTTGTGTGTTTTTAAATCATTTATTGAGAGTTTTTATGTACAGTAAAATTCAACAGCTTTAAGTATACAGTCGGATGAATTTTGGAAATTGTGTACAATCCTATAACCACCACCGATCAATATATAGAACACTTTGCTCATCCTAAAAAGCTCCCTCAGGCCCATTTGCTCCCCACTCCCTCCCCCAACACTGACCTCGGGTGACCACAGATCTGCTTTCTGTCACTACAGTTTTGCTCTTTTTCTAGAATTTCATATAAATGAGACCATGAAGTACATGAGCTTTTGTGTTCAGCTTTTCTTCTCTTAGCATCATGTTTTTGAGACTCGTCCATGTTGTGGCATGTATTAATATTTCTTTGGATTGCTGGAGTCATAGGGAGCCATATTCCATGGTAGATAGGATATAGGACACACAGTCCATTTATCCATTCACCAACGGATGGCCGTTGGGCTTGCTTCCAGTTGGGGGCTATTGGGAGTCATCTTGGCTGATCGTTTTATCCTTGATTTCTCCTAGTGACTTAATATCTTGACCCAGTCTCTAATTTTTATGGTCTTCAATTGTTTTTCATCCCCAGTATATGAAACACTTTCACAAAATGCTGATGGGGTGGAGGTGTTGCTCCTCATCCTCCCATCTGTGACTTCAGAAGCGATCTACTCTTCTCAGAGTAGCAATCTGGGGCCCGAAGCTGACATGATGGCCTCTTTAGTGTGCTATAATGTAATTTACCATCATGACAGGCCTTCAGGGACACAGCAGAGTGCACCAAAATGCAGTATCCAATATTTATAGTAAATAGAGTTGAGTGGCTTTTTATCCTGCCTTGTGGAAAAGTGCACACACTCTGTTTTCCACCCATTCTAAGTGCTCAGGGAGGGAGCAGAGGGAGGACCCGTGGACTAAACTGTCCCACACCCGTGCGGCTGCCTCAGAACATCCTGGGCTGAGTTAGCACTTAGACCCAACAGCAGAGAGTCTCCTGAAAAATGGGCTGTCCCCTGTTATAATTCACCGTAATGAGTGGGGAACAAAAGGTTGTGAAGGAGAGTGGTGACTGATGGCCGACACGGCCGCCCCGTGTTGCAGCTGGCACAGCTCCCGCCGGCGAAAGGCATAATCTATTACTGCTCCAGGTCGCGTAGTGGTAAATGAACACTTACGGCCGCTATGGCAACTGGATTGATTATCACAGCTACCTCACGACCAGCCTGGCCCCATATTACAAGTGAGCACATGCGCCCCTGCCCTGCCTCAGTCAGAAGAACGCCTCCAAGGCAATTTGTAGAAACGGGAATCTCTGAGTACGCCTGGTCCCTCTTCTTCAGCTCCCCCAGCCGCTGGGGAGTCTGGGCGAGGCTGGCCATGGACCATCGGGCCTCTCCACCTAGAGAGGTAGGGCCACCCTATTAAGACAATGTCTGGCTCCTTGTGACAGTAGGGTAACTGTTTGTTGAATATAGTCACATGCATGAACGGAGTGGATCCCTGAGTGGAAGGCCTAGCCAGCTCTGAGATTGTGCTGAGGGCAAAGTGGGAGGTGACGGTGGGGAGGTCAGAGTGTTTATGGGGAGCTGGAATGCCCCGCTCGGAGGTCTGACGGAAGGCAAGGAGGGAAACCAGACCTGGCAAGTTGAAATGGACCAACGGTCAATGGCCTGAGCCAATAACATTGGTCAAGACGTTACCTGTGACTAGACTTGTACATGTTTCTGAAAGCATGTTCTTCATTTAAAAAGTACAGGATGGGCCACTTCCTTTTCTCTTTATCTATAGATATTGACTGAAATTAATACATAAATCTCTAGTTTTTCCAGTAGCCAAAGGAGAGGGAGCAATCCCTGTCCCCATTAGAAGGTTTAGGCAGAGTTATGATAATGTTCTAAATACACTCAATTGTTATTTTTGTTTTTTCCCAAGATTTTATTTAAAAATGTTTAAATGAGTTTTTCTCTGACCTAGTTTGTGCAAGTTGATCTAAATACGTATCATCAAGGGTAGAGGGGTGGGTAGCATTAGTGGTGCATTATCTTTCTATTTTGGTTGGTAGAAGATTTACTCCATGGAATTTATTTATTTTTTTTTTTAAAGATTTTATTTATTTATTTGACACAGAGAGATCACAAGCAGGCAGAGAGGCAGGCAGAGAGAGAGAGAGGAAGAAGCAGGCATCCTGCCGAGCAGAGAGCCCGATGCAGGACTCGATCCCAGGACCCTGAGATCATGACCTGAGCCGAAGGCAGCGGCTTAACCCACTGAGCCACCCAGGCGCCCATCCATGGAATTTAAATGTGAAGGTATTCTAATTCTTTGCACATGACCCCTAAGCTAGACCATCCACAATGGCAACTAAAGTGGCCACCACGTTCCCTGGGACCGTGTTTGAACATGGCATGCAGCCTTTCCTTGTAGGATCCTAATGGCATGGTATGAATAATAATCTAATTGTGTGAAATGGAATGATATAGTGAAGTTAGACCAGTATTTTTCAAATTTTTCATCACTGTTGCCTTCTAAGGACAATTTATTTTTCCTGATTGTCCTCCCCATGAAATTTTCATATCATAGCTACATCATGTATTTATGTGTTGTGTCTACACCTGCGCTATGTACATAAAAAGAGTAAGATTTTTTGGCAAGAACCAGTTTTCACCCCTGTGGGAGTGATATTAACTCTCCAGAAAATGCACAAGTTAGAAAAACATGGGGTCAACTCTTTTTCTGCCAATTCTCTGAGCCTCACCTTCTTCCTCACCAGCAATAGAGATAATTAATATCCACTTAATAGGATTCTGGGGCACCTAAGAGGCAATTAAGAGATGTTCGTTATTATCACTGTTACTGTTATTTATACTCATACATGTTTTCACATAGAGTATCTTGATTGGTCTAATTGTGAACTTCTGAGGTATCAGAACTGATGTCACCCTATTACAGATATTATTCCCCCCTTTACTGATAAGATCACAGATGGTCATAGTGGTTGGGTGATTTGCTCGAGGTCGTGCAAATAGTAAATTTGTCAAAGCTAAGACTTGAACTCAGATTCAAGTTGTAGTTCAGAACTCTCTCCTTTGAAGCTCTGTTGGCTCCACCTTGCTGCCTGTGGTGGCACTAGGTTTTACTGTGTTGTCAAGACCCAAGTTGGAATGTGAGGAATTGAAGAAATCACCCATGAAAATAGGCTCTAAGGACCAGTCATACATTTTCTGCCCCCAGTGTGTAGAGAGAATTATCAAGGCTTTGAACCAAATGGTCACACCCAGTTTCAGGAAATCTGTGATAAGCTTTTCCTGTGTTGCCTGGTAACTCATGGGTTTAATGAAGCAGAATTTCCCCAAGCTTGGGAGAACTTGGCTTTCAAGCTGGATGAGGGTGAGTCCGTTCTCACCAAGATAAAGCCCTTATGAAATGAACAATAATAATCACTCAGAGAGGAAGTAGTCTTGAACGACTACCATGTTCAGGCTCACTGCTGACTATCTGGAAGCATTGGAGAATGCCCGTGCTGGGCCTGGTGTTCCTCTGAGCTCATTGCAAGGCTATGCAGCAGAAGGGGCAGTTCAAGGGTGTTAACTGAAGCTTTGCCGTTTGACAGCTGTGGTGCTTCATTTCCTTATCTGCAATCCAACATGAAAACACTCCCTACACTGTCTGGCCCATGATAAGTAAATATTTACAATTGTTATTATTAGATGAAAAACTTAAGACATACACCCCTCTTATCACAAAATGTAAGATCTAATACTGCTCCTAACTAATCATTATACCCACCTCAACACAGCATTTAATCTTTATTGAAATGGTTTTACATGAGTGGTTGTGGAAACAGAGTCCTTGGCATCTGGAGATTCCTACCATCATCCCCTGCCCCATCGAGGCACCTGTCTTGTACATTTCATCAACATCAACTGCTCATTTTTTAATTAGCTAAGAGATATTCAATTCTCTGCACATGAAAAAAGAAAAAGGGCATGTTGAGAACAAGGGCTTGTTTTTTGACCACTACATGGTCAAGGGCAGTGCCTATTGCTAAGGCAGGGCCATCCTTATCGGTCACTCCACATGGTTGCTCTCAGGGGTGGCAGATCCACCATGATCTGCATTCGAGGTAGTGATGGTGATGAGAGAATGTTAAGGCAGACGTTCTCACTTCTGTAGCTACAGAGGCTGAAGGGCTGACAGATGCATGAGGAATGCCGTCTGCTTCTCCATCCAGGCTGTTTCTGGAAACATACCCCTGTGCTGCTAATAACACCAGATCCCTCCAACAGAGCCACTCCACAGGTTGCCTAGCACCAGGCTAAGGCGAGAACTGGATGAGAGTAACCTCATGTGTTCCAGCTAAGAGAGGGCTGTTGTGAGCAGCCGGAAGGAAAACTGTGAGGAGCCAGGTGAGTGATGTTGCTTCCAGAGATGGACCTGTCCTTTCCCCCAGAATGGCTTCCTGAAGGGCCGTAGATACTGTGGGGACATCCGTTGGGCTTGAATCTGGCATAGCTCTCATTCTGCTGGAACTCTGCATGGATGCTCTGACGATGACTTGCTCAGGTGCAGACTTCCGCGTGGCTAGTATCACCATGGTGAACCCGAGACTGGGGGACTGCAGGGCAATCCACGTGGGGAAGCCCTTGGAGGTGACCCAGAAATTTGAGCTGGTGATGAATTCATCCATATTGGTTTACCCAATTCCAAGAGATTTGAGTTCAAACTACCTTTGTTATCATTGTCTTTCATTCATGGCAAACAAGAGTATTTTCAAAAGGGGAAAAGCTGAGCGTCTGCTGGGAAGACCACACTGCCTGCCCCCAGTCTCAGAGGGTCGCATTTTGCTGATCATTGGTGCAAAATCTAGCTTGTGAAGTCCACTGTCTCCAGAGCAGTGAAGGATGAAGCTACCAGTTTGAGTCTGATGTTTTATTTATCTGGACTGGTAGTTTTATGTATGGTGTGTTTTCTCTGTTTGGGCCTCAAGGCTGGTTAAGCAAAAGGCAGGAAACATAAATAAGTAATAGACAGACAGGGCTGTCCATTTATAGACTTTCAAAGATGACCTGGTTTTCTGTTCCAATGTAAGCATTAGTGTTGCATTAGAGTAATATGCATTCAAGATGTTTTTGCTGGTGCATTGGTGGTGATAATCAGGAGAGACATATTCATGTTCTATTTTTATAATAAAAATTAAGAAACCTCAGGCTGCACCAGGGGCCCTTTTTGGCAGCGTGAAACCATGAGCCTGAGCAGTCCATTTTCCTCGGGTTGTGTGGGATCATAGTGTTCCTTTCTGCTCTTCTCCAGTTTCTGGTTATTATTAAACAACCCTTTGTGAAGGATTAACTCTGGCTTTCCTCCCAGTGAGGAGATGTCTACAGAAAGCCAGAATATCCAGCCAATTGCAGGCAAACGGGTTATTTGGTATAGTACAGGAACAAATAACTGGTTGGCCAGCCAATTCTTCACTTTCTGATGGCCTCCCTTGGCATGGAAACAGCCTTCTGTAGTACATGGTGTAAATGCTTATGAGCGTCCCTTTAGCCATTCATTCAGAAAATATTTCCTGAGGGCTCACTGTGGGATTCATTATTTTAAAATGGGGATAATAATAGTACCTACTGCATAGAATTATGTGGATTAAATGAGTTAATATGTGTAAAGGGCTTAAAACAGTACCTGGCACACAGTTAAGGATTAGTCCATATGAGCTTGGCTGTGGAGTTGGAGTTTTATTCTATAGGCAAGGAAGAGGCAGTGAAACCAATGGTACAGGCAGAGGTGTCCTTATAGGCAGATGTGTCCTTCCAGAAGGTGGTTTCGGTGGCAGAAGAGAGGGCAGATCTTAATGGGGCAGAGCCCGCAGGCAGGGAGAGAGGTACATATCATCTCTTGTCCAATCTCTTACCACTTTCATTTACCTTTCTTGAGATCACCTAGACTAGTGCTTCTCAAGTGTGATCCCGGAACCAGTAACATCACCGAGAATCTTATTAGAAATGCAGATTCTTGGGCTGTGTCCCAGAGAGACTGAATCAGACTCTAGAATTTTGGTCCAGCAATCTGTTGCTTTAACAAGGTCCCCCAGGTAATTCCATCCTTGCTGAAGTTTGCGAACATTGATCGAGTCTTTGGAGGAAGAGTGGAAAGGAGAGCTTTATTTAGAAACTCTTTCCCCCCAACACCCACCTACTCCCACACATGAAGACATCACTGAGTCAACAGGGGGCAGGTACACAAGCTTTGAGTAGGGTCTCTGTGCACAAGGCATGCCAGGTGGCAGTCTCCTTGTTAGCTGGTCACACAGAAGCAGGAGCCTTGTTAACACAGATCAAGGCCACCTGTTGAGCACAGCAAAAACCAAACCTCAAATCTCTGCCTGGCTCACTGCCAAGAAAGCACTGTGACCCACCCCTGTCGATACATATGGTGTAGAGCCAAAGTGGTGTTATGCTAAGTAGGTGTTTTTGTTACCAGAAAGACTGTTGGCTGCAAGGCTCCAGTGTGCCTCCCATCACATTGAGTAATGAAGGAGCCCAGGGACTCTGGGCTCTCCTGAAGCACATGCTGCATCTGGGTCCTGGGAGTCTACGTGCACATACCTGAAGATGTTGGATGGCCCACAGAAAGGAGCGCATAGAATGCTTCTGCCCTTTCCCGTATGAAAACCTTGTGGCTGGGCTTGTTTTTATTACTGACATGTAGCTACCTCTGGGATGAAATACCACCTCTATAGATAATTCTAGAACAGCCATCTCTATCTTCTAAATTTATTCATTTTTTTCATTAATACAAATTCACATACTCTGGCATGATGGGAAATAAACCAAGAATAGGACATCCATCCTCCTCACCCCCACACTGTCTTGGGGAGTATGCCATCCAGGAGGAGATAGAAGTTACCCACACAGGTGCCAGCAGTTCAGAATAATGTGCTATGTCAACAGGAAGGTACAAACGGTGCATGGGATGAGAAATCAGAGGGTCTTCCTTAGCGTGATCTGGAGAAGCTGCTTGGCAGAGGAGATAGCATTTGATCTCGGTGGAATTTCAAGAGATAGAGAGAAGGGATCTCAAGTAAAGGGAACTGAAAGAGCATGATGGGGGGAGGGGGTGGGAAGCACACATGCTCAAGGGAAGAACAAGGGGTCCAATTTGCCCAGGACACATGCTGCAACTAGTGTCCTAGAGAAAGAGGAGGCTTGAAAGATAGATGGGGCTTTGAATACCAAATTCCAGGCCAGGATGTGGACCTTATTGCCTAGGTGAGGGAGCTGGTGGAGAGTTTTTGTTAGGAGGTTGGTGTGAGCATCATGGCTCTAAGAAGGCAATTGGGCTGAGAATGAAATTGGGATGGGAAGGATTTGAGGTGAGTTGCTCAGGGATCTAGCCATAGGAAGCAGAAGACTCTAGGTTGGAACTAAGTATTCTGTGTTCACAAGTTCATGGCCGTGGGAGGCCACCTGGATATTCCTGGTAAGAAGGAGGAGGGAGCTTTTAGATTAAAGGATTCCCATGTAGGAAGCCATCACAACTCTCCACGGATTGGGAGGAAGAGAGTAGAGCCACTGTGGGATGTCAGCTACTTTTCTGGTCGATTCTTCTTGGTCATCTGTCCGAGAAAACATTCCTCCCTTTATAGATGAACACCAGAGGTCCTCGATAGTCCATGCTAGCCAAGCCCAGAGCATCTCAACAATGCCACTGAGCCTTGGCAAGGGGCTGAGTCACAGGCTTGGTTCTGACTCAGAGAAGTTGGAACCACCTACTGAGTCATTTGCAGGAGCTGTGGTTTCCTGGGAGGCTTCCCAACCAGTTACCCACCCTGCCGAGTGGCTGGTAGCATGCAAGATCTGAAGGGAGCCGCACATTCTCTGCGCCATGGCTTCAGGCAAACGCAAGTTGCACATCTCCAACTGTTGCATGGAAATTATTTCCTTGCTCTGCATAGAGAAACTTGGCACTTGGTGGTAACAGATAAACAGATGAAACATCTTTTTACTCCCTGTTAGTTATTTGATCTTAAGAAGTCTCAGTTTCCCCAACAATGAGTGAAAAACTACTTAGGAACAGTTGTGGTTCCTGAGAGAAGTGTTGGTTCCTAATGACTTCTCCTTAGGAAGGTCCAAAATGTTCCATATTTTGCAAGAATTTGGCATACTAGTTGACTGAGCGTTCTGGTAGAAATGGAATTTGGTCCATGTCTGCATATGCCTTTATTTACTGCCACTCAAGCAGCTCTGTTTTCTCAGATCTTTTAGATTTCTCCACAGTTAGTAGTCTTAGAAATTTCAAGTACCGTGAAATCTTTCCACTCAGAGAGTACCATAGTTTGTTTTAGAGAGTGAATTCAAATATATTGGTACTGCTATATTCTTCCAAATAGAAGTTGCTACTCTACCCCCACCATTGGGTCTTTGTTTTAATGAAGATATCTCTGGATTCAGTATTCTTCTAGAGATTGCTTTTAGAACTCAGGATCAGAACAGAACCCAGAACAGGTCCTATTGGTAGAGTCCAGTCCCTAACTTCCAGCACATAAGAATGAATTTCTAACACGTATGAAGCTGGAGTTCCTTGCTAATACAGAGGTTAATGTGGCTGCCTAACAATGAGCTTATGTTGACCTAATGAATATTTAGCCAGAGATCTCAGCCCACGGTTTGGGGTCTAAGCTGTTATCATTATAAGGCAGAAAAGCTTGGAAAGAAGGTTTCTTTCTTTCTTCTTGGAAAGAAGGTTGCAATTTTGGTCTTTTTTTCCTGTCCTTACACTGGATTATGAGGAACTCACAGTGCCGTGTTACCTATAAGGAGTTCTCTGTAGAGCGCGCGCTCTCTCTCTCTCCCTCCCTCCCTCCTCCCTCCCTCCGTGTGTATATACGTGTGTGCTTGTATGTGTGTGCAGAGAGAGGCAGCTTTGGCCCTGTGCAAGATACCAGGAACATTAAATCTTGGCATCAGCCACACAACTTCTGATTACCAGTGCCTGTTTTCTGGAGGCAAAATAATGCCACTTGATGAAAAGGGGAGTTGAATGTCAGAGACTTATAAAGGTCCAGGAGTCTGGGATTGGCAGAGCTAGCCATCTGTAAGCTGAAACTATGCATCTCCTCTCTTCAGCTGGACCTCCTGCAGCTCTGAGCTGGGGTTCTGCTTCCTTGGGGAGCCAGAAAAATGAGTTCGAAAAAGAGATTGGGTAGGGACTAAATGTCTAATTGAGCAGAGGGAGTCCAGTGAAGGCTGGTGGGCTGCTCCTTCACTTCTGGAGTGGGGTCTCTGTGCATTGGGTCAGGGGCAACCGTCTCCCAAGGCCTCACACCACCACTCCCCTCCTGGGCCTCTCTGGCCCATGTGAACGTTTGCTGCGGCAATCAGACACACCCTTCACATTCCCAAGCAGAATTTTCTCACAGATGGGGAGTTCCACAGCAGAACTTGACCAATCACCCTTCCATATGGCTTTCTCCCCCACCCTTTAAAATATATTGGGGGGGGGGGTCCCGTCTCAAAACACTGTAAAGCGAGAACACCAATGGCCCTTTATCATCAAAGAACAGAATACTTTCTACTTCTCAGGACCCACCTATCCATCTGACTTGCAGCCTTAAGGAAAACGTAAAGGGCCTCACCTAGCCAAATATGAGGCCATTTGATTTCAGTTCATACTGTTGTGCCCTACCAGTGTCTGCCACTGGGCTAAGCCCTGGGGCTCAGAGATGAGTGAATTCTGATCCCTCATGGATCTCAGTCTCTATAAGATAGCAGGGGAACAGGGAATGAGAGTCACACACGCTAAGGTGACCTCAAAGCGGGGGTGTGGGGGGTTCCACCTCCACAAAGCAGAGATAGTTAGACATCTACCTTGGGCACTTAAGAAAGGAATTTAGAATTCTGTGTTCTCTCAGTGAATTGGAGATGATTAATGACAAACCCGTCTCAGTAATTCCAAAGTAGGAAAGGAAAATCTCGTGTCTGGAAGTGTTCAGAGCATTAGCTAGGGGAGAACAGACTTCTGGCCCCTTGCTTCTTTAGGTGTTTTCTGCTACAGCCCCAGGGCTTTCTTTCTGTCTGTCTTTCTTTTTTTTTTGTTTTTAAGATTTTTATTTATTTATTTGACAGACAGAGATCACAAGTAGACAGAGAGGCAGGCAGAGAGAGAGGAGGAAGCAGGCTCCCTGCTGAGCAGAGAGCCCAATGCGGGACTCGATCCCAGGATCCTGGGATCATGACCTGAGCCGAAGGCAGAGGCTTTAACCTACTGAGCCACCCAGGCGCCCCAACCCTAGGGCTTTCTTAAAGCATTTATCACACTGTGCCATCTGGCATTGGGTCACTTGTGTGTTTATCTTCTCACTCTGTATTGGGAAGGAAGGGACCTCATCCCCGCCGACACACACACATATCCATGTAGAAGCTTAAGGAATTGAATCTCTCTGTTTCTCTACTTGTGTAGACCTTGGGAATGGAGGTGGGAGAATATGTTTCTCTGGCCTCCTATTCCAACCTGAAGAAATAGGGCACACTTCCCAGGGGCTTACCATATTCATTTGTGGCAAAAAAATGGGGGAGTGGAAGGAGACTGGTATGTCAGGTTTCATGTGCCTATTGAGTTTTTCAGCCTGTACCTGCTTTCCAGAATTCAAATGTTCACTGATTTGCTGGAGCTGTGCTGTCCAATATGGCAACTGCTGGCTGCATGTGATGACTTACATTTCAGTTAAAGAAAATGAAGAAATTCAGTTCCTCTCTCACATCAGCCACATTCTGAGTGCTCAGTAGCCACAAGCAATTATTAGATAGAGTATTTGTCAGTGCGGAGTATTTGCGTCTTCATCGAACGTTCACATGGACAGCACTGGGGGTACGACATTTCTCCCAAGCAGCGTGTCTTGATCCAAAGTGTGTGCCATGAATTGTGTCAAGCTGAATTACTTGACAGCAAGAGCTTATGGAAATACACATTCCCAAGTTCTTCCCTAGATCTCCTGAATCAGAATCTCTGGGAGGGAAGGGGTTGGGAAAACTGGGAATCTTTTCACAAGTACCCCCAGAAGGCTATTAGGAAAACTCACATTTCAGGATCAGCAATCTAAGGGAAGCCAGAAGTTGAATATCAAAGCTGGAAAACCTCCTGGTACAGCGATTCTGAGCATCAGATGTCTAATAGCACTTTCCACTCCAGTGTGAGATTTCCCAGCCCAACATTTCCAAGAGTGTGTGACTGGAGCTCCCAGATTGCAGCTGAGGGCACCGTCTCAGGAAAGTCTTGGCTGTGCTTCTACCAAGCAGTAAATAATGAAGAAAGAGGCTGTCCTAGCATTATCTCCCTTTCTCCTCTTGCAGACCAGAAGGATGGAAATAACCTCGCTGCTCCCCTTGAGCATGTTTGAATCACAAGTACCTTCCTCTAAAATAAATTTATTTCCTGCTGCCTTCATCCAACAAAGACCAGCCAGTGATGAATACCAGACTTCATAGCTTATTTGTCAAGGCAGTACACCTGTGAGGATTCCTGTGGAAGATAAATTTTGGTTTGGGGGAGGGGGACTTGGAGGAGGAGGGACCTGGCTGGGAATAAATCTTAACATGTTGCACCAGACGGTGAATGAGCGTTTGCCTCACAAGGCTCGCCCTCCTGACAAGGTATGATAAATTACCCTCTGTGTTGACACCTTCATTGGGTTATTTATGGCTCATTAATTGAACCGAAAAGGGGCCTTGTAGACCCAGCAGGGGCACCTTACAATGCTCCTCCAGTGGACCCAGCTCAAAGAGAAGAACAAAGGAGGGAAGAGGGGGAGGGGGGCACACAAATGTGTCTGCTTCTTGGCTGGAGACACTCTTCACCAAAGATTTCAAGATGTGTTTAAAAAAAGAAAGGAAGGAAGAAAAAACCTTGGGAAGTACAGGTGAGCGTCTCTAGGGATGATGAGCTGTGCACCTCCCAGCCAGCCTCTGCTGGTATCTGGTATCTTCTAGAGACTCCTGCACCTCGAGCTCTGCACGTGATCACCACTGAAGCTTTAGACTTGCCCTGAAGGTCAGCACGGCACAACGAAGACCATCAGAGGACCCAGACATAATGCTAGGTCATTCGTACATTTGCTGTGGGGCATTGGCGGGGGTGGGGGGTGGTTGGCACTCAATCTCTTTGAGCTTTGAATTCTTCCCTTGTGAAGTGTGGGTATCAGACTGGATGATCTCAGAGTCTTTATTAATTCTAAACGGTCTGAGAAAACAAAAAACACGTTGCTCCTCACAGCCCATTGTATTGATTTAACACCTCTGTTTCTGGTTATTAATGATTAGTTGATTCATTTGGCAAACAGTATTTACAGGGATCCTGTCATGTATCAGGTTCCCAGAGGGGAGACATAACCTTACTGGGTATGTATGGTCTTGTCAGCTTCCATGAGCATTCTGTCTAGAATTCTGTTTGTGTTTTCAAGAGCTGGCCAGCTCTTAGGGAATTGAATCTTTAAATTACATACTTCTGGGATAGCCTCTTATCATAAACTCTCCTTTATTTGATAGTAACATGCAGTATTTCCAGCTATCATGTGTGGAAAGTGGTTTCTCCAGGGTGCCTCTGTGATCCATGACTAAGTTGAAAAGGCTCTCATATAAAGTGCCAGGTGTTTTCACTATTGCTGTTGCCTTGCAGAAGGTTCCATCCGGTGGAAAAAGCTGAATGAAAGGAATACTGGCATGGTTTTGGTCGTTTATCTATCCATCCATCCATTTCGTCGTTCTTCTATTCCACCAAATTTTATCGAGTGCGTACTCTTCATCTTTGTGTCAAGATCTGTGTTCACAAGGTGAGTCAGAGACAAAATTCAAGAATTCAAGGAAATTACCCTCTGGTGGAAAGCAAATGCAGTCCATAATCATTGATTACTATTACAGAGTCATTCTCTTGGCATCTATGGGAGCATATGGGGGAAAGCATAATGGTGCTGGGGGCTTAGGGAAGGCTTCCAGAATACTTAAGTTGGGGTTTGAAGGAAGGCTAGCTATTTTCTGGGCAAACAAGTTGTAGAGGATTTTTCCACATAGAACAAAAGAATGTGTGTAAACAGCACAAGTATGTACATCAGCTGTTTCACAAATTACAAGTAGTTTATTCTGATTGGGGTTGAGTATGAATTTAGGAGATGGAAGGCAAAATGCGGAAGATGGGGCTGGAGTAAGGCCAGATCTTGAAGAGGCTCCTGTGAGATGTGGAGGAGCCTGAGCTCTGTCCTGAAGGCCATGAGAAAGATTTGAAGAGACTTAGAAGAAAGGTAAAGTCAATATTTTAGGGAGATCCTCTGGTGCCAGGGTGGAGTGAGCTTTCTTGTCTAGGAGATTGGGGGAGGAAAAACCTGCTGGATGACTATTGCAGTAGTCCAAGCAGGAGAAAATAAATGGGCCCAAAGCAAGGGCATGGCAGTGAGGAAGGTGGAGAGAACACAGGACTGGCAGCTAGAAGCCCTTGATTCTAATCCAGGCTCTGTCAATATCCACGTGAATTATTTGTTTTCTCCGGGACATGTGGCCTGCTCTGCAACGTGAGGACTTGTGACTAGATGTTCTCTACTCTGACTCTGACATTCTGTAAGGATTGGGTTTCCTATCTGTAGTTAGAAGTGGGGAGAGAGAGGAAGGTACAGGGTCAGTATTTAAAATTGAGAGAAGTTTTATTTAATAATGAGGATTGGCATGTTCATCAGCTGCACCCAGCTAAGGATATGGATGGGAGATGGTAGGGAATGATTCAGCTGGTGGTAGGGCAAGTTCTTTGCCTCCTTACCAAAACCCACAGAGAGGGCTTCCTTAGGACTCATCAAAAACATGGGATTAGTATAACTTACATTCTGCTTTAGGAATCCATTGCCTGGCAGCTAGAAGGGAAAGCAGTTGGGAGAACTGGTCCACTCAGGCTAAATACTTTCTACCTCGTCAGTCAGGTGAGAAGGATGAGCATGACTTACGCTTATATCCTCAGAAACTCATTTCACCCATTTGGAGAGATCTCTGCTCTTTCTTTTCCCCTCCAGGGTTGCCTGTGAAATTCTTTTCTTTTTTTTTTTTTTTTTTTTTTGCCCCCAAATGAAAATAATTATTTTTCTGATATTAAAAAAGGACAGGCTCATTGTGAAGAGTTCAAAGTCTTTTTTTTTTTTTTTTTTTAATTACAGAATAGGGGAGCCTGGGTGGCTCCTTCAGTTATGTGTCTGCCTTCAGCTCAGGTCATGATCCCGGGGTCCTGGAATGGAGTCCTGTCAGGCTTCCTGCTCAATCAGGAGTCTGCTTGTCCCTCTCCCTATGCCCTATTCATTCTCTCTCAGTCTCTCTCTTAAATGAATAAACAAAATATTTTTTTAAAAAATTACAGAATAAAATTTACCTAATATCTCAAGATCCAGGTAATAAGTTAATATGTCTGTAAGGATCCTTCTAGCCGTCTTCTGTGTGTGCAATAATCTGGATATATTGACATGAATGGGCTATATCATATAATCTGTTCTATTCAGGCAGTAATATCTTATGGCTATCTTTTGTGATGTATTTATGCATCACCATTTTTATGACACAGCACTTTATTCATCGATAAATCATAATGTATTCAACTGATAAATTGGTATTAATGGACATGTAGGTTGCTTCCAATTTTTCTTTTATAAATAAGATGAAGAAGACCTTTTTACATATACATTTGTGCATTTGTAGAATTATTTATTTCCTACAGAGGAAGCTGTAAGGACAGAGTTTATGTACATTTTCAAGTTTTCCTACATATTTACCCAACATGGTCTCTGGAAAGATTACCATCATACCTAAAATGTAATTTAATGTTTTCCTTCACTGGAGAGCAAGAATCCTGGCACTCCTTCACTCCTTCCCAGGGGTTGGAGCTGGGTCATGATTGAGGCTTGGGAAGCTCCATGGTCTTCCCTGTGACTCTCTTCACCAAGCACTCCGGAGTCCATAGGTCCAGTGAAGGTGTGAGAGACTTTGCCAAGGGCTCATGGAAAGTGGTAGAGTCAGCGTGCCTGCTGATGCCAGGGTGCATTCCAGGATCTCCTCCAAGATGGCTGACCCTAGATTTTAGGACATTTAGCTTCTGAAGAGCAGTGTGTCACTACACGGATAAGCTATATGAAATGCAGTTCATGAAAATAGGTGTGTACTGGGGCACCTGGGTGGCTCAGTGGGTTAAAGTCTCTGCCTTCGGCTCAGGTCATGATCCCAGGGTCCTGGGATCGAGCCCCGCATTGGGCTCTCTGCTCAGTGGGGAGCCTGCTTCCTCCTCTCTCTCTCTGCCTGCCTCTCTGCCTACTTGTGATCTCTCTCTGTCAAATAAATAAATAAAATCTTTAAGAAAAAAAAAAAAAAGAAAAAAAATAGGTGTGTACCTTTGTGATATACAACCTTCTTCAGGCCCCAGTGTGGTGTTTTCTGGTCTCTGAGATGGCAGCCCTCTGTCCTAGATGTTCAAGAGCAGTTCAAGGTCCTTATACTCCATCCTCTCCTCAGGGCTGCTTCCTTCCATGCATGTCAGACCATGTGGGCCAGATACGGCTTCAGGATTTTTGGTCATCACCTGATGAATTTGAGTAGAATTCCCCAATCATTTTGTCTCCATTCATGACAAGTGCAGAGTTTCCATCCCTTATTACTAAGAACTTGTGTTATTACAGGCAGTGTGCTGGGTACTGGGTAGAACCCCAAAATGAGTAAGAACTTAGAGGTTCATGGCATTTGAGAAAGAAAGAATCCTGGCACTCCTCAGGTCCAATCCCCTCGGATTCCTGTGGAGGAAACTGAGGTCCACAGAAGTGAATGTTTTGTCCCTGGTCATCAGTCTGGCTGCCCAGATGTGACAGGCAGGAGCTCTCAATGGTGAGATGGCCATCGGATCCTCAAGATAGGTAACACATCTTATCAATTACCAGTCCTCCGATCTCTCAGGTCACTAGAGCTTACAGAGTATTTTCACCACATTAGCCAGTCCCATCCCTACACCGCCTGTGTACGAATGCTTCCCTAATTAATTTTAGTATATCTGTGCCCTCCTCATCAGCAAGGAATCCGAAAACAGAAAGATTGAGTGACCTGTCCAAGAGCTAGCAAGAGACAGTGTTGGGCTCGTGACCAGGTTTTCTTGCTTCCGGTTCCAGCCTTTTTCCGGACCTGCCTTTGCTGGCTCTGGGTCTGTACACTGAGCAGTCCTTGACAAGAATGGCCTGCAGAGCAGGTCAGCTAGGAAAGAGGTCCCTCTGCCTGGATATTTGAATGGGGGCTAGGAAAAAACGTTTGCCTTAACCATTTGTCCTTACCATAAAACATTCATTCCTTGGTATCTTAAAAGCTTTCATTAAATGAAAGATGCACCCATGTAGTACTACAACTATTCTGTTCCATTAGCAATGGAATGGAAGGACATGGAATAGAATTTATGTTGCTTTAGAAATAAAATAGAATTCATGGGCAGAAGTATGATTATGGACACATAAGAAATACACTTACTTATAAATGTGTGAAAAAAAAATCTGGAGTCTCTACAACTTAAAAGGGCCGTGGTGTGTGGTGACTTTAGTTGTTTTCTTTATTCCACTGTATATTGTTACATTTTTATGCCATGAACGTGTATTAGCAGTAGTGGCACGATGAGCTAGTTTTTAAAAAGTTAACAGACTACTCATTCCAGTCGTGTGCTTCATCTTCAATGAGTGAAAAAGGATGAAATAAATACAATGTTATGCCTCTATTCCGTTCTCCTGGCACCGTATTCATCACACATTAAACTGCAGAGAAATCATCTTAATACTTGGAGACACCTGGGTGGCTCTGTGGGTTAAGTGGCTGACTCTTGCTTTAGTTCAGGTCATGATGTCGGGGTCATGAGATTGAGACTAGCATTGGGCTCTGTGTTCAGCGTGGAGTCTTGAGATCCTCTCTCTGCCCTTCCCCCTACTCATGCACTCTCTCTCTCTCTCTTTCAATGAGTAAACAAAAAACAAACAAACAAAAACCCAAAAAGTTAAAAAAAAAAAAAGAGTTGTCAACAAGCCAAAAGCCAGAATTTTTTTCTGGAATGGGATGGTGCAGCAGGTAAGGGATAGATAGCATGAGAGGAGAGAATAAGTACAAGCTGAGTGCCCAGTGGGCTGACTCGGCCAGCCTTCACCTCTCCCTATGCTTGCCTCCTGAAATGCATTGCCCTATGCCCATACAGAATAATGGCCAATCATCCACTCTGTTCAGAGCAGAATCAGACATGGGCTAAGGGGTAAGACAAGTCTTCTCATTAGTCCCTGCTCACTCCAGCTTTCAGGCAGCTCAGTTGAACCGCGTCTAGCACACGACATGTTGTTGGGTGAGTTAGATGGGAGGGTTCCTTCTGGCCACTCTGGGTGTGGTGTTACTACTGCGATTTGTGGTGGGAACACAGTAGGCGCAGAAGGTATAGAGCAACATGGTGAACAAAGTCTTGTCACTGTGGAGTGTTCTGAGAAGGCACCAGTGCTTTGTCAACACTTAGTGTTTATATGTAAATTAAGAGATGTATCAACACAGTAGCTTCATAAGTGGAGTAAATATTTTCTAGAACTGGGGACTCTTAAAAGAGTTGTGAGAAATCCTAGAAATTGCTGGAAGCCCATGGAAGTTAGTGGCTTGCCTCAGGTCACCCCAAGGGTCAGAGACACAGAGAAGACCGTAGCCTAGCCCGTAGTCCAGGGCTTTCCCCACAAGCTCTGTTCACCCTCATTCACTAATATATCCCACACACATTTACTTCGGTGCCTACTGTATACTAGGTGCTGAGCCAGGAATGAGGATCCCCAGATAAATAGAATGAGGGCCCTTTCCTTTTGGTGCTCAAAATCTGGTTGGGAAGAACACATTCACTGGTTCTTTAATAAGATGCAGTAGGTGCACCTAGGTGCTGCAGTCGGTTAAGAATCTGACTCTTGATTTCAGCCCAGGTCACGATCTCAGGGTTGAGAGATGGAGCCCCACATTGGACACTGCACTCAGCGTGGAGTCTGCTTGGGTTCCTCTCTCCCTCTCCATTTGCCCCTCCCCGCCAGCTCGCTCGCTCTCTCAAACAAATAAACTTAAATAAATAAATAAATAAAATGCAGTAAGGTGCCTTCCTGAAAGGAAGGACCGTGAGATGCATGCAGTCTGGGAGACCATCTGTTTTTAGGGAATCAGCACAAGGGACGACCCTGCTTGGGGGTGTGACACTGCCTTGACTCAGACCCCAGAGGAAGGCACCCAGGCTCCGAGATGATGAGCGAAGTTTACGTGGATGAAGACAAAATAGCACAGAGGAAAGATATGAAGGACAGTTTCCCCCATAATCTTAGCAGTGTGTTCTTTTGAGGAGCTCAAAACTCTTGTTTGATTCCAACAGTTGAGCTAGATACCACACATTTTTGTCTCCCAGGAAATGCTCACACCACAGGGTTTCCCTTGTCTGTTGTGTGACCACCCTAGCTGTTCTCGCACCTGTGTCCATAGTCTGTGTTGAAGGGTCTTCCCTTTGTTCTTTATTGTGTTAAATCCAGTTTTGACCATGACAACAGCCGCTTGGTTCTAAAGAACTCAGAACAGTGCTAGAAACAGAAACTCTGTGTGTTTCCAGGAGACTTCCTTACAGAATCCTTTCCCTTCTCCACAAAGGATTCTGTGACGTAGCAAATGTCACAGATAGACTCTCTGACCATTACCCTTGTGGTTTATTAAGAGACTGAAGGAAATTAAGAATGAAAACCTACCCATCCATATACCTTGTCTGGATCTTGATTTGAGCAAACTAGTTATAAGAAGACATTTTTGGGGTAATCAGGGAAACTCAATTAATAGCAGTAGTATTTAATGATAATGGTATCATGATTATGGCTTCAAAATTTGTCTCCTACAAACACAAAATGATATATACATACATACATACATACATACATATCTACCTACCTACCTACCTACCAGGAGCTCCAGTTTTTTGTTTTTTTCTGTTCTGTCATTCATTTTTCTCTAATAGATCAAGAAATCAACTACCTTAGTTCTAGCAGACTAGGAAATAACAGAGGCTCCTGGAAGGTTGTGAGATAAAACCAAGATTGAGGTTTGAGCCTGGAATATTCTGGTTCAGTGTTGATGTATCCCAAGTCCCAACCCAGGCCTTCAGTGCTTCATGTATCTTTCCTGAAATAAGTTTAACGCAAGGAGAACACTGCTCAGAACTGTCCTGCATCTGAAATTGAACACAATACCGGGACACCACAAATCATAGAGCATCAATAAAAGAAAACATTTCATAAAATACAAATTTTAATAAAGTCCACCTTGACATTTGGCATACTTGAAGGTTTGTCAGTATTCCAGAAGTGGTGTCATTACAATCTCATTTTGAAGGATGAGATGTAGCTATTGGAGTAGCCTGTGATTAACTGTGAACCCGAGGAAATGGGCTTCTTAACCGTTGGTTACGTGGGTCATCCTCATGCCTCATACCTACAGCCGCCAAATTCTTCTTCCTGCGTGAAGCCTGATGGCCTTGGGCCTAAGAGAGACCTAAAATGGGTGGCCTACTCACGACAGTTTCAGGTGACAGTGAATGTTCAACAATGCAGGTGATATGGTAGAAAAAAGTGTGGGCTTCAGATACAAATGGGAGTGGGTTCAAATTCCATGGCTACTTATTATTTGACCTTGAAGATAGGACTTAATTTTGAACCTCTGCTTCCTTATCCATAAGCATAAGGATGATGAAATCAATTTTAGAGAAAAGCTAGAAAAAGGTTACCTAGAAAAGTGATGGAGGTGGATGATAAAATGAGAGAGACAGAGATAACACACACAGCACTAGACGCACTGAGCCCCTCCAGGAAATGTCAGTTGCCTTTCTTGGCTATTTATCTATCAAATGTGTTCCAGGTTATGATAGTTCTTTCCCCAGATTGCACCACTCCAAGGTCACCAGAAGCTTTTTTTAAACGAAATATTTATCTATTTTAGAAGTTGTGGGGTGGGGAGGAGAGGGAGAGAAGAGAATCTCATGCTGACTCCCCACTAAGTGCAGAGCCAAGGCTCAATCGCACGACCCTGAGATCCTGACCTCAGATAAAATCAAGAGTCAGATGCTTAACCAACCGAGCCCCCCAGGCTTCAGAAACCCTTTTTATTCTGCCTCCAGCTCTTCTGGTTGTAGTGGTTGGTGGGGCAAGATGGTGATACTCAGGCTGGAGAGGGGCCAGTAAAGGAACTGGCCTCTTCTGTCTGCTCTCCTTTTTCACAAAAACTTGAGCCTCCTCCCCGTGCAGTATGTATGTGGACAGGAGGCTCTGGCATCCTTCCCAATTTGTTGGTAGATTCTATAAAATTTTACTTCATGCATGGTTGAGCCCTAAGGCTTAAGATTATTATTGATTTGGTTTTCGTTTATTGATTTGTTGGTAATCCCACCTCCATCCAGAGATTTTCTAGTAAAAACACAGGTACAGAAAGTTCAAAACAGTTTCCCTAATGGCAAAGCAGGTCTTGAGCAAACGAGAGGGAAAGAAAACTATAGTGAAAACGCCCTTCTGAGGAAAGCAGCACAAGATGCGGCTCCCTGTCTCCTAACAGCTGGGGAGGAAAAGAGGAATCACTGTAGAAGGTGGAGGTCTCCTTGTCTTAGAGTAGGAAGCCGTTCAGGTCAGAGCCACCAAATGCCTGCATTCTCTTGACCACTGGAAGGAATTTGTTGCAAGAAGGAGTTTTATGTATAAGATTATTTAAAAAGGCCAAGAAAAAAAATCATCCCAGAGTGGCTTTCCTGGTGGATGAAGAGACACTCGGCCTGTGGCTGTGTTTATATCCGCCTTTCCATTTGAGAGCCTGGGCAACCTCTCCCTCACGAAGGATAGGCATTTGTGGCCTGCCTCTGACATGCGTCGCTGTTTGACTTTGGACCACATGTTCACCTTTCTGGCCCCTGGGCTGCTCCTCTGTTAAATGAGGAGCCCCTTGCAGTTCTAAGAGCCAGTGATGCTCTTATTCTATGCTTGCCAACATGGAGCTCCAGGAGGGTTGAGAACCCATCATATCATGTTCTTCTCCCCATGTCTGCTGGTATCCAGTGAAAATAACTGGCAAGAGCAACCACAGGGACAGTCAGTTTGAAGGGATGTGGAAAAAGGGACTAGGAGGACACTGTGGCCCAGAAAATCAGCCTGGACACCAGATTCATTTTTAGTGGGGCGGGACTTTCACAACCTGCGTGTGTTACTACAGCCGCGCACCTTTTCCCAGCACCCCTGTTCCTAGTGTGTGGAAGCCACCATCCCCTCTCCTTTGGGCCTCCTTTCTGCAACTCCTAGTCTCCTGGTCCCCACACTGTCCATCACCAATCACTCAGCCTCCCGACTTCTGTGTCCCTTAGCCCGAAAGCGTAGGTTCTCTGAGAGTCCTCCCCGATACTCAACAAGTTGGTAATTCCTACAGCTCTGGAATCTAGCCTCCTAGAACTCAGTGCCTGCACACTTTGCCAAATCTTTCTGCCTCCTCCCTGTCGCCGGAGCACCCCAGACATGCCCAGAAACAGGACAGACCTGCAAAACTGCATCTTGTTCTGCCAGAAGAAGAAATTAAAAAAAGAAAAAAGCTCCTGGTGTCACCCAGGTTCCTGGTTTTTCTGCTAATTGGGAATGAAAAGATGCAGTCCCTTACGTAATAACCTTTCGCACACAGCCACAGCTAATCATGTCATTAATGGGTAATTCCAAGGTAGCCAGCTGTTGGTAAACATGCACCTCCACAGTGCCTAGTTTCTACCTGGCAATTCCGATCGTAATTACCATGAAATTATATAACTGCAAATTACCCTGCCATGCGAGTGGTGTAAATAAGTACGTTTCTGCTCTGTGATAATAAATGTGAGATGACACGGTTAGTTAATTAGTAGCCACTGGAAATTTACCAATGGGTTACCAAACCAGTAACTTTCACCGAAAGAGGGAAGCAGATGGTTGGGGTTTATTCAGCTCGGTTTTATCAAAGCCGTAGCGAAGGAACTGATAGTGCCTGTTTTTTTCTTTTCTCCTGGTCCCTGCTGTTGGAATCTGGAAAGTAAGGGAGGACTCCCTAGAATGAAAGCACAACTTGGAGACCAAAGATGATGATTCCCAGCTTAGCTGTTGGCTAGTCATGTGACCGGGAAACCATGCTGAATCCCCCTGAGTCTCAATTTCCTCTGTGAGATGAGAGTGATGCCAGCGAGGTCGACGATGAGTCCCTCCTCCCTGGGGTTGTCAGGAGGATGACATGGGTTTATGCCCAGGGAGGGGGTGGAAAACTCCCAGCCCTCCGCCGGGTGAGCTGTTATCATTGACCAAGGACTAGAGGAAAGCCCAGCTTCACAGGCCATTCGTTCACCTTCTGCACTCTGAGGGCTGCGTCTGCTTCCGGCCGTTGTGAAAGGCTGTTAGGGCAGAGACACTGTCACGCTTTGTCAGTTGAGGGTGGCAGAATGAACTCAGCCCTGAGCCTCTGCTGTTTTCTGAAGGGAGATTATAACTCCATTTCCATCAGGAAAGAAGGGGTGATGCTACAGATGCGTGAGAGGAAAGGATTACGCCCAAAGAAATTTAACTCCTGAGAGATTATGTTCTCAGCCCTTGCCTGTAGCTGGGAAATAATCAGCCAAGAGTAAACAGTCTAGTAACAGCTCTAGTTGGGCAACAGGAGGGCCCTGACCTGGCCACTGGGACTGCTCCACAGCCAACTTTTCTGACTTTCCTCCAGTTAGCTCTCCTTATGGGTGCCGCACTCAGGCAGGGAAACACCAGGAGGGAGAGAGGGGGACAGCGCCCAGCGGTTCCAAGGCGTGTCCACCCTAGGCTCCAGGACTTCCAAATACAATGAGACCAGGAAAAGCCACTTTCCTTAGAACAGAAAACTAATGTCACTCTTCAGCTTGCTTTCTGAGGCACATCCGGGCTGCACCTTGACAAATAGAAAGCTACTCTTGGGGATGATGGATTTATCTTCCAAAGTACTGCTAAACTTGTAACCATAGTAACAAACAAAGCTATTACATAAAATGGCTTCACCCATGTGAAAGCAATAATTATATTAACCAGATGGGAGGAAGAAGGAGAAGGAAGTCTGATCAGTGTGGCAGGTACCAGTAAATTGGATTGAAAATGCGTGGCATTTTCCTAAATTACACCTATTTGGGGGCGGGGGCCGCAGCCCGACCGAGGAGCGGAAACAAAGTTGGGAGCAGCTCCCACCAGGTGGCAGTATGCAGAAGTGGTTGAAGAGTCTCCCGGCCGGCCCGTGGCTCTGGGCTCCGGAAGCCGGCTTCAGATTCACTTTAGGCTTGGTTTTACAGCACCCCTCCCCTGCCCATCACCAATGCAGAGGGGAATTTCCCTGTCAACACTAACAATGTGGAAATGGCCCCAATTAGACTTTATTCAAGAGGATGCTGGTTAAGAAATTTTCTAGTGGCGACAAGCACTAGAGGCGACAAGTGCTAAGGGAAATGTGAACCCCCGTGGACTGATGAGGCCTGGGCTGTGTGCGGTACAGATGAAAACTCCGGTGCGGTTAAGCCCTGAGCGGCTCCCTGGGTCGTTCCTTCTTGACACTCGGTTCTCAAACATACACGTACCTTCGGATCATCCAGGAGGCTTTAAAAAGTACAGACACATCATAGGGCGCCACCCTCACCATTTTTTATTTAATTGTATGTGGTCCAGGCTGGGCATTGGAATTTTGTTTTGTTTTGTTTTTTTAATCCTCCAGGTGATTCGAAGTATGTTTTCTGGGGATCGGGTGGGTCAGAAGCCATTTCTTAAAATGGAGCGGAGGTGAGTTATTCAGAGGCGATACCTTTGGGGGCAAAAGAGCTGCAAACTGACTTTCTCATCAGTTGCTTTCTCTTTTACTCCAGTGGGTGGTTCTCTGTTTAAGAATTTTAACCAGAAAATGGCCAGCTGACCAGCAGAGCAAGTGCCCTCATGATGTCGCAGGCTATCCCTCATGTTTGCTTAGAATGTCAAGGACCTTTCCCTTCCCTCGGTCTCTTGACCTGTAAATCTCGGTGGTAATGCCTGCTCACAAATCTCTGGCCAGTCAGATCTGTTTGCTTACAAGGCTGGGAGGATTGCACCATACAGACACATCGAAGGGAATCTGAATATCTAGCTAGATCTTGTGTAATTTGACCCAATCAGAGACACACGCAGGGACAGCCCTGGGAAAAATGTAAAGTAGGCAAAACTGCCTTTCCTTCCCTCACTCCTCCCTCCCCTGCCCCCCACCCCACTGACTTCCCAGAGCCCTGCCCAGTGGATTTTAAACCTCACTCTCCTTTTGCTCAATTTTGCATGTGAAGTGTCTGTAGAGGAGGTAATGGATAAATCAAAAACAAAACAAAACAAAAACAAAAACAACACCCTCTCCCACTCCTTCATGTAGGGAGTCCTCATGATGTAACAGACAATACACTGAGAGCTCAATCTCCTTCACTGATCACAGCACATTTGTGTGGAAGTTATTTTCATTTTGATAGACGAGGAAACAGGCTTGAGGAGGGTAAATGCCTTGGGTTTGGCCTCATCGCTAGTGAGTGGCAGGATGAGATTTGAACCCACGTCCGTGAGAACTGGAACCCTTAATCCTACCTTATACCGCTTCCTTCTCAGCCTCTTAGGGATGAAGCTTCCTACCTTCACTGTCTAATACAGGAGCCACTAGACACATGTGGCTGTTTACATTTAAATCTCAATTAACTAAAATCTTACAATTAAAAATTCAGTTTCTCATTCACACTAACCACTGTTCAAGTACTTCGTGGGTAGATATGGCTAGTCACTACTGTATTGGGCAGTACAGAAAACAGAGTACTTGCATCATCATACAAAGATCTGAGGTGCTTAGAAATAATCTGTCAAGTCTTTTCAGTTTACAGATGAGGAACTAAGGGTCAGGGAAGAAGGGTGATTTGCTGAAGAACCAGCCCTCTCCTGCTATATTGCCTCCCACCCAGTGGTAAAGCTGGGGCTGGAACTTGAGCTTCCTGATGCTGACCTCTTGCAGCCTTTACACGAGCGCATACCTGCCACTCAAAACCATTCTTGAATGTTGAACAAGGGCAGACTCATGCACAAACCTGGGAGGCCTTGTATCATCTGGGCTGGGCAGCTAAGGTAGCCTCAGGAAGGAGACTATAAATGCTGCTATTGAAAGAGCCTGGACGCCCTCTCTAAGCCCCCCGGATTGATGCTGCTATGGTTGAGTTGCAAGGGTCTGCAGAGAAGCCCATGCTCCACCACGAAATCAGTGGGCACGTCCTCTGGGGCCCACAGTCTGTAGGTGTGTGCCCTCCCTCAGGAGGTGTCTGTCCTGTGGTCATTACTACTTATTGGTAAACAAGTATGAATACAGCTTAGGAAAGAGTTGTTGATCCTTCCTCTGGACTGCACTAAGGAGAGAGGCTACAGAAATTGAAGAAGACTTGTTTATCTCTGCCCATGGGATTCCAAATGGATTCCAAATCCAGAGGAATTCTAAGGGGCCAGATATGTGTTGGACTGGCGAGATCTCTGTCCACAGAGTTAGATCTGTGTTCAGGTTCTGGTAGGGTCACTTTCTAGCTGGACAACCTTGGGTATGACATGCAGTCTCTCTGACCCTCCCCTCCTCAGTGGTAAAGTTCTGATTGCCATAGCCTTCTAGTAGGTTCCCTGGTCAGAACGGATAGGGGAGGTGGGAGTATTTCACCTGGTGCCTGGCCCAGAGCAGGTTCCAAAGAAACCTTAGTTCATTTCCCTCTGGTCCTTCCTGCATCTTCCCAGATGTCCTCCTCCCCTGCCCCGTGCTCCTCCTCCCCCGGAGTCCTTGAACATTCCTGGGGCCACTCAGAAGGTGGATGATCACTTGAGGACAGACCTCTCAGATATTGAGTCTTCACTGCATTTATTTTCCAAGAGGTGGTATTCCCAGGCCTGGGACCCATGGGCTTACCTTCCTTATTTTCCATTTGTTAATCACATTCACGGATCACTTCCTGGACAAGCTGAGATGTTCAATGGAAAATCCAGTTCAGGGAATTTGTGTTTTTAGAGCACAGAGCACAGGGGGCAACAATACATATTTTCTGGAGAAAGAAGCCAGCCAGACTCTGAAATATTCATTCACGTCACAAGTATTTACTAAGTGCTGACTGTGTTCTGAGGCCTGTGGTACGCCCTGGGGATGCAGCAGCGGTGGGCAAGACAGGCAACATGAACGTGGTGAAGGCATTTCCATAAACCACAAGTTGAAAGCACGTATTTATTTGCCTTTCTTGCTGTGGATCCAGCTCTGACGGTAGACGTTTGTAAGGAGGAGTGGTTGCTTATCCTCACAGACCATGGCTGTGGAGACACAGATTTCCTCTCTTTTCGCTGGGAGCTGCATTCTGCCAGCCTTCTCAGCGGGCAGATATTAGGGAAAGCTCCTCCCCCCCAAAGCCTCCAGCCCTTACTTCAGCAATCCAGCGTTGCCGTTAACGTTTATTGCTTCTTGAGTCCAAAACAATTTCTTAATTCAACAAATTATCACAAATCACTCTCTGGCCATGGGAAGTTTGGCAAATTAGCCCAGCTGCCTGCGGAAGGAGGCACTGGTTCTGCACGTGCGCCCCTCTCTGTTTTCACTGTCCTTCCCTCGTCAATCGAGTACAGGTCATCTCGTGGGCATCCTCACTCTGCAGGGGTACCCTTAGACATCAGGGTTACACGGAAGGATATGACATGGTCCCCTTTCTACAGGACTTAGAGTGTGGAAGGGGGACAGAGACAGAACAGAAAGGCCTGGTCCAGCAGACTAAGTTCCATAGGAAGGAGTGGCATGGGGAAAGGAGCGGTCCGTTGTTTGGTTTGGAGAACTCTCACATGGAAGGACAGGCAAAAGAGAGAACAGCGTGTGTAAGGGCATATACCTCATTTGTTCAGACTCTGTTAATAGACTCTAACTCCACAATTGTTATTTTGACCCTTAATAGTAAATCCAAAGTGTTTAAGTGGATTCTAGACTCAACCAAATATTTGCTCATGCCCATTCTTTACCCAGGTCTGCTACTAAGAAATGCCACCAAAGCACAACAGAGTCTTTGTTCTAGCGTTTACTTTAAAATAAGGCTGCCTTTCTGTCTTCCACTTGACTCACAGTGAAACGGAAAGACCTAGAATGAGGTAAGTCTGTTTGGTGCGCAGAGATAAAGGACAGAGGAGCCTGTCACATGGCCGTCAGTGGGGGTGAAAGGGGCATTGCCTGCCAAATGGAATGCCGACTTGTGAGCCAGTTTCCTTCACACTGTCCGAGGAGAGGTGGGTGTAGGAGCCTGGGGTGGAAGGGCAGATTACACTCTTGTTCTCCTGGTTCTGGAAACCGGAGGTGTGCCCAGGAGTTCTCTGTAACTTTCCAAGTAGTGGTCATGGAGGCCGTAGATCTCCCATCTACAGTGGACCTTCCCATCATCCCCAGCGGCCCCTCCTTCAGTCTGAGTACTGGGTGGCTGGGCTCTTAGCTTACCCCCACATCCCAACATGCAATGAAATAGAAACCAAGAAAAGGAAGCAGACCTTCCAAAGTAGGGTTGCCCTTATGCCTTCTGGTAGTGAGCCTAAATGAGGCAGATGTTGATAAGAAGAAATCCTATCGTGTACTGTGATGGGCAAACAGTATTTCCATTTCCAAGTATTATTTCTTCAAATGTAACTTCTAAAACTACATTGTGACGATGGCTATACTAGGCTAGGAATTTACTAAAAATCATTAAATTGTATACTTAATATGTATGGATTTTAGGATATGTAAATCTTAATAAAGCTGCTTTAAAAATTTTTTTAATCCAACCCATTAAAGGATCCTCAAAGCATTTCTTTAGAGCCTAGAACATTTAACAGGCATTGCCTTAAGCAAAACAGTACAGCCAGGGGACTGTCTTCAGGGATCCTAGTGTGCTTGTTCTGCCCCTTTCCCACCTCTGTGACCTTCCCAACAACACTGCCCTGATACCCTCCTCTTCCCTCTCAGCCCCTCTTGCTCCCCGGAAGAACTGATTAGTATTTTATTTATTCACTAATGAATGAATCCATTGCCCTGAATTGATTCTTTAATATATTTGCACTTTCAACTTGTCTCTCATTGTAAAATGATTACTTTTAAATCCCCACTCAGGGGATTTAAAACCTTAGAGGAAGGGATAGAAGAGAATTGAAGGAAGAAATGCTTTCCCCTAAGAACCTGGAAATCACCGCAGAAAGGCAGCCATCTGTTTTGTCTATAGATAAAATCAACCACGTATGATGAAAGATCGAGTTAATCCAATATTCTCAGAACCTGGCCATGTAAATGGCCTTGGGAGCAGAGGGTATGCTGCGAGTCTGGCCCGGCCATTCCACCTATGCATCAGTGAATCAGACATAGGGAGGTGCTCCCAGAACCCACTGTGGTCATAAAGACACCCGGAGACTTACAGAGATGAGATGATTTATGTCTGTGGAAAAGAGCGTGGACTCCTGATAGTGATGTGACTGGGAGGGTGGGATAAATTTAGTTAGTTATTATAGGGTCACTCTTTTCAACCTTGGAAAAATCTTGCATTTCCAAGAGGAAAGCCTTGTGATTCTGTGGAGAGAGAAGTGGTTGTGGAATGAGCCGGTCTAGGCTTGTCCCTTCTCTGTGGCTGTCGAGCTGTGTGAATTTAGGTGAGCCACCTAACCAGCCCTCTGAGCCTCTGTCCTCTCATCTCTAAAGCGGGGCCATTACTCTCAACTGCACAGGGTTGTTTGGAGGTAGGTGATAGTCACCTGATTAGAGATCTTGCAGGGAGTAATTCAGACTGACTAAAGGAAGGGGTTTTTACAAGCTAAAGTGCTCTAAGATTAGAGTATTATAACTCCCTCAAACTTCCCAACAAATTTCAGCAGAAAGATAATGCAGATGGTTATTCTCTGTCTTCCTGACGGCATCAAAAGGCACTGGGAGCTAAGTGACTTGCCTACCCAGGATTAGTATTTGCATCTTCTGATAGAAACATGGAGCTTTGTGGAAGGCAATGTTTTCAATTTCAGGGTTAGTTTCCACTGCAGTTCATGGAATCTAGACAGGGAACGTTGACACTGACATTTCGGAACTCTTCCAATTAGTTTCAAGAGTTCAAATATCTCTCTGTTCGATACAACCCAGAGTGTAATCGTTTGTTGGTAATAACCTAGCCCTTGTTTAGCTACATAGATCTGACTCTGAACCCAGACATCCCATGGACAAAAACACCACTTGCTTTTTATTGGCATGTTGGGTGGAATGGCTCCACACAGCTAGGAAACAATTTTATTTTTCCCCTTTGCAACTCAATTATAAGGCTGAAGGGCACATATAGATTTTTCTGCAGGAAGCAAAGGGCTTTCAGGCTTACTTTATTGGCAGATTTCTGCATCACCTCCACGGTGAAGGGTTAGGTGCTTTTAAGAGGCAGAAATGCCCAGACTGAGGGGGAAAAGAAAAAAAAGGGGGGGAGGGCAGGGAAGGGGGGAAGGAACCATAATACATTCCAGATGGGCTTGTAAAAGACGAGGGAGGTGTTGTGAATCTTGGCCTTTCACTCCTGTCCCACCGGAGGCCGCTCTCTTCCCAGAGACTCCATGAATCCAACAAGAAACAAAATAAGGGGCCCTGGGTGGTGGTAAGAAACTGGAATTAGAAGGCGGATGCCCAGGCTGGGGCTCTGTCCCCAACTCTGACACGTGCTGAGTCGGGGCCCTGTTGAGCCCCTGTTCCTCGGTGTCTTCATGTATAGAATGAAGGAAGTAGTCTGGCTGCTTTTTAAGTGCCCCCCCTTTATGGATATTCTGAGACTCTGTTTCTACAGCTTTCCTCACAGGACATCTCTTTCCATTTATGGGAGTGTGAGTGTGGAGATTAAATATTTCAGGAAGGCTCCACCTGAGAGATGGAAAGGCAGGAGACAACTTCGATGCTGGGTTTGCTGCCAACCTTGACTTTTCCTGGTGGCCCACCTAAGTGCTGAGGGGCCAGTCTCTGAGGCATCCACACCTGAGCCTTAGCAAGATGCTCTTTCTGTTTTTCTGTTTGAATCACAGAAATTCCTTGATGACTCAGAGTAGCTCCCCTGGGCGTCTGTGCCTGAGGCTGGCAGATGTGTCCCGCATCTGGAAGAGAACCCAAAGCAGGTAACATATTGGGAGCCTGTATCCTTATGGTCTGAATATTTGTAGCCATTTTTCCAAGCCAGTAGAGCTGTCGATGGTTCACGTGGAGTCCCCAGACACGTGTTAACTTGCCCTGGGATGAGTGGTACGAGCAGAGCTGTCCACCTCCCCTGCCGTCCTGAAGTAACAACATCAGAGAAGTTCATCCACTGAGGGGCCAAACAGACGGGGCAGCATGCTGGGCTCTGTGGATGATAGTATCCCTGAGTGTGAGGAGACATCCCCTCTCTCCAGTACTGGGTGGTGTGTCTCCGGTAGACTGAGAACTCTGGGTAAAAAAATAAAATAAAATAAAAATAAAGGGAAAGAATTCGTGTGTTCAGGATACCAAGTGGCAAGAAGGGCATAATCCCCCCCCCCCCCCAGTGCTGGGGCATCTACACAATATTCGGTTGGCAAAACCACACTGTCTTGGGTATGTAACAAGCTCAGTATTCAGCCTGCATTACTGGGACCCTGGTGAGGAGAGGGTCGGGTGGGAAGACAAAATGGGAGAGAGACTGCTATAGAAATGAATATTGAATCCAAAGTATTATTGTTAGAATCTCTGGAGAAAATGGCTCCCGGACATACAGGATTTTCAATACAGTTTAAAAAAGGAATGGCTCTTCTGGTTTTTCCATTTATTGTAGCTTCCCAAAGCTTATTTTTAGTAGCACTAATAGTGCCGCCTACCCCTGTACTCATTTTCTACAGATTTTAAATTTTTGTATTATCCTGTCCCTCCAGAGGTGCCTTCTATTTCTAAAACATTAGTACCATGGAGGGGGGAAAATAGGACATTTCTGAGAGAAAGGAGCCTTGGATATTTGCATTCCGATTTGATTAGTATTTTTGCTTCTCCCGGTTCATTCTGAATCAAGGGAAAACATACCTAAATGGAAATAGATTGATGCCAAGGATCTCTGGACACTAAAGGTCCCCCAGTCTCTGACACACAAACACAACATGGTTAGCTTAGGCGCCAGTGTCCCCTCAGAGCTTCATTAGCCTCAGGGCTAATGAAGGGCCTGACCCAGGGGCCTCACCAAGATGGATCAACTCTAAACTTGACTCCGCAAGCCCCCTGCCCAGCATGAGCTATGGGCGGGAAAGAAACCCGGTGAGCATGTGGCTTGTGTGTTTCTGGGTGGAGGTGGGGAATTCTGAGCAGTTAGACCCCATGTACAGTCTCAGAAGCCAGAATGTGGCATCTGTGACTGAAGAAGTCAAGAAACTGCCATCATAGAAGGACGCTTGGTCCTTTAATTGTGCATCTAGGAGCAGATCTCTGACAGCAGAGTCCACTGCTGAAGAATGACAGTACTTGAGTTGTGAGTGGAGTTTCAGACTCACTGACTTTGCGCAGACCTCTTCACAACTGGGGCCACGTTGCCAGATTACACGTGGGAACTAGATAGAGGGTAGCTCATGCTATCTTTACCTGTGGGCTCCTGGAGCAGCTCCTGGATAAGTCCTAAAAGAAAGCTGGACGTGGAGGCATCTTCAGCCCATCACTGCTTTTGTAAAGTTGTGGCTTTGTGACCTGGTTATCTGGGTTCTAACGGGGGCATTACCAGTCAAGTTTTGAGAAAATAATGCTATGTTAGATTTCCATGGATGGTCTCTCCTAGCTCAAAGAATTCACAATTAGCTGAAAGTGTTAGATCTGGAAGAGACTTAAGAGGTGTTTTCTCTAACTCGTTGTTATGTAGTTGAGGTCCCTGAGCCCAGAGAGGGCATGTCTCTGGCTGAATGTCACCAAGCAATGTGTTGTATAGGTTCATGGACAATGTCTCGGGTCTCTTCTATTGCTCTTTCCAGTGATCCTTGAAAAAGGCAGAATGGCTGCTATGACATGATGGGCATTTAGGGAATCAGAGATGCCACTAACCACTCCCCGTGGCTGCCCCTTAGCTCTTCTTCCCAACCCTTCCAAGCTGGGCAGCCCTGAGCAAGTTGCTTTCCCTCTCTGTGCCTTATCACATGTGTAAAATGCAGATGATGCTGATGGTGGTGGTGATGATGATGACACCCCCCCTCCCAAAGCAATTACGTGCTCCAGCATGAGCTTTAGAGTCAGACACTTGGGTTCAAATCCTCATGCTCCTTGATTTAGTGCTTGGAGCACATGGCTTACTTACTCTCTCTCAGCCTCAGTTTCCTTAATTTTAAACTAGGTGTAATAATTCCTCACTCAACATTTTTCTGAGGATTAAATGATAAACTAGATATGTAAAGTGCTTAGTCCAAGTGTTCAATAAATGGCCGCTGCTCTTACTGTAATTGCCAACAATAATAATGAGTTAGAAAAATGTAAGTAAAAGTCCTAAAAAAAAAATCCTAATGTGTGATAAAAATATTAGCAGTTATTAACAGAAGGGGCCATTAGTATCCATCCCAAGCTGTTGTTAAAACTCCTACATTTCTAGCAGCTGGATCAGCCCAGAGCAGGGTACTAGATTTGCTTGCTAAATCAGCTTAAATCACTTGTTTGCCTCTGACACAGTGTGGCTCTTTCTGACATGGCCAGAGAGACCACAGAGCGCACTAAGCTGCAGAAGGGGAACAACAAACAAAATTTCAGAGACGAAGAGATTTCCAGTAATTGCTGGGACCACCTCCATGCCAGTTTGATTTCCTGGGCGAATGTGTGTGTTGCAAAGATTGATGTGGGCATGACCTTCAGACCCTGTTTGGAAATTATACATACACGTGGTGCTTTAATGGTACGAGTGGCAGTTGGGGGGTTGTGTTAATTACATTTGAATAGAGAGATGGTGATAACTTACTAGCTCAGCCCCTGGTAGTTAATTTTATTACATCTAGGGGAAAATTCTGTTGGGGTCTATGAGTAGCTGTGGTGCAATTAAGCGGCAAGAAGGTTTTTGTCGGTACAGTTGCTATTGATTAGTATTTACTTTAAAAAGAGTAAAAGCTATTCCCTCGTGCCAGAGCTGCCTAATCTGTCAGGGACGAGCCTGCACGTTTCGGAGATGCATAGCAGGCTTCTTCATATGTGCCGAAACCCCCCAAAAGAGAGTCCAGTATAAAAATCTCCCCAACTGGTTTTAATGATGCTCCAGTAAAAGGCATATACCACAGCCAAGATCTCATTAAAAGAGGGAAGTCTTTTTGTAGATTTGCTTATTTATTTATGAAACACCTCTGAAATATTTATAAATGCTTCCCTGATATTTGTCTGAAAATACATTTTAGGGCTTCTTTGGTGGAATGCGGGGGGGGGGCAGGGGGAGGAGGAGCAGGGAGAAGAGGATGCAGGTGGGAGAGAAAGAGGTGAGTCGGGCACAGTTTCCTTCTGCTGCCGGGAAGTGGATGTGCCAGGGTACACATGAGTCACTAGGGGGTGCCCCAAGAACCAGGCAGACGCTAACCTGCTCAGCACAGGTGACCCCGCTTACTTGGATCCCTTAAACAGAAGCAATGGCAATCACAAGTGCTCTGTTGAATTTTCCTGACAGAACCAGGGCAGATAGGGATGCTCCTAAGGCCTTTATCACTTCCTTCACTTTTAAAGCTATTTATTAATTGAAATAATAGTTATGCTACCCCTCGCCTCAGACCTACTTTCATCTGTTTAGCAACTGCTTTCTATAAAACACAAAAGAGCTCAGCAATGACACTGGTGTCTTAATTAACCATTGAATACCTTATAGAGCAGCTGTCATAACTCTTGTCACTTGAAAGAAAGCACAGTGGTCCCTGTTAAAAAAAACAAAAAAACAAAAACCACATATACACAACAGATACACAGGGGAAAAAAGTTGATTTAATGAGCTGTCTTTGATGTATCTGAAGAATGATATTTTTTATCATCATGCTTTGCACTCACATAGCAATGCAAAGGAGGGAATCTCAGGTCAATCTGGAAGAAACCCGTGAATACTTGACACCTTTCAGAGAACCTGGTTGCACAGTGGCTCAGAGAAGTGGTCCAAGATCAGGGATTATAACACAACTAAGACTAGGAAGAAGAAGAAGAGGAGGGGCTAATATAAGCTTATATGGAAGAAGAGGAGGGGCTAATATAAATTTAGGTGACCAAAATGTTCCTAAGCCTTTCCAGCCCATGGGTATGAATGAGTCCCATTAATGCTAAGACCAGAGCCTCTAGCCCTCACCTGTTAATGCAGGCAGTACAGCCCCTTACAAAGCTCATTTCAAAACTCAATGTCCCTTTGAGCTCCCAGCATGGTGTTTTCTGTGTGTTTAGGAATTAGTCTGGACTTTTACTCAACGCTAGATTCTGCTAGCCCTGAGTTCCCCTGATGCCATCAGTATCGGCCCCAAACCACACCACCCTTAGGACTTTTTTTTTTTTTTTTTTTTGACCATTTCTTATGGACTTGCTCCTCTTCACATGGTTGATTGCTGGCTCTAGCCACCAAACCTCTCAAATCTTTCATTACCAGGACAGAATAGGAGCCTATGTTGAAGTGAGGAAAGATGTTTTCTGTCTCTGGGCTCATTTAGGAATGTTTCATCTTAGTTAAGTAGTTTGAACCCAAAAGTGTTCTAGAACTTGATGCTAAACTTGTTTTTGGCTGATGTGTACAACCCCTTCTCCCCAAGGTATATATAAGCCCTTAGGGCCGGATGGGTTCAAACTATAGCCAGCATAGTGAAAGAGAACATCCAACCCATCCGAAAATCTTCCCATCAGACTCTCAGACCTGTGGCTGAGTCTCACTGGCACTGCTGGTGATCCCGTGGTGATCCTTGTTTTTCAGCCCAAGGCTGCTTCTCAGCCCCCGTGCAAATAAATATTTAGGGAATAGACCCCTCTTACTCCACAAACCATGCATCTAAAGCTCCACTCTGCCCCAGTAAGGACCTCCAAAATCCTAAACATGAACCTAGTTAGAGAGGAGGCCTTTAATGACACCAGCATAAATCTTGGGGAGGATGAATGTGCAAATAGCACAGTGATTCGCTTGTTTCAACTCTACTTCTACAGTTACTTGGTATTTGAAATGTTACGAAGAACAGGGATGCCTTGTAACTAAGTGTTGCAGACCCCTCCAGTGCAAAACAAATGCTGTTACCAGCACTGAGCAGAAGGTCCACAATTAGCAGGCACTTATTATAAATAAGAGGGAAATCATAGCAGCCCAAGGATTGTTAGTACCGACCTTCCATTTTTCAAAGCAAACCAGATACTTTATATATCACTGTATATGAATGCAAAAGGTACCCCTGGGGGCTTATCAAATCAATGGGACAGCAAAGCATTTTATAATGGGTTTGCCATGGAAATTTTAATGTGTTAGAAGATACTCTACTCATTGCTGCCTCACTTAAATCACTGTTAAGTGAAGTCTTAGACTGGCCCTCTGTTTTGCATAATTCTAAATTCAGGGTCCCTGGGGAGGCAGTCACCCCTGTAATAACCATTGTGTTTCTATGCATTTATTTCTGTGTACACTCAACTGTGAACATACATCGGGAGAGCTTGTACCTTCTCGATGGTGAATCTCTGAAAAGGCCACCTCGAATTGCACAGCGCTTGGAGGGGAAGAGTTGGTGGAGTAGAATAGTTCTGCCAGTTAAACTTCAAAATGAAGCCCAGCTTTGCGTCATGTGGCAGGAGCCTTGAGCGAGTGTGGAGGCCTGATACAAAGTGACTACCACACCGCCCGCCACCCCCAACCCCACCCCCATAGAAGGATTCCAGAAGACATTTATACAAAGCTTCTTGCCAAATAGGGCAATAGGGCCCATAAATGTGTCCAGTGGTGGAAACAGTGGTTCCTGCTTGTCTCTGCCAAGCGTGTACCCTGGGGAAGACAGCATTACCCGACCTCCTCTAAGGTTGCTGTGAGTAGAGGCCAGAGCCTCCTCTCCCCCGTGACGTTGTCACCCCAGTAGACAGTCTCCACAGTCTTCTCCTGGCACCCTCCAAAACTACTCATACAAGTATTGGGCGCCTGATGAATACTGTTGACTTGATTTCCCTGAGCGGGACGGCTCAGCCGGCAAGGTCAGAGGTCAGGGTAATCTCCCCACACCCAGAGGGGGGTCACAGAATTCATCCCCTGTGTAAAATGCTTCACATTCGCCTATTTTCTCTCCAAAGCACTCTTCTATTTTTTTTTTTCCTTTCAACTTTATTATGTCTGAGAGAAATCCTCAATTAGGAAAACATAAACTTGAACATTTGCATATCTCCCCTTTAGCTAAAGGAGCATTCTCCAGGCAGCTCTAGAAGAGCAGAAACCCAGAGATGGTGGTGTGCTTCTCATCCTAACTCTGAACTCGGTGACCTTACTCCTGTGTGATGGGGGTTTTGTAACCTAGAAACTAGGCAGCGCTGAGAAGCAGGGTTTTCCCTCTCAAGGAGCCGTTGTTAAGTATGCGCCCCATATACCATCTGCCCCACCCTGCCTCTCCTTACCACTGTCCTGAGCAGGGTTTAAATCATCTTTCAGCTCTATGCACATGCCTATAAAGCAAGATAGAACACATTCTAACCAGGAGCAGTGGCAAACCCTGTTGCTTCCCCAGACCTGGGTTCGGTTCCAGATGCCGGTGCTTGCATATATGCAAGCAGAGCTCTGAAGTGATGAGCCCCTCTCACATGTTAGAGGAGAGAGGCCCTTCCTTCATCTCACATGAACCCATAGGAAGCTGAGCCACAGCTCACAAATTCCTGTGAATTCCTATGAATGAGAAAATGAAAAAATGAAAAACTTTGCACTACCCTATGGTTTTTGAAGTAAGTTAACATTTGATACTGAGATAAATAGATGTTTATCTGTTTCCATTCCTAGAAGCACCACTACAGAATTTATCTGGTGACCATATGACATTATGAGGACAGCTTTTAACTAAGTGAAAGACTGAAGGCTAACAAGCGAAATAGAAATACAGCCAGGCCACTGTCATAACAAGTCTTGTCATTCCTCAGATGGACCTATAACATTGTCCCATCCGTATTCCCATGATACAGTCACATAGGAGAACAATCTGATTTGATACAGTAGATTAGCCTTTTGGTTCCCAGACAGTGAGCCAAGGCACCCTGGGCATTATAGCAAACTCAAAAGAGTGCCAGGAAGTAGTTTAAATAGTTGAGGAAAGTGTATCAATTCTTGACATCTGTCAGACATCGTGTGAACTACCAGCTCAAGTCAGTTCACAGTTTCACTACTGGAATGCACAACAATCTTTTCAGTGATGTCACACCTTTGCGAAGCTAGGTTTTTGACATTTGGTAAAATATAAGTCAGAGCCACGTGGTACAGTGTGGAGCAGGAAATGAGGGCGGGGCTTTCCCATCAAATGCCAAGGGTTCAGAAGTTGTGAAGTAAGTACTTGTGATTACTTAACGATGAAAATCCTATTTTTATTTTTCTTTATGTGCCTGATAGTTTCAAAAAACTACTAAATTGGCAGGACACACTTATTATCTGGGCCTAATTAATTAATAAACAGTACTGTTAGATCATTTCTTTTAGCCCAGGAGTGCTATAAAAGAAAAAATGACTGATACATTAATCATGAAACAAGAATGTTTGGGGACTCCTGGGTTATACGGTACAAAAGATAAATAATCATTGTTTGCTATTGAATAAATGCCAAGAAGTACTTACTGTGTGCTTTTCATATATAGGCATAATTTCAAAAAAACTACAGAGACATACATGTGAGGTTTCTGCCCCCCAAGTTGGGGGAGGACAGTAATAATATGAAGGATGTGGTATGTGCAGAGGTCCCATACTTTACATATAATCCTATTATATCTGTGTAAAAAATCTATGAGGAAGGGCGCTATGATTCGTTTTATAGAATATAAGGCAGTTTCAGAAAATAAGACACTTGCCCCAAACCACATGTCTGTAATGAGTGAACAGGCTAGTATTTGACCCAGCTCTATTTGATTCTGAAGCATACTCAGCCTTGTGCTCTATCAGTATCCTGGACTGTTGTAACAGCAATATTGATACAACAGCCCATGCGTTTCAGTATCCATCAGGAAGATGCTGTTTTAAAATGCCCCTTACAATCCCAAGTAGCTGTGGGCTCTCAGGCTACTATGTTTCTATTTTCCTGTGTTGATCAGTTTGTGAGCATACTTAATTTTGTATGTGAGGGAGTATTTTAATTCTTTTCTCCCCCTAATTATGTGGCTGAACCATTTCACTTTGAAGCATTCCATTTGGCAGACAATACATGACCCTTTTAATCTTGGTCTTTGTATCTTGTACCCAACAAAAGTTAAAAAGCACCAAATGGTGCCAGTTGTATTGTGATTGTCACGTTGTGTGATGTGCAAGCTTACCCCATAGCAATTAAAGCAGCTCAGAGAAGGAATTTTCCACTTAGACAAAGGGGAAAAGGCTATCTTGCTCTCTCCCGGAAACAACTAGAATAATTCTGTGGAAAATCTGCTTTCCTGATCTTTGCATCAGGAAAAGCAGGCTGTCGGGTGGAAGCCAGCAGGACTCTGGGCTTCCCTCACTGTCCTGTATTGGCTGAGTTAGGAAGTCCTCAACAGCATCTCAAGAAAGAGTTTGACTTTGTGGTCTGACATTTGTATAATGGATATTCTGTACACACATTCCCCAGATTTTGTTGATTCAGAGATTACTCAAACTCCATCCTGATAAAGCTGTATTTAATCTGGGTTTACTAAGTCATTTGTTTAAAGGGTGGGGAGTTGTTTTGGATAGTGGGCTGCTACTTACGCTGAAAAGGCTTTTTGCTGACATCCCTACCTGGTGAAATGGCAAGAGGTGGTTTCAGTAGATGGTCAAGCATGTCAGATATCTATCAACCTAACCTTAAGAGAACACCATGAAAGAAGTGTGGCTGAAAACTGCTGGCTTCTGCTTGCTCAGGAAACTCCCTGTCTGGGTTACTTACCTTTCATTAGTAACATTTTACCCAGTCATTATACTGGATTTCCCCTTTTCCCCTCAGAAAATTAGTAATCATTTCATTTCCAGCCCATATTTGTGCACTCAATCAGATAAGAGCTGTGAAGGTGCCATGTCCATATTGGGACATAAACTTCAGCATACTGCGTGCTAATCTGCTTTTGACCTGCCCAGGTGGTCGGTGCTCTCCATGTTGAGGACTTTTGGAAATAACATATTCATATTTACTTCTCTAAGTTCTTGCCTAGGAGATCCTAACTCAGGATAGAAGAAGACGAGGTTGGAAAATGGCATATGTAAGACATGTTTGCATTTGGGCTGCCCAAGGCCAAACCGTGGTTTCTGTAGCATTGTTGACAACCCCTGGTGGTGTGGAGATGAAACGCTGCTCCATGTTCCCCTAAATAGGATGTGGACCACCACTGACCCCAGTGCGGGCTTGCAGATGGCCTGAAGGTCAGTTACTATCCATGGGACTCCTTGCTAGATGTTTTTGGCGATTGCCAGGGAATATCTACCATGGTCTTATCCATCAGTAAGCCCGAGATCCTGGCTTGTCCCCCACCTTACCCTCCCACCCCCCTCATGCCCTCAGATTGGATCCCTGACAACTGTATACTACACAGAACTTTATGGTAGTTTTGAACAGCTGCTTTTGGTGCACTTCACCATCCAATCGTATGTGATGATTCCCAGAAAGCATTGCCTAATTTTTGGAAGGGTTCTGCCCTGCCTCCCCTCCTGCCTAGAGGACCTGAGTTTTACAGAGATTTATCAGTTCTGATTCCTTCTCTTCCTTGAGCCTAGAATAAACCCATCCTGCCCATAAACAGAAGGCCTCCCAAGCCTGAAGATCATCCTGGCTCTACCCCGTCCATGCTTTGGAGTCACCAGAACCCAGTTTGCAGGTTGATTCTGTCACTTACTCATCTGCAGCTTGGACAGCCTGAGCTTCTGCTTCTTTGGTCTGTAGAGAAAATAATTCTGCTTCATTGGGCTGTTACGTGTGATGTCAGATGAGTCATTGCATAGTAGATACTCAAGAATTATAGCTTCCTTTGCTAAACTTAGAGTTTTTCGACTTCTACTTAGGACCCGTCTCCAGCATTTGTTCCTCCAGGACAAGGATAGAAGGAGGCAGGTGTGTTAGGAAACGTGCTATCTTTTCTCTAACTCAGTACAGCCCTGCCTATTCTTTTTTCAAGGTCTTCCTTCCTTTATTGTGGGCACAGTTTTGCTTCCCCAGTTAGATGACTCTGTGTTGGAGAGAAAGCATAAGAAGACTGAAGTAAATTTATTAAGATGTAGGACTATACTTGTAAACTTTTATGGGATTGAGGGAGCGTTATGTGCGTAAGTGTTATCGGACCTAGCGACAGACATCGTAAAAATTTCCAGGTTCATCTCTTTTATTTAAGCTGCTTTTTTTCAGTAAAAGTACAAATTCATACGGACTTCCACAGAAATAAAATTCACAGCTCACTTGGGAAACAGGGGGCTCAACTTGGGTCTCAAAAATACATCTTCAGCCACGGCAGATCTCTCCAGTGGACGTGGAACACAAAAGCACGGGTTTTTGCCTGAGCAGTGGTTAATCAGACTAAGGGAGGCTTATTCTTACCCCCAAAAGTAGGCATTTGTGGTTCCTGGACGCATCACCAAAATCATTAGTTCATTAGTTTCTTTGTCTCTTCATCTAGCATTCATACCCCCTCCACTACAAGAACAAGATTTAAGGCAACTGTTTAATGTGATCTCTACCAAAGAGGAGATTATGTGTACACCATGATTACTCATTAATCCCACAAGCAGAGATCTTGAGATGTCATTGTGGAGATAATGAGTGCAAGGCCCTGATATGTAATAAGTTAGGGCAGAACTGGTGGGGGACTTGTAAGACACGGGTAGAGCTGCCCTGTCCACCGATGAAAGGAGAGGCCAATGGCTGTCCTTATGGGCCTTGGCTGGCCCTTTCTCTCCTTTTTTTTTTTCGACCGTTAATTCAGCTCTTCAGTCCTCTCTCCTGAGTGACTGGTGTTCTCCTTGTTCCCACTGCTGCCTTTAAGAACAACACACATGCACACGGGCGACGACCCCCTCCTGGAGCTGCCCTTCCCACCATGTGCCCTGTTTCTTTATCACTTCTCAACCTGGGGAGGATTATCTATCCGGATCGCTCTCCCTGACCAGCCGGCCTTCAAGAAGGGGAATTCACATTACTGAGCACTGTCCAGATGGCAAACCCCACACAGTGTGCTCTTCCTGTTTCTTTATTCACTCCTCGCAGGTTTGTACCCTGACTCCCCTTTTGTAAATGACACAGCCAGAGCTCTTAGAGGAGACGTGACTTGCCCAAGTTCACAGCGCTAGGAAAGGACGGCTCTTAGGTTCCAACTCAGGTCTGTATAACCCCAAGGCTAAATTGTCTTGGCGAGGCAACCAAAGTAAGACTTGATAAAGTCTCGGGAGTGTTGTTGATTAAGTAGATTTAGTGGGTTGCTTCTTGCAATAATTTAATGTGAAAAGGGTATTCCTAGACTTAAAATATCGTGAGGATTTTTTTAGTGGTGAAATTTTAGCTATAGAGTAGATTGGGAAGGGAAATATTTGGGGATTGGAATTCGGGGTCGCTCTGTAAGAAGGAAACAGCCTAAAACCAGGTCGGTAACTAAGACGCTTGTATGCATATCAGGAGAAATATTTTTGTCTGGCAATGGATTTTTCTTGAGCATCTAGTGGTGGAAATGGGAAATTTAGAATTGCTTGTGTATCACCAGGGTAAAATCAATCCTTATTCGCACATGGAGCATTTTGCAAGTATGCTAGCTTTCCATTGATTGGCACTGGTGATGCCCAGGGTGTGTTAGCTTTGAGATCTGATAGGAGAACAAATATCTAGGCAGAAAAAATGGAGTGTAACCCTCTGGGAGGCAGATATGAAAATGGCCTGGCCAGGTCACCCTCTCGTGGGGATAAATGCCGGCGTGTCTCTCAGTGCTTACAGTGTGAGTTGGTCTTTTCTGTACACCAGCTTAGTGAACAGAGACAGACCTCCCTAATCCGGTGAGGGGAACTCCAGAGACTGCTCAGAACTGTAATGTGAGTCCTGATTGATGGTTTTAAGAGAGAGAAAAGATGACCCTTTGCTGACAGAATTACAATGTGTAGTCTTAGAAGGCTGCCAGGAAGAAAGTTCGATATGATCAATGTTTACCTTTTTCTAATTAAAAAAAAGTAATCACCTACACGTGTTTAAGGAAGAAGTTTAAGCTCCTGTCCTTACCACATGAGTACATTGAGCAATTGAATCTCAAGGAAAGAGACCAAGTAGAAAGAGGTGGAAAGCTGAGGAAAGAGCACCAGCTTAGAATAGCCATATATTCATTGTTCTCAGGGAGACTGCTGAGGGAGGAGAGTGCCCCAATGTGTGTGTTGTATGGGCAAGCCTCTGAAATATGCACAGGGTCTTGTCATGATTTATTTCCAGCCACTGACTTTGCTGTAAACGACAGAGTTTAGTTCAGTTTACTTATTTTTTCTTTCTTTCTTTCTTTCTTTTTTTTTTTTTTAAAGAAGAAGCCTCAGTCTAAGGAAACACTGTGCTTCTCCAAGATGCCGTTCTGGGTGGAAGGTGGGGGCAGGGAAAGTATATTTCCTAAGATTTTCTGATACTAAAACCCATTTACGACTGTTGAGGAAAATCTCTCTGACGGAGGATTTAGCTCTCACTAATCCTTAAGTGACTTGTTTTGACAGAGCCTTTATAGGAGATTTTCTCAGTAACTTTGGTTTGCTCTAAAGGAGCAATTACTGATTTGTCCTCCAGCACCTTTTTTTCTAATTTTTTTTATTTTTTCCTGTTTAATGTATGCTAATTAATGAACCTCATGTATGTTCCAAAATAGACAGCAAATCCGATCAGAACTGTTTACTGGAGAAATTCAGGAACGTTTGGATTTTCTTGGATCCTCCGTTCTCTTTCTTGCCTCCGGGTATCAAGGACCTGGATTTCATTTCGTGTGTCATGTGGCCTTCTCAGCAGATTCTTTGACTCCAGCTTGAGGAAATCGAGCCCTACTTTCTATTTACACTGCACTTTCGCTACATAAAGACATTTTCTCCTGCTTGAGGAACGAGCGCGGGGACCCCAGGTTTTTAAGCTTCCCGGTGTTTGCTTTTGCTCAGATAGGCGTTATCTTTTAGAGGTGACTAAAGGAGCTGGCGCACACTGCTCACCTCCCTGTTCAAGGGACCGCTCGATGCTGGTGCTATGACAACGGGGCCCTTACGTCTGTGCGTTTCGATTTCCTACCCTACCTGCTGTGGCTGTGAAGGGATTTTTAAATTCCACCTCACCTCCCATCTCCCCACATTGTCATTAAATGCCACCCCAGCAGAGGCCTCCGTGGGTCTTTCCAACCCACAGGTTCTCAGAGTGCAGTTCCCCAACCAGACCAGCGGCACCAACGGCTCCTGAGACCTCGTTAGAAATGCAGATTCTCGGGCCCCGCCCCGGACCTGCCCCGTCAGAAAATCAAGGAGCAGGGCCCAGCAAACTGGGTTTTGGCACAGTCTTATGGCGATTCTGATGCAAGCTAACATTTAAGAAGCACTGTGTTCTAGTCCCTGGCCTATCTTGTTTGTGGAAAGGACTGCAGAGGAAGCCCCCCTCCAAGAGAACTACCGCCTACTGCCTCAAAAATCCCCAGACTCGTGACTCCACGCTTGATTTTGGTTTGTGACTTTGAAAGCTTTGTCTGCACAGTGAGGTTTCTGGTCCTAATTTATGACTGGGTTCACTCTATTTCTTTCTTAATTTCATTAAGCCATGCCAGTGACAGGATTGCTGCTAGGGTGTGGCAGGAGAGATTTATGAGTTTTCACGAAAGTGTACAAAACTCTAGGCGAGCATTAGCATAGTGAGTTTTAAATTATTCCTGAGACTTTTTTGAAAGCCGCCTGCCTTAATCCTCTTGTCAGGGAGCTGCTGAGGTAAAAAATGATCACCGAAGCAGCTTTGCTGGCTTCACAGAGACAGCCGTGAGAGCTCTTCACTGGGAGAACTGTCTCTGTGCCCATGTGGCCAATGAAGATAGTTTTCAGAGAAAGTGAGAAGCCATGACATTGGTTTTGAGGAGAGGAACATTATGGGAGGTCCCTCGGGAGCGGGCATGGGGTCACCCTGTAGGCATGTAAGTGTTCACGTGGCTGCTTGATGGGGTGGCATCAGCCCAGTGGACTGGGGGAGAGGTCCTGGACTGGGGACTCAGGAGAGCACGATTCATGTCCTGGCTCTTCACAAGTAGCCTGACCTTGGGCATTCACGTTTCTGACTTTTGGTTTCTTCATTTATAAGATAGAGGAGGTTATACTAGGTGACCTCTAAGGGTCCTTTCAGCTTTAAAATTTATGATTCTGGGATTCTTTCTCCCATCTGCCTCCCTGCACCATCCTTCCCCTTGTGTAAAGAAACAGTCGAATTTATTGATCCCTCAGAGGCTCTGTCACCCACTTCTCCTTCCTCCATGCTCCCTCGTCCCTTAAGAGCCTTGTCCTTATAGGACTTGAAAAAAACAAAAACACATACAGTGCACTCTTCTCTCTTCAGCTGCTTAGAATTCACCTCCAGAGTGGCTTCTTTACTTTCTCATGGAGCGGTGAGGTGGGTGCCCAAAGATGACAGAGTCTCATCAGGCAGGGTAGGGGATTCATTACCCAGAAATCCTTCAGTGAGACTTGAAATGAAAACATGTAATAACACTCTCTTCCCTCAGAAAATCAGGACTCCCAGCCTAATCCCATTCCCACTTGCCCTGTCCTCGGAAGAAACCAAGCTGCTAAAAACACAGCAGAGGTGAGACAAAGGACATGGTTGCTAATTGCTGTCGAGCATTCTGGGATCGGGGGTTTAGGGAATGTCCTATCATCATCTCACGTTTGCCTCCAGTTCTGGGAATTCTCCCATCTTTGGTTAGAACTGTGTCCTTGGGTAACCTGGCCAACCAGGTCATTTGCTGTTGAAGCACATAAAGGCGGACATCCAGGTGATTCTCTTCAGGTTTAAGGGTTAGACGACCCTTTCCAAGCTCAGGCCATGCTGGGAGAATTTATCTCACCTCCCAAACTCTGACAGAAGCACAGGACGATGGGAGAGGGGGTCGGCAAGCACGTGTCTCGTGTCACCACTGAGGTCTCAGGAAAGCACAGTTTAGAATCCTTTAGGGTGTTGCAGCTAAATTTAAATACAGTGGTAACGTGACAACTTCTTGTCAGATGGGGAGTGTGCCAGCCTTCCTTCTCTTTATACCTTGTAACCTCCTGAAACTGGAACCCATTGGAAAATTCCCTTTACCCTGTGACAAGGAAAGAGTCCATCTCATGAAACCATTCTAAGTATATTTCCTTCTCGGGAAAGTTTCTGATGCCCAGATGAGGAGTGAAACACCAAGTCGGGAAACGTAGCTTCTACTTCGTTTTGGCTTCTTCACTGACAGGAAGGAGTGTAGTTGTGATATCGGGAGAGTCGGCTCAGAAGTCTTCATTTTATCTTGGCTCACAGGCACCAGCAGTGTCAACAGCACCAACTAAAGAAGAGCAGAAAGGCAGAGACTTGGGGAGAATTAGGCAGGAAGAAACCTTATATGGCACAGAGGTTCGGGCAGGCAGTGTCCAAGCAAAATCGTGAATGCCTGTTTCCCTTCAGTGGCTCCATCTCTAAATAACTACTCTCCTCCTCTGAAGAGATCTAAGAATCTGTTAAGAGTTTCAATGTTCCAGATCTGGAATCTTTGTGAATCCAAGGAACACTTGGTTAAGAATGACAAGGCCTGGTTTCCTATTCTGATTTTGCTGTCAGCTAGCCTTGTGATGCTGGGCAGACATTTCCTGTCTTTCAGCCTCAAATTCCTCATCTGGCTCATGAGGATGTTGGTTGACAGCAGAAGTGTGGCCCGTGCACTGAAGAGGGCCCTTAACTGCTACATTCTTTCCTAGTGATTCCAAATGAGACCTCAGAATCCTTCTTAACAAAGTGCCTCCAAGCAGCCATGACCTTTTCAGAGTTCAGAGTTGACCCTTTGCATGAAAACTCCCTGCCGTCTTTCTTAGATGGAAGCTTGGAAATTGACACAATGTCATCAGAGCCTGTAGGAGTGGTACTTAACCTAGCCCCAATTTTTGGAGAGCAAGGAAGGCTTCCAGGAGGAGGTGACTCCAAAGCTACATCTTGGAAAACGGGAGATCAGGGGTGGAAGAAAGGGTTGTCTGGGTACAGAGAACTGAAGGAATGAAGGCAAGAATGGAGAACAACAGAGTCTGCTACATTTTTGTTTTGATGGCATGTAAGGTGTCAAATGTGGGACAGCAGGAGATAAGGCTAAAAAGACCGGCAGAGACCAGATCAAGGAGGGTCTTGGAGACTAGGCTTTGGAGGTGTGGTTTCGCTGACCTGTCTCTTGTCCTTTCTTGCCCCTGCCTTGCCCCTTTCTTGCTGGCTGGTGATTTCTGAGTCTATACATCTCTGCTTCTGTCTTTTGTTGCCCATTTGACCCTTGAGTTTTCCCTGGCTCTGGCTTTCTCTGCAGCTAGCCTTGTTCCTCTTATGACCTCTGACCATGGGACCTGACCAAGTGCCGACCCCTTGACCAGATGCCCACCCTGGATGCTTGTCTGTTCTTCCACATTCTGAGCAGCTCACCATCCAATTTCTTTACTTTCTGTGTATATCTTGTTCTTCGCTGACCCCTTACCCTCACCCACAGCACACACGCACGCATACACACGCACACACACCCCAGATCTGAAGCTTACATCAAGGGCACTTGCGAAATATTACATAATGACACATTCCTTCAGATAGAGTTTGGGCCAGTTAGAAAAAGAAAAATGGGCTCATTTGCAGGATCATATCAGCTCGCACATGGAAGGGGGTCTTTTGAGGCTCTAATGGGCAGGCAGCTGATTCTGACAGCAGAATTCTCGGTCCTTGATCTTCCCAAGACATCTCCCCCCTGTTTTGAACATTAGCTGTGGTGTGGGTCCTTCCCATGGAGAACTGTGAATCCTATTCAGCCGCCTCCTTGTGATTTGGACATGAACAGGGAGCTTTCTCTGTCTACTTAATTCCCTTTGAAAGCTTTCTCGTCCCACTATTGGGCCCTTCAGAGAGAGCACTGCATTAATATCTTCTGCTCTGGTTTCAACTTGGTGTGGTTTTGTGATCTTAAAATAGATGGAATTACCACGGCAAGCATTGTTCTGCCTTGAACTTAAAGTCTCAAGAGCAAGTACTTCTGAAAAAGTTAATCCTTTTCTTATTTGCAAGGATTCTGGACTGCAGTTTACAAAGAAATATGCTAAATTATTTATAATCCAGGATTATTGCAATACCAAAGATTTCCTTGCATAACATCCCAGCTGCACTAAAATGGCACAAAGAGAACAGCCCTTGGCCACACCTTATCTCAGCTGCTCTCCGCAGTCCCTGAGAAGGGGCCCCAGAGCTGATGCCCTGGTCACAGGAATGCGGGGTCTCCAAAGCATCACCCACCTCAGCTCACATGCTCATGATTCTGCTGCTGGGGCCTCAGGTGTGGACAGGCAGCGTACTTCTTTATAGCAAGCATCTCGTTTCCTAACATTTGTACCCTGCATTCTTTGGAGAGGAGTTGGGATGGTCAATAGTTTAAAAATGGCATTTGTGAGACATTTTAGAAACTATGCAGTATTCTAGGCCCATCTCCACAGTTAACTCGGAGAAAATTCATTGAGCTCCCAATTTGCACAAATGTAAAGTAAGGGGGTTAGCGTCAGTGATCATGAAAATGCCTTCGGTCCTAACATTGGATGACTCTAAACAAGTCCCGACGTAACTCAGGGATGCTTATGTGCATGGCACAGACCATTGGAAAAGAAGACAGTGACATCTGGGTTACTTGTGGGAAGATGGAGCGGAATATTGGATATTGGATATTGGGTATTGCAGAAAGATGAGAATCCTAATCCCTGTTATGAATAGAACCTTCCAGAGTGGATTTATGTATGTGTAATACATTTTCCTCTATTTTCAAAATTGGGAAATTACTTGATGCTGTTTTATAATCTCTTACCCTTTATAAATCGTCCCCGGGTTTCAGAAGTAATCTCATACTTTTAAGGTATTTTTACATCCCTTGTCGTCCATTACGATTCGCATCTCCTGCAGCCGTGTCTATTTCTGCATCTGAGTTCCACGTGACATAAATTTAAGTCTGCCCGTGGGCCGCCAAGGCGAAGGGGTAAGGCACAATTGTGTTTTCCCAACTTGGGTTTCCTGCCCTTTGGCCTTTTAGCTTTGGGGATACTGTATCTTGGCCTCTAAGGGAGGCCAGATCTAAACTTCAGCAGGACTTGGTGCCTCCCAAGCGTCCTCCCTGCACAGCACTGCTGCCGTTCCGGGTCAGCATGAGGCTTCAGACATTCATCTGTGCCATGATCACTCTCCTTTGTGGAGAACCGTGCATTTTGTTCTATCCCAATGGGTCCCAACATTCACTAACAAGTCTGTGGAGCAGGGAAGCCTATTCCCTGGGGTGCTGGGAGGAAAGAGAAGTGATAAATGTCAAATGCTAAGATGCCTGCTGGTCTGTGGGTATTGCAGAAAGGTTGATTTCTTTCTCTCCCTCCCTTGCTTTCTCTCTCAGCACCCATTTCCCCCTCTGCCAAAGGAGGCTGGTCTAAATGATCAGTAATTCAGCAAACATTTAGGGACATCTCTCTCCACTGGGACTGGGCAGGGTGCATTGGACACACAGCATTAGAGCTCCCAAGTTCCCACTGTCAAGGGGTTCGTAGTGAGGTGGGAAGTAGCCAGCTCCTGCCAGAGTGATAGTAGGAAAAACACTGGATGCTCTTGGGACTGTGGGAGGCAGATTAAACTCCAGGTACAGGACTAAGGACATGACAAGGAAGGGTCAGGAAAGGAGCCTTAGAGTAGCCCTCTTATTCCTAAGCACCTCTTCTGTGTGTTCATCTCCTGGGTTCCAATGACTATCTGTTCACTGGCAGCACAACAGTCTTTCTGTGATGAAGGTTTGCCCTCTGCTGCCACCCTGCCTTTTTTCTGAGCAGAAGGAATATGAGGGTCCACTCCGGTCTATCTGCCCTGAGCCCTCGGGGTAGGAGGCTTATTGCCATCGCAGAAAGGACTTGCAAAGTGGCAGGCTCCAGTCACCTAGGACAGGGACAGCTTTGATCTCTGCTCCTCTCTTGAATCCACAAACACCCAGCTGATGTCTTAAAGGAAAAGAAAATCTTGAGGTGAGCCAGAAAAGCACTTGGAGTTAGAGAAGTTAGAGCACAAGAGGACAGGTAAAACAACACCAAAACCAGAGAACACTTGCTCAGAGGAAGTGTTGAGAATTGAGCCAGTGAAACCAATGTGTGGCTGGTTGTGTATGAGGCCAGGAGAGAGAGAAAGATTGAGATTGAGAGGAGCTCCTGGGCAGGAGCCTAGTTAGTCAGGTGAGGTTCACAGAGCAAGATGGGGATGGAGAGAGCCTGTTTTGGACCCCGTCTAGGGATACCCTTTCTTGGCTGACTAGGGCTCATTTTTAGGATCTCTTCATTTCAAGTTCTCACTAGGCTTCTTTTTAGAAGCTCATGATTAGACTCCATGAAGTATTAGACTCTGGGAAGGAAGGTCTAAGGAGTCTGTCTGTTTGGAGGTGAAACAGAATGTCATTGCTGAAGCCTGCACTTCACCTCCTCCTTCTCACCACAGCCAGGCGCGGGCGAGGCCGTGGGGCAGCAGGTGCACGGGGCCGGCCCCAAGACTGCCTTAGTACTTCCGAACGACCAACCTTTCAAGCTAGCACTGTCTTGCTCCAGAGAGAGTGGGCTATTTTTAAAAGCTCCTTCCCTATCCTCTGCCCATCCAGATGCCAAACAAGCACGAGCGTGCAACCCCAAAGAAAGAAACAGATGGCCCCGAAGTCACATCAAACATGTCTGTAAAGATGCTTTTTTTCTACCTATTTGATACTCCTGCTTCTTTGCCTTTTCCTTCTCTTTCTGCTCCTCTGCTCTTGTCTATAATATGTAGAACACTTTGGTTTGCCGAACTGGGGTTTAATCCTGGCAAGGGTCTTCAATAATGCTGAGACTTCTGAAATTCCTATAAAACCCCACTTTGGCTGCCTTTTATCATGAACCAGCCATGCACCCTAGTGACAGCATGATAGTCAGAGTAGGAACAAGAGAATGTCTTCACAACTGACCACATAACTAGATCCCTTCAGGCCACGAAGGGTTGCAAATCTGATATGCTTAACATCTCTGTTAAAAGATCATAGAGGCACTTGAAACCTTTTTCCTAATTCCAGCTCAGTCTCGCTCTCGTGCTCCCTCGTTCTCTCATTTTTTTTCCCTCTCAGCTCTGGTACAGGAAAATGTCTGGCCGACAGTGAAGGCAGCTTTCTTCTGACCTGTCTTGGTTTTTGTTTGCAACAACCTGACAAAGAGCAGATCACTTCCAGAAGCAATGAAAACTATTGAGGAAGGCAATCTTATGGTCCAGGAGCAGAAGAGAGAGATAGTCACAGGCGATGTTGTTCTAGGACGCTGCTAGGTTTAAATGTGGTGACCACAAGTCTCATCTGGTTTTTGTAAATGGTAGGGATTTTAGAGTTTGTAGTTGTCTTCCAAGTCTGTGCCACAAACACTTAGCAAGTATGCCAGACCATCCCAGAAGAGACCCAGTTGTCTAGGAAGAAGTTATAGTCGTAAAATATATTCATTGCAAAACCTAGATGATGGTGTACTAATTTTAGTAATGGCTTAAGTTGTTCTTGAAGAGTTTTAAGCCTTTCACCATCCTTACGATTGTTTATGCAAGAAAATTTGCTATTTTCATTACTGGAGACCCACCTCAGATGGAGATCAAAGCTGTCTATATTGACTAAGCAAATGGGTTGAAATATTTTGCAGGAGGGATTGACATCCATGGTTATAACTGGGTGGCCCTTGGCAGGCCAACTCTATAAGGAGTTTAACATAAGCAAGTGTAAGGAAAGGTTCCACAGGAACCACCCAGGCATGGAATTTGGGCCTTTCATGTGGGATACTCCTGCACTCGGTTGGAGGCAAAAACGTTGCAGTATAAAGCGTTTGAGACCTACTTATCCCTCAGCCCCCATGAGCTGTAATTGATGCTGAGGGGTCCCAGCCTTGTTCACCTTTGTCTGGTCATGTAACTAGATCCCATTAGAACCTTCTAGTTTGTTTTTGTTTTTGTTTTTAATCTCCATCCTCAGGGCCCCTCCATATGTTTTTTTGTTTTTTGTTTTTTGTTTTTTAATGTCTATGTTATGAGTGTTTTGATGCTCTGCCTTCTGTTAACTCATGCTGTCTGATTTAGTTGGGGAAATGCTGTCTCCAGATGTAACAAGGTCTTGTCTGCTTTTCCCTTTAAGGACCTTCTGCATACCAGGTGGGATTCTTCTAAAGATGCCCTCTATTTGGTGAAGTTCTAACAGTGAGTAGGGTTGAGATCTAAACAAGATAAATCGTGAGGCAGTCATTTGCCTGGAAAAATCAAGAGTGTCCAGGAAATGAGGTGGCAGAGTAACTAGCTGAGATTTGGAAACAGGAGGCGAGGCTGAGTTAGATGGTGTGGGGAATCAAGGACCATGGAAGCCCCTACTGGTGAGCCAGGCCCTGTGCTCTGTGCTTTGCATCTGCTTTCTCATGTGACAGTCACAACAACCCTATCAAATAGGTGGTGTCGTCCCCGTTTTACAGATGAGGAAGTTGAGGTTCAAAGAACACAGTAGTTGCCTGAGTCATCTACTAGCCAAGGGGCAATGCTGAAATTTGAGCCAGGATAGTTACCAATTGCATTGCATTCCATTCCCTTAAGAGCACAGAATATATTTTATCTTTTTTCAGATCACTCGACCGATAGTTAGATAGGAGATAGATAGACAGGAAAATTTCTGAGGCAAAGCTAATATTGAAAATGGACAGTCATTATAAACCTCTTCTCTAGGCCAGACTATCTATTACTGTATAACATGCTACCCCAAAACTTGGGAGCTTAAAAATAAAGCCATTTTATTCTATCTCACATTTTTTAATGGGTGAAGAATCCAGGCAAATCTAGGCTGCGCTATTCTGCTTTCCCACATGACATCAGTTGAAGTCACTTATTAGTATTCAGCAGTAGCCAGGCTAGTCTCAAGGGTCTTAAATGCCTTTACTTGCGTGTTCAGTAGCTTGGCAGGGACAGCTGGACGTCTGGAGCTCAGCCACACCCCCTCCCCTCCTGCGTTCTTAAGTCATCTCTACCTGGCCCTACCACACAGTAGTTAGAGTCAGTTCAGGGCTCCAGAAAAGGTGGTGGAAGCTACCAGTCTTCTCAAAGGATGAACCCCAAACAGGTATAGCTTCATTTCTGCTCTACTCTGTTGGTAAAAACATATCTAGGTTGGCCTAGATTCCAGGAGAGAAGATTTCAACCCGACTTCTGACTGGAGAGAGTGCCAAAGAACTTACCACCATCTTTCTTCTACCACAATCACATGTGCTCTTTGCATGGAATCAAAGGAAAAGACTGCTTTTTAGGACCAGGCTGTAAGAGAGGCACATTCATTTTGATGGCCTATTATCCTTCATTGACTTTGTTTTACCCTTCTCCTATGTCCCTAAAACCCATGCTCAAGGAAGATGAGAGAGCTATGACTCACATGCCCTTTGGGGGGCCATTTTCATTGTGAGCTGTATTTCTCATTAGAGAATAAAAGGATTTTTCTCTTGTCAAAGGAATATGCTGCTTCTCAAAGTTCAGGGAGATAAAGAAGGGAAGAGAGAATGGGTCTGGGCAAGTAGTCCTCGTCAGAGTCCTTAAAGTACAGACTATTCCAGCAATTGTTCATTCTGCCCAAGACAGCGATAGGTCCACTCCTTCCCATCAGCTGTGCACACACTCCCTGCCTCTCTTTCTGTAGTCCTCTCTCCTTTTCTTCTGTGACCCTTCAACTCTCTCTCCATACACACAGGTGAATTTATATTTAGATTTGTTTATTTTCTTGGGTTACTGTACCAGGATGACCACAAGTAGTCAAATATATAAAATCATCACACTTTTTTTTTTCCCTTCCTAGGTGACATAAGGATCTAACCATTCCAGGAAAAGGGCAGATGACATTTTTCAGGGTGTCAGTCCCAAAGAGGTATTTGTGAAAAGGGGGGAAAAAAAAAGTTTTACAAAGGCTGTGAGAATTATATTCATGGGTCTGGGTTAACACTGGTCTTTTTAGGTTGCTCCAGAAGCCAGCCTCTCATGTCTGTGTCATTTTCTTCTTCTCTCTCTCCCTCTCTCTCTCTCTCTCTTTCTCTCTCTCTCTTTGGGATACATTTTTCTGTTCTATTTTGAGCACCACAGCATAGTTCTTTTATTCCATTTGTCAGCTGCAGACGCACATCCAGTTGAAAAGCGCCCCCAGCCTCCACTGCCACAATGCCTCTGATCTTGTGGCCACTGGAGCCTCTGACCACATGAGTCTGTTGATTTGTGGCTGCTCTGTTGTTTCAGCTCTTGGTGTTACCAGTGGGAGAAAAGCTCAAGGGAGGGAAGAATGCTGAAAGAGTAAACCAGTTATAACAAAGCACTGCGGCCGGGCCAGTGGGTTATTATAATTCCCGTATTTTGAATCCATGGTAGCTGTATCATTGTGTCCCTCAGTTGCGTCATGGAACGGGCTTCCCAGGCACCGAATGCCCTTTTGTATGCCCTTGCCTTCTGCATCTGTCAAACCCTTCTTTATGTGGGTTCTAAGGTGCTCTTTTATATTTTGCAACAGCAAAATAATCTACGTGTACTTTTCTGTCTATAAAAGCAACACAGACTCATTGGAGAATCTTCGAAAAATAGAGGAAAAGTAAAAAGATACTGATCATGAAAATGTCAGTCATCGGTAACCTTGTTAATTCATTCATTTCATTCACTCACTAGTAATTCCTGTATACGACCCAGAAACACAGAAATGCGGAAGGAATCAAAAAGGCAAGATCCTTGAACTCGTAGACTTTAGTTTAATGGGAACACTAACCCTAAAATAATAAAAAACATGACTTTTAGTAGCTGCATAGCATTCCATCATTTGAATATATATGAGGTTCAATTAATACCTTTTTATATAATTTATTAAGCCAAGTTAGAATTTATTACCCTAATAACTATTAGATGTTTAGATAATTTTCAAGGTTTTGTTATTATATATAAAGCTTCACTTCACATTCTGGTGTGCAAATCTTTGAAATTCTGAGTGAACGTCTTTAAGACTCTGAATTTATGTTATCAGTTTGTTTTCCAGAAGCATCCCCATTTGTACCACTTACCCATTCCTGCCCTACCACCTCATAAAGCTGATCTTGCCGTGCTCTTGGCTAGCAATGAATATTAACCAGCCAAGCTGAATTTCACTGTATTTCATATAGTCCTTAGAAGTGAAGACGATACACGGTTTTCTGCTTATAAAATCGGTAAATGTTTATCATGAAAGCAAAACAAAATTAACAAACCACATAAATCCAGCCTGGGCATACCAGAACAAAAGAGAAAAATCAGCGCAATCAGAGATGATCACAGATTCCATTTAGGTGTGTATCCTTTTTTTCTAAAGGTAAATGCCATTTTTTGAGCAATTCCTTCTAGAATAAACATGCCACAGGGAAGAGGTATAGAACCAGCTAACCTGGACACCATGCACGGCCTCTGCTCCTACTGACTGAATTCTCCTATTCTAACTTTCCCTCCCCCTAGGCTTCAATATCTTTGCGAAAGGAGAGGTTGGCCTAACAGATTTTCATTACCGTGTTCCTTTTAGGCCAGGCTTCTCAACTTCAGTGCTATTGACCTCTTGCGCAGGACGATTCTTTGTTGCGAGGGTTATCGTAGGCATCGTAGAATTCAGCAGCACTCCTGGACCTCACTTACTGGATGCCAGTAGCCACTAGCACCCCCAGATGTGTCAATCAATCAAAAATGTCACCTGACATTGCCAGATGTACCCTTGGTGCATAATCGCTCCCCCAGTTGAAAAGCACCATTTTGAGCCAAGAAATGCCGTAATTCCATGCTTAGTGAGTTTTCATGGTTGCTGCAAAGCAAAACTTTGGGTGATCGCCAGCGTGCTTTGTATGGGGAGGCAGAAAAGGTGGTAGATACAGGAACAGCAGGGCTAATTGAAGAGGAAGCGCCACCTGGGTACTGGCCTGGATAGCGTGCTGGGGACAGTTCTGGACCACGTGCCCACGAGGACAATGCTCTGAGCTGTATTTACGTCTCAGGTGCCCATTCATGGTCAGTGGGTAGGAAAACAAATTTCTTTTGTAGTAGTTATATTGTACGCCAGCAAGGTGATGAATTATTGAATTGGTTCTTTTTTTATAAACATATTTATCATCTTTCCTTTTCATCAATTCTGTGGTGAACAAGGGAAGGCAGAAGCAGGGAAGCATTTTGCAAAGAGCTTCAAATGTTACCTCCCTGTGGTGAATGGCCCCCTGGTTGGAGGGGTTATTTCCTTCTTGAGTGGTCCCTATGCCTCAAGGACACTTTTTCGTGCCATCATTATTCAGCCTCAGAGTCACCCTGTTTTCTAACATTTTCTCTTTCACTTGCCACCCCCCCCCAATTTTTTTTTATTTTAGTGGTGAAAGGAAGCCTAGGTGTTTATTAAAAATTGGGATGAGGTGGCAAAGTGGCCATTTTGCATTTTGCAGTGTGCTTTGAGCCTCAGCTCAAACAGCCAGGCTATTGTTCAAGCGGAGTCCCAGTTTTTTAGCAAAGATGTTGAATTCTACTGAATGTTAACATGGTTGTTTCACCCAGTGGGTGGGCTAGGGGACTTCAGGAAAGTGGGATATGTTGAGAGCACCTGTCTGGAACGATTACTAGCCAGGAATGGGGCTCCCTAGCATGTGTCCGCCTAGGCCCTTCTCCTGGTGAGACCTCTCTCCAGTAGTGGCAACCCTGGTGGCTGTGCCCAGAAAGGGTACAGTGGAGGAGGCCACGGAGCTCGAGGTCTCAGGGGGAAGTCAAGCAAGTGGGGCCATAAAAACAGAGGCCTGGCAGACAGTAATAAAGATAGATCAAGGGTCCTGAGGTCGTGATGAAATTAAGCATCAGTAAAACTCATTGCTGGAAAGGAGAGTGCTGGCCATTGTCCCCACCTTTCTCCTCATTAATGTTTGTTCCTTTAGATCAGTGCTTTTTGAAAGGTGCTTTGAGGAGCCCTTAGGGCGGCCAAGGCAAAGGCCTCGGGGTTAAATTGGAGGCGGAAGATGGTGGCTGAGGTGTTGAATGAACAAGTGAAGGGCAAAATTTGTTTATTTTTAACTGCCTTGGTTTCATTAAAGGAAAGGAATCCTGTAATTAAGAGGGGGGTGGGGAGATAACACCATTGGCAGAGATATTTGTATTTCTCAAGTCACTCTCAAGTTATTCAAACAGTTCTCAAGAGTTTTTTGTATTTACTCAAAGCAGAAATATAAAAAATTTAATCTTCGTTTCATCATTTTAATGTCTGAAGAAATTAGACCATTATTATTTTATTTTAATCGATTTTAATTTATACCTTTTACAGAGGCTTTGAGCTGGCCTACAACATATCCACAAACTAAAAAATAGGTAAAAATAGGTTGAATCAAATGAAGCTGTTGAAATTTGGGTTTTAACCTACAAAAATGGAAACATCTCTAGCTTCAGAGAGATTGTTGTTTGGATTAGGACCAAGGAAAAGTTAGAATGAAGGGAAGAATGTCAAACCAGTTCCAGGGAAAGGGTGGGGCAAGAGAATAGAAATACACAGGCCTATGGACCTGCAGGGTTGCTCCTAATTGAGCCTTAAATATTCCTGGAAACCAAAGAGTAAAATAAGATGTTATTGGTCAAAAGAAAGCATTTTGATCTCACAGAGAGGCAAATCTGCTTCTTCCACTTTTATCGAAAAGAAATTGCGTGTGCAGGCCCTCTTAGGGGACCCATGGGTGATGGTGCAGATTCTTTCTTCAAGCACACTAAGAGGAAATGCAGTCACAGATTTCATAAATCACCTTCTTATAGCAGCCCACATGATAATACCACAATCACGCTGGTGTATATTTGTTTTTAAAGGAAATAGTATTCTAAAATGACACAGAGAGGTGGAAGGTTTATGTTTGTGTCTTATTTTACAAGCGTTGAAAAAGGAAATTATTTGTTTCTGTCAAATAACATCTCAAAGCATTTCCTCTTAGTCTAGGAGGAATTTCCAGAGCCTGACCTTAAACCCCAATTCTATCAGCCTGTCAGAGATAGATTTTACTGATCTCTTCTTATGTCTGCTGTCCACTGATGTGACTTCGTGTTGTCTTAAAGTGGGTCCTCGCCATTTGTTTCTGTACTCTAAATAATTGATCAGACACTCTGAATGCCCTTCTTGGGAAAAAGCTTCAAATTATATAAATAGTGCATTTTATAAGATGATCAGGTTGCATCTAATTAAGTCTTTGGTGTGTTATTGACTTTTGAGAGTTGTTTGCTTTTGCTTTTCCAAATAACACCAATGGCTAATATTCCTGAGCATTCTCTGTGCACCAGGCTCCATTCTAAGGGCTTTTTATATACATCATCTCACATACCCTCACCCGGTGGTCCCGTAAGTTAAGTCCTTTAATTCTTTTTATGTTACCAATAAAGAAATCAAGGCTCTGAAAAGCTTAAAAAAACAAAAACAAATAACTTCCCTGAGACTACCTGGCTGACATCCAGCCAAATCAGGATTCAGCCTATGGGCCCCACGACCCTTGTTCTTGATCAGTATACTGCAAAGCCCAGGTGACTGTTCTTGGCAGCTGCTCAGGGGAGAGGAAGCCTGTGCTTCTAACACATGGAAACAGCCTGGCCTTGTCACACAGGAACATGGGCAGTAGAGGGACTGGATAGCCAAGAGGACGAGCGGCACCTGGTTCTCAAAAAGCATGACACCTGGAACTAGAGGGTCAGAGGAGATCTGTGAGTCCTGTTCTGAAACCTGCTCAGGCTGACAGGGGGGTGGTTGGGTTGGGACTGAAAGAGCAGATAGATAGATACGCAGCAAAGTTCTGGAATCTAAGGAGCTCAGATGAAGAAAACAAAGACTAAAGACGATAAGACAAGGCACCAGATCTGGATAATTAGAGGGAGGGCTGCGTAATGAAAATTCTTTTGACCAATCTGCTATAGTTACTTGGGACCTTGCTTACCTCTGGGCACAAGCTACTTCATCTGGAAAAAGAAGCCCAGTAGGTCACCATAGTAATGTTGCTTCTGATGGCTGCTGCTTCTGTGGGGCCTGGGTTTTCAGACAGAGGTCTGAGCACTGACAGGAAGTTGGGATTTAGCCATGTGGCTCAACAGAGTACTTGTAGAAGAGAGCTTTCTTCTAAGCAGAGCCTTTCAGGGCCCAGGACTGGCCTCTGAAAATGACCCAGACTTGGTCCCTGTGGGACAAGCAGGTGGACCCACAAAGGAGCAAGGCTATCTCAATACATCTTTAGTTTCTGGGCTCCAGTTTTCTTCCTCCCTTGTGAGATATACCAGCCACCAACAAAGCAATGCCAAACACGCAGCTCTGGTTGCGTCCCGAGAGACTGAGGGCTGGTGAGGAGAAAGTCACTCCGTCCTCCTTAACATAGGAAAATAGTATTTTTTTTTATTTTTAAACTTTTTTTTAGATTATTTTTTTTTTTAATTTGACAGAGAGAGAGATCACAAGTAGGCAGAGAGGCAGGCAGAGAGAGAGGGGGAAGCAGGCTCCCTGCTGAGCAGAGAACCTGATGCGAGGCTCAATCCCAGGACTCTGAGATCATGACCTGAGCCGAAGACAGATGCTTAACCCACTGAGCCACCCAGGCGCCCCAACATCAGAAAATAGTATTAACTTAATTTAGCCTCCACACTTGATTCCTCAGCAGCCCAAACTTACTTCAGTGGAATCCATTGTTAAGGTCTGTGTACTACAGTGAGCTGTTAGAAGTAGGGCATTTTACACGTTTAGTTTGCCTTGAATAGAAATGAACCCAAATCAGGTCTCATTAGAGCTCTGCTGGTGTGTGATTTAGGCAATTTTACCATTATCTGCAAAGAGAAGAAATCATGGGTACATTCAGATGTAATTCCGTAGCATCAGAGTGAGCTCTCCCTGTTAACTGGTTTGACTGCTGGGTTTTTGTTGTTTAATTGTTTAGTGTAGCTGCGCCTCAAGGAATGAGCACAAGTGAGTGTGATCTGGAGGTGGTCATGAAATTTTTAGACCTTGGAATGGATTCATGATTTTTAGGGTGCACTTTGGTGTTTTCGCTAAAAATACTTGGTTATTTCATGAATCAAGAAAAGACAACAGCGTTTTGCTAGTAGTCAAAAAGTGTTTACTGAATTCTATCCCGGGCCAAGGTCAAAGAGATAGAAGACAGAGGCTGCTCTAAAACAAAGCCCCCCATAGGCTAAAGTTTCAAAAGAGAAATCCAATCAGCAGTTATTTTGTAAAGTTTTCAGCTGGCATGAAGCAACTACTTTGTAGCATTTGCCACTGTGATGGTAACAAAGATAGTAATAATGAGGGGACAATATCTGGCATGATGTTTTTAAAATAGTGGCTCTATTGAGATATAATTCATAGACCATAAGATACATCTCCCCTTTGTTTTAAAAGATTTTATGTATTTGACAGGGAGAGAGAGAGAGAGAGAGATCACAAGTAGGCAGCAAGGCAGGTAGAGAGAGAAGGGGAAAGCAGGCTCCCTGCTGAACAGAGAGCCCAATGTGGGGCTTGATCCCAGGACCCTGAGATCATCACCTGAGCCAGAGGCAGACGTTTAACTGACTAAGCCACCCAGGCACCCCTAAAAATCACCCTTTTAAAATTTACAATTAAATGGTATATACCCAGGGTATGCAGTTATCATCACCATCTAATTTCAGAGTATTTCCATCTTTCCAAAAAGAAACCCCATATCCAGTAGCAGTCACTCCCCTCACTCCCCACCCTCAAGCTCCTAGTAACTACTAATCTACTTTCTGTCTCTATGGATTTGCCTCTTCTAGATGTTTCATATAAATGGAATCATATAAAACATGCTCTTTTGTAACTCAATTCTTTCACTTATCTTGTTTTTGAGGTCCATTCATGCTGTTACATGAGTGAGTACTTTTAATTGCCCTATAATATTCCGTTGTATGGGTATGCCACCTTTTGTTTAGCCAATCATCTGTTGATGGGCATTTAGGTGGTTTCAGTCTTTTACTATTATAAATAATGTTACTACTATAAATAATGTCCACATACAAGTTTTTGTATGGACACCTTTTTTTTTCAGTTCTCTGGGTATATACCTAGAAGTGGAATTGCTGGTTTATATGGTAACTATAAGTCTAACATTTTCAGGAACTGCCAGATTATTTTCTGAAATGGCCATACCATATTACAATATTGCTACCAGTGTATAAGGGTTTCAACTTCTTTAAATCTCCTCTGGCACTTCTTATTATCTGTGATTTTGATTTTAGTCAATCCTAGTGGATGTGAGATGGTAACTTATTGTGGTTTTGATTTACATAACCACTAATGATGTTGAGTATCTTTATGTGTTTATTAGCCTTTTGTATATCTTCATTGGAGAAATGTCTGTTTCAATCTTTTACCCATTTTTTAGTTGGGTAGAGTTGTAAGAGTTCTTTATGTATGCTGGTTACAAATCCCTTATCTGATCTATGACTTGTCAGAATTTCTCCCATTTCTGTGGGTTGTCTTTTCACTTTCTTGATTATGTCCCTGAAAACACAAATATTTTTAATTTTGTAGAAATTCACTTTATCTATGTTCTTTGTCACTTGTGCTTTTGGGGTCAAATCTAAGAAACCAATACCTTATCCAAAGTCACTAAGATTTATTCTTATGTTTTCTTCTAAAGGTTTTAAAGTTTTATCTTTTACAATTAGGTCTGTGATTCATTTTGAGTTAATTTTTGTATGCACCACAAAGCGAAGATCCAGCTTAATTCTTTTGCATGTAGACTCGCAGTTGTCACAGAACCACTTGCTCAAAAAACTCTTCTTTGTTGATTGAATTGGCTTGTAATCTTGGTCTAAACCTTGATTGTTTTTTAAATCACCAACTAAATCAACTAGATCCTAGGATATCCTGGAATCACATAAAATAGTCTCAGTTCCTATTCCCAGAGAACTTGATATCTCCTAGGGAGAAATCCTTGGCAAAAACAGGTGGAAGAACACTCATTCATTCATTCATTCATTCAACATTATTATAGTATTCTTACAAAATATCTGGCCCTATGGTAGGCCCTGGGAAGACTGGGATCTATAAGGATAAGAGAGGACACACTGAAGCAGGTGAAGGAAACATAGCTTTCAGTTTTATTAAGACTATAGTGGGTCCCAAGGAGTTTTATTTCTATTTCTATTTGTGTTTGTACATGCTCATTCTTCTCCATCTAGTTGTCTTGATGAACCACTTCTCACCCCTGGATTCTGATGGCATATCTTCTAAAAGGTCTTTGACATAATCCTAAGATATATATACCTCTGTAATAGTTCTTAGCATGTTGAATTGTAACTAGATATCTGTCTCTTGCACTCATACTTGACGAAATAACCGTGTTTTCATGGCATCATATACCTGCTAATTCCTAGATATAGATGATGCCCCATTTGTATATTAAACAAATTAATATTGGAATCAAGAGTACTAGATGGAGGGGTGCCTGGGTGGCTCAGTTGTTAAGTGTCTGCCATCAGCTCAGGTCATGATCCCATGGTCCTGGGATCAAGCCCCGAATCGGGCTCCCTGCTTGGCGGGAAGCCTGCTTCTCCCTCTCTCACTCCCCCTGCTTGTGTTCCCCTCTCTCACTATGTCTCTCTCTGTCAAAGAAATAAAATTTTAAAAATAAATTTTTTTTTAAAAAAAGTACTAGATGGAGTTGCTCTCTTCCAATTCATTTCAGAAAAGAACTCAACAAACATCTCAACAAATGCAAGACATTGTGTTACAGGTTGACTGAGTCATGTGACCCTCTCACATTGCCTTGATCTGATAACAAATGTTTTAAAAGTAGGTGTGGGTATGGTGTGTGTGGGCACCATTGCAGTGATGTATATGACTTCCAAAGAGACCGTTGTCTTTGGCTTGGGAAGAAAGACCTCAAAATCGAATTCAAGGCCAGTGTGACCCAGAAGTCTCTAGTAGCTAAACCATTTGTCAGAAGGATAGTTCTACTGACTCTAACCGTGTGGTGGTCTTTTAGCCCTCCCACTTCCTGTCACAACCCACAAATGACAGATCCCAGAAAACACCTAACCTCAGAAAAAAAGCACTTTTGTGGGGAGGACCAACCTCAGGAAACTAATTTTCTGTATTCTAGCTGTCACACTCACAATTAATTAGTTTAAAGTTCCCTGAGAGAACCTTTATGCTGCTGTGGATTGATTTGCTTGAAATAGTAGAAATATGTGGGCCTTCAGAAGGGTGTAGCATATGAAGATCTAAAACTCTTGGCTCTCACAGCTCTGGCTTTTCTCTTTCCCTGAGGATAACTTTCATTAAATACACCGAACAACTGTGGTCTTCAAAAGAGTTTTTGGAGAACTTGATCCTTAAGTGAAACAAGCAAAAGGTTGAAAATAATTACCATGAAAAATAATATTTCAAAAGGCTCACTGGGTGGTCTCCTGGAGCACACCACCAGGTAGAAGAAGCCAAAGCGTTTAACCTCATCCAGGCACTTTAGTTTATAGTGAATATACTAAAGGCCTGGCTTCATTTGTGCATGGAAGAATTGGATTCTTTCATCCACCTTAGCCAGTCTCTACTGCAGAATTCATTCTCTTGATGACCATATTCTTCTTAAGGGTACTGTCCACTGATAGCCTCACTATTGAACATTAGATGGGACAACAGTACATACCGTTCTATCCAAAGGTTGGGAGTCATTCTGTTTTCCCCAAATCCCTCTCCATGTATCAGAGGGCAGCCCTAAGGTTTCTTGGAGAATTGAGCAAAGTCTTGCTCAGTTGTCTAGTTTTTATTACTCATGGATCCTGCAGTTTAGACAGGACTTTGACTTGGGAGGCACAGTACCTGGTTCCCATGAGGACTCTGGTACTCACATGCCAGTCATGCCCCCTCTCTGAGACTTCTGTTTTTGTTGTTACTGTTATTATTGTCATTGTTGTCATGAAAACTAGAATTTGTTGTGGGTTTCCTGTGATTCACATGCCATGAATACATATTTATCTGGGTTATCTTAAGAGCCACCTAAGGTGTAGATATCATTATTTTCCTTTTATCAATGACAAAAATGAAGTGGAGAGAGATTAAGTAGCTTGCCCCAAATCACCTTTGATAAGTGGAAAAGGCAAAGATTTGAACCCTGGAAGGCTGACCCTAAAGGCCACATTCTCAATCTTGACACTGCCACATGAGGGGAAAGTGAGGTTAAGATTAAGTGACTATCCTTTTCAACACTAAGTATCTATACTTCTGTAAGTCACTCCATAAATTCTGTACCGTTACTGTTTCATGCCAGTGATTTATAAGAAATTTCATGGACTGGAACAGAAGTTGGCAAACTATGGCCTACAAGGCCCAATCAGTCCCCCTGCCTGTTTATATCAATAGTTTTATTGGAATAGAGCCACATTCATTTCTTTACATATTGTCTATGGCTGCATTTTTGCTACAGTGGCAAGGTTGAGTACTGCTGAAGACAGTCTGGGTGTAAAGTAAAAAATATTTACTTTCCTAACCCTTTGTGAAAGCAGCTTGCTGATGCCTAAACTAAAATGGAAGGCTGTAGTGCTGGGAAGTTTATTCTGTTCACTACAGTATTTTCAGCATCAGAATGATGCTTAGTACATAGTAGGTGCTTAATATATAGTTTTGAAAGAACAATGAATGAGATAAAAAGTTTGTAATTTCATCAACTATGCCCTGGTAGATAAAGCTTCTGTCCTCAAATAAGCAGAATTTTAGAATAAGCTATCCACCCCCCCTACACAAAACCCATAAACTATAATGTTCAAATACATAATTTTTATGAGATGTGAACTCATAAAATGAGATTTTTACCAATTTTCTTGAGCATTTACTAAAGGTAGGGTAGTTGGTTTAGGTTTTTCTACCCTCCTCCCCCGTTCCCCTACTACTTCAGGACCTGATGTCTTGGCTTGGTAAAATTAATATTGACATTGAAAACTAGTTTATTTGTTTTAGGTGGAGTCCCCATAAAGCTAGTAGACAAATATGCGTAGAAGGAGAGACAGACTGCTTTGCATTCTTTGCCCCTTCTTTCATTAATTATTATGCAAAGATCAATTCCCTAGTATTTTACACCTGGCTGTTATCTACAAAATTTGCTTTCTGCTCCAGAATGTATTATTTGGGGGTTGTTTAAAATAGCAGCTGGGTATCTCTAGTTGTATCCCAATTTACTAGAGCTAATACAGCTATTTGGATGTGAGAGTTGCTTAGTAGAAGCTACTTTATATTCCAGAACCAACTTGGAAACATAATAGCTATGGTGGGTTTGTTTTTTCCCCCCAGGTTCTTACAGTCATTTATCTTAGCAGTGCATTAATTAATTTTCTTTCATTATCTGGTACTTAGTCATAAAATGTTGTCATTCTCATTATGTCATTCTACAAAATGCTCTGTACATATTGTTAGTACTACTGAAATGTGTGAGCTCACTGCTAGTCATATCAGTGTATTTGGAAATTACTCTGGTAGAAATAACATTTATGTTCAATACCAAATTCTCCTGGCCTTAGAAATACATGCATACTTCTGGAATAGATCTAAGTGGCTGGCCATTTTATTCATTGATTCACTTATTCCTATAACCTACTTTGTGCTGAATACTTGGTTAAATGATTAATATATTGGAAAATACACACACACACACACACACACACACACACACACACACACACACCCTTTACCTATAAAAGACCACTGTCTGGTGCAGAGGATGTTAGGGAGACAGAATATGGGATGAACAATTTGATCATGGACTGGGGAGAGGAACCAACTGAGGTTGAGAGAGGGGAAAGGTCAGGGAAGAATCTTTAAGAACTTGACACGTGAAACCTGAAAACTGAGAAGAAGGAAAAGTGGAGAAAGATGTAAGGCCATAAATAAAGGATTGGGAAAAATAGAAAACAAAGAAAAGATGAGTAGGGATTACCCTGGTGAGAAAGATATAAAAAGGTATTCAGAGAGGACAAGAGCAGGTGAAAGGCATATAACATTAAACAGTATGTGTGCTTGTGAAAGAGCAAATAGGAGAGAGTGTTGGAGGTTAAGGTTAAAGACCTGTGTGCCGTGCTAAGGAGTTGAATTTGATGGTCTAGGTGCGGGGGAGCCACAGAATAATGCAGTAGGAGAAAACTAACTGATTGGAATGACAGTCCAACAAGCAGTAATGCTAGCATTTGGGGCAGCAAGAGTCCCTCTGCCTGTGAATGAACCACAAATCTTCAATCACTAGATATTGGGGTGATTCTACTCTGGGCCTCGGACATCGAGCTCCTCCTAGACTAGGGTTCTCTCTACTATGTCACACTCTTAATGGGAAGATTTCCTTAGAGCACTGCCAAAACAGAAGTTCCTCCATAAAGTTTTTTAATAAAGTGTTTACTTTGGAAGAATTTTGCATTTACAAAAAGTTGCAAAGATGATACAGATTTCCCAGATGTACTTCACCTGTGTTCCCCTAATGTTAATCTCTTACATAACTATGATTCATTTGCCAAAATTCAGAAATTAACATTGGCACATTACTAGTAAGTGAAGTTCAGACTTGACTTGGATTTCATCAGTTTTTTACATTAATGTCCCTTTTCCATTTCAGGATCCAACCCAGCATACCACATTGCATTTACATGCCCATTTTTCTGCATTGCATCCTTAAAGTTTTTAATTACATATGCTTGTGGTTTATAGAAACTGACTACATAAGAGACTTTGAACCTGGTGAGACTGGAAAAGAGAGAGCTTTCCCCTTCTGTGAAAGGGGAAAGCGTTCCTTTTTTTTGTGGAAAAGCCAGCCAGCTGTAGGATGTAGGCATAACATTCCCTTCATCAACTCTCCTAGGCTGAATGGTTTTAACAAGGTAGAAAAGAATTGGATGAGTCAAAATCTGGGCGATACTTATTTGATGAGTGGCATTTTAGGTAATATGGCTGGCCATGACCTCTTGAAATAAATGGTGCTCATAAAATACTTCAAACCTTATGTAGCTATAGTCCTCTCTGGCCCCTTAAGCAATGCTTTGTTTGCTAGGGCAGTCGTTCAATAATGGTCATTATTTAGTACACCTTGGGCTTGTAAGCTGAACTCTAAATTTAACAAAAAAGTTACCAAATACTTCTTAAGTCCCCTTGAAGAGTTTGGCCTCCAAATGTGTGCTTTGGTGTGGTTTTGGGGAGGAAAAAAACCAAAACTTTGATCTGCAGCAGGAGTGTAATTTGGGAAAATGTACAAAACTTCTGTTGCCTAGATCTCTAGCCCATCTCTTTTCCTAGACCTGAGCTGTCGTGCCTGGAAGTCCATTATTATCACCATTCCCCATGCTTGTTCTGATGTGCTGTTTCCAGAAGTTTTCACTTTGGAGGAAAGAGAATCCATCCAAAACTTCCCAGCTTAAATCTGGCAAACCAGTCAGCTCTGGTGTGTCTTCATGATAGGACTGGTAGAGTAGACAAAAGAAATAAAACATTGTTTAAAAAGTTCCCTGCAGAAGGTGGCATTGATTTTTTTGGAGAAGAACAGTATGATTAGGACTTGTCTCCCACTAGGACCAGAGGCAGGCATATTCCAATGTCATCCGATGGTTAATCAACTCTACAAGTGACTGATCTGTGACTAGTGATGGTAAGGATTCAGCTAGCCTACGGAATCTGTAACCAACGTGAACCAGAATGCTCACTGGGGAGGTGGAAAACTCTGGCCACTGGTGAGGTCTTGGGCTTTTCTGACATCAAGCAGGTTTCTGTGCAAAAGTGAGCATCGCACACATGTGGTCATAAGCTAGATGCGCCATACAAAAGCAAGGTGTCTCTAGCTGAGTCAGCAACACAGACATTTGCCGGCTAACCACCTCTCTGCCCCATTATTGCTGCCACTTGTCCCAGTACCACCACTTCCTCAGGTCCAGGTTCTTTTTATCCGCCGAGGAGCAGCATAGAAGTGGCCTCTTTTGTGCATTCTGGGAGCTACCCATATGAAAAAGACATCTGCACCCCTCCTAAAATCCCCCCCAAATCTCTGCCTCTGGCTCTGGGCTGCACTTCTCACCCTCTCGTTATCTAGATAAGTATCTAATCTCTTCTCATTTAGGATAATTAATTGGAGCACAGGATTTACATTTAATTCACCTTTATATATCCTCAGAGTGCTTAGCATGCTGCTTGGCACACAACAGTAATGCAATAAATATCTCAATAAGTAGCACCTGGTTATGCTGCTGATGACCGTGCCCCCAGCCTAGCTCATCACCTCGCCAGTGAAATTATGAGTAATAAGGAGTCCTGGCCAGATGTCCAATTGAATTCCAATGACACTGTTGCAAAGACCACTTCAGGAGATCTTTTCTTTGGCCTAATCGACCATGATGAGCTTTTTGCCCCAAATGAGGGAAGACAAGCAGACAACTGAAGAAGATAGACAACCCCACAAGAAACAAACCCCACAAGGAAAAAAGAAATTTCCTTTCTCACAGTTCCTCACTGTCTCTCCATACCCACCATGGGTTAAAATCAGACTCCTTTACACAGGTACCAGCAGAAACTAGATGACACAAGTCCCTTTTTCTTGACACTGCTGTAGATTCAGAGTTGTACACCGTATCCTCGCTGAGTTGCCTCCTCTCTCTGGGATGAAGCGTGGGGAGTGTGGAGGGAGGAGGAAAGGCAGTCCTCAAAAAGCCAGCGAGACCAGAGGAGGATAACATGGGGGTTGGGACCAGCATTCTCCTTGGGACCAGCAGTACTTATTCAATTGTTGCCTATTTTACGGTGTTCCAGGGAGGAGAGAGAGAACTATAGTTGCCTGCTTGCCTTCTAATGTCTCCCCCTGCCCCACCAAAGACTGGAGCATCTCCCACATAAGAGCTTTGGGAATTCCCTAACCTGGGACCAGCTGAGGCAGCTTGAAGCTGAAATATTTTTAGCACTTATTATGTGACTGGCCACTGCTTGCCACCAGCCCTGCCCACTCACAGTTCAAGAAGCTCTACCAACAAGAGATTGCCAGTCTTGTGTCCAACCAAAGTACTGACTGACCCAGGAGTATGGAAACCTGTCCTTAATTACAGAGGCTGCCATTTCGTCTCCACGTAGATGCAGAGGCACCTGGACCACCTACGTTGTGGACCATCTGGGGAGACACGTACTGCCCCAATCTCTATTATAAAAGGCCCCTTCTGGGATTTTCATGAAAAAGAAAGCTCCATCTTTAAAATCATAAAATCTGTATCTCTGGAGAATTTCCCACCTCTTAATTCTGTCCCATTCAGGTGCCTGTCAATTCATTAGAAAAAGGTCAGTGGAAGACGGTTACCATGGTTGCATTGGGGACCTGCAATTTTAGGGTCATTCCACCCAAAATGTAGAGAGCTGATATGGTTGTTTTTTCCTCGATGTGGCACATTTTCTGAAGGACACCACCATCAAAGGACTGTAAAATAATGCGGGTGCATAATGGAGCGACTCGGTGTGAGGTTGACAGTAATGAAACTCGAATGTCCATCACATTTGGCATGCGTTCTAGACAGCTTCGTTGTTTGAAGTGTGCTGTCTGTGCCTTGGTGGAAATAATCAGGTTGCCAACCTGTTTTTGGCAAGCCGTAGCGGAAGCAGCTCTTTACTTACAGATGGATAGCAAGGCATGAAGCACTTTCTGACATTTTCTCAAGTCTCCCCTCCCAGGGTGTTTTCCCCTGGGAAATGCTATAATAGCCAACTGGTAAGGTCCCAAATGAAATGTATACATGAAAGAACAAAGAACTTCTAATAAAAGGACATTCCAATCTTCCTCTCCCCCCAACACCCTTATGCTACCTCAGACTAAATGGATTTGACACCTAAGTATCACCCACCCACCGTGGGGTTGAAAAGAAGGCGAACAGTGACCTCATCCAGCCTGCACCAGCCATGTAAGTCGCCCTCACAATTCGCCCTCACAATAGCCACACAAGCAGGATGGGTGGTTGGCTCCTGGGTCTCTGATTCCTCTGATGACTTAGAGCTCACTCACCCGACAGGACAGTCAGGTTTGGAAGTTAATCTTAAACTAACAAGATAGCTTTCAATGCATAAATCCTCTTCAATAAGAATGGCTACTTTTTTTTTTTTTCCAACTGCTGGCTGAGTGCACTGAGAGCTCCCCCGCTTGCCCTGCACCCGCTCATATACTATTCACAACCACCTCAAAGGGAGGTATTATTATTCTTATTTTATAGTTAAAGAAACTGAGGTTGAGTTGGCCAAAGTGCTTATTCAGTTTATTCACAGAACCCCTAGTGACAGGAACCACACAGCTGGTCTTGAAGCAACTCTGACTCTCAGAAACGGCTTCTTTTTAAGGTAAAACGTGTTTCCCTCTAAAGCAAGCAGTACGCATTTATTGAGGAGCCGCCGAACTTCAGGCACGATGCTAGGCATTTCAGATTCAAAGAAATAATGGGTTTGATTTATGCCCATACTCATATTTTTACCTCATTTTAAGAAATATTGGGGGCAAATTAAAAGGAAACTTCTGGTATACAATGGCAGGATATAAATAGGACTAGAGAGCCAGGATCAGAGGAAGCATAAATAAAAGTGAAAGCTACCTTGACCAAATGAAAAATATACTACACAAACCAAATGGAATGAGAAACATTGTGTCAATTTGTTTATATTTGACCGGGGCATCCCCAAAGTCAGAACAAAAGGGAGACCCTGTTAAATCACAAGACTTAAAAACAAATGATGGCCAAAACAGGGTAGCTTTTTTTCCTGCAATTAAATGGTGAAAAGAAATCTCTCTCAGAAGACGACGTATTGGCAGCATTGGGAGATCAACTTTGCTGTAGCCTTAGCAAAATTCCTCCAGGATATGCATTAAAATACTTAAGTGTAGTTGTTCTTGAAGGAGAGCATTAAATTAACTTGGCATATAATAGGGCACTATAAGTCAAGTAGGTAGCCTGTGCCCTTCCATCCTTTATCCTCCTGAAAGCATAAAACATTGCTCCTGGCACAGAGGATCTTCATTACAGATCTCAGATACTGAAACATAGAGACATGCCTGAGCCCCAGACTATGAGTGATCAGAACGCAGAGAGCAGGAACTCTTCCGAGTTTTCAGAGAACTAACCCATCACTGTGGGCTGAGCCTTTGAGGGGCCAGTTCTAGGAAAGAATGACCTTTGAGCTGAGTCGCACTGAACAAGCATGGGAGGGAGATGGAGGAAAGATGAGTCAGGCTAAACGTGACTGATTTGATTTATTCCTTTCACTTAAACTGTGTTGTGCCTCAATTTCATGTGTCTGTGGAGGACACTCACCCTTGGCACCAACTGGAAAGTGAAACTGCAGGGCGTTCATGGGCTCTGGCCAAGGAGCCATCAGCAATCCCATTACCAGTGCTTCGAGTGAGTCTCATAAGGCAGATTTGGCTCCAAGCAGCAACCACAGCTCGATTTTCATAAAGTAATTTCACTTGTTTGTCCCAGTTAATATTAATAAGCCCAGGGCTACACGCATCTACTTATCAGAGCACAAAGATAATAGAATAATGGAATGTTCAAGCTGAAATGGACCTCGGAGAACTTGTAGTCCACCTTCCTCATTTGATAGATGAGGAAGTGGAGGTGGGAAGAAGTGAAGGGCCAGGTTGCAGAGAGTCGGATTTATAGACCAGCTGAGCTGGAACCCAGTCTCTCCAACAGCCAGCCCAAGGCATAGTCTGTCAGAGTTGTCTGGCATCCTCCTATCTCATCCCTGAAAATGGGAGTGTGCTAGAAAGAACCTTGGACCACGCACCAGGAGAACCAGGACTTCAACATATCTTCATTCATTTTTATCTGGAGTTTCTCTGGACTCTTACTTTCTCATCACCACATCAACTTCCTGTAAACATGGATGCCCGACACTATTCCCCAGAAGAGGAGATAAGATAAAACAAAGTCTCTGCAACACCTTGGTCCCTCCGGTTTAGCCCAAACTCAGCACAGACCTGGTGCTAGCAGGTGGTACTTGGTGCTCTGTGACTTTGAACATACTTTCTTATCTCATGGAACCTAAGCTTCACTGGACTGTTGTCATTATGATATGAGTCAGGGCATATAAATCATATGGCACAAGGCCTAGCACTGAGATGCTCAAACATGCTCATTCTCTTGATTGTGCTCTTGCCTTCTTCCTTCCTGGTAGACCAGATGTAAGTCCATGTGTGCCTCTAAAGGACGTGAATCATCGAGAACTCCACGTAGTCAGAATGTGGAGTGATATCATGTGCCTAAGTTACTTACCTCTTTCCACTGAATAAGTCAGCCTGCGGGGTCTCATTTCCATTTCTCTTCAACTAGCCAAACATCCATTTTCACCTTCTGCTGGCCCAGGGACAAATAAATCACATTGCAAGTGGTCCCAGGACAATTCAGCTTTAAAGAAAAAGAAAGGATGGCAACATGAAGGACGTTTGCTGTGTTGGGCTGTCACTGGGTCCCCATCGGAATCATGAAAAATTATGGCCAATAAAATAACATTTTTCAAAATGTGACACTACCCTTAAATTTATCTTGGGCAGTAAATGGATTTTGAAGAGAATATTTGAGGGCAGTTCATTTTTCAAGCACTCAATAACACATCATAAATGAATCGCATTATTAATTTATAATAGAATAATTGTTTTGTCGCAACAGCCATTTTCACAAGCTCTGGCATTAATTTTCTCTTTCTTTTTAATCATCTCAAAATATAAGTGCATACACCACTTCAGCCTGCCACCCAGTCTTCTCCATTTATATGGAAGTGATTCTGACTGCTTGGCTAGAGAATCTTCTGGCCATCCTTTTGTGACAATGAGAGAGAATGAGAGCCAAAGCAGCTAGCTCAGACTGAGACTGACTGTCTTCTAAATAGTCTGCTAAAGAGCTTAACTGTAGTATTTTATCGAGTCTCCCCAATAATCCTGAAAAGTAGCTGCCATTATTATGCCCATTTTACATATGAGGAAACAGGCAGAGAATCTTTTTCTAAAGCAACAAGACAGAAAGGAACACCATTTTCCACTGAGGAGGCTTCGTGAATACAGGTTTCACAGACCAGGTGTGCTAAAAATCAGGGTGCGTTGGACTGTCATCCCTTTTATATAACAGAACATGTAGTATCCTCTTTAATGGCACCAAGTTAAAGCAGCGAAGGGCAGAGAAAAATGGAGCAAAGTACTTATAGAGTGAAGACCAGTAGAGCAAAGTCTTTGGGAATGCACTTCCTTTTTGTAACGAATGATCCAGTTAGGTGGCTTGCCGATGTCATAATGTTCGTCCAACTCTGACGTGTACAGGTGTCCTGATTGTTTTCTTCCTGGAGCATCAGGACACCTGGGTGCCAGACCCCTGTTCTGTCACTCAACATTTGTGCCATTTTGGTAGGTTGTTACATCTTTCCGAATCTCAGCTTCCCCCCCCCCGCCCCCACCGTGTGAAAAATTTGCCCTCCAGTGTCAGTATTCCCGGAGGTTGTATTGACCAGATCGAAGCGACTGTTTACATACTAACCATGAAGAGGATGAGGGAGAAACAGGGCATCTTTAATGCCTAGCACTCAACATACAAAAACTTAGCCTTGCATTTCAACCTGTCTGAAGGGAGAGCTATATAATTGGACTTCAGAGAGGAAAAAGCCCATATGAAAGCTTAATAATAACAATAACCCAAAAAAAGGCAGTCTTAAAGCATCACGACACTAAAAGCTCATTAAGATCTCTGTCCCAGCTATTACACTCCTAATTGAACAGTTACACAAATAGACGTACAATACAATCGTGACTCTAATTAAGGCTCCGACCTCAGAATCTAGTAGAAGCTTGTACAGTTCCTGCTCCCTTCCCCCCCCCCCCCCTTTAAATAGCTGTTCTGGGTAAGCTTTGGGAAGAGAAACTGTCCTATTATGACTTCACTGAAATAACATGAAAACTCATACAAGTGCCTCTTTTTTGTTTCTTTCCTTAGCCCAAATCACCTCTCCCACTCCCTGTTTCTTCCCATTCACCACGGGGAATGTGTTCTTTGGTGGGAGAGGATGCAGTTTGCCAACTCCAGTGGTGTCTGTCCTATGATTGTCCACATTTTTCTGCAGGGCCCTCCATCGGTGTCTTGATCTATAGGACTGTGGGTCTGAGTCCTGCCTGGTACTCTCAAGCAAAGCTCTCTCCCTATTAGATAAAAGGCTTTCTTGCCCTTGTACATGTATTAGTTTTACTTTCTCTTGCCACTTTTTTTTTTTTTTTTTTTTTTTTTGCTCATATATACATCCCAGCTAAGAATTTTAACAGATAGACAGTTTCGAGTTTCTCTGTACTTTTCCCTCCTCCTTCTTGTCCTGACCTTCGCAGAGAAGAGGGATGCCAAGACCCACAGGCGGTAACCTTGGGAGGAGGGGTAAAAATCAAGGTCTGTCTTTGAATAATGAAGAGTCCACAGGCTTAGAAAAATTCTAAAGGAAGAAAAAAAAAAGAAAAATTCTAAAGGAAGTTAAAGATCTGTGTATAGAAAACATTCCTGAAGTGCCCAGTTTCTGTCCCCTCTGATCTGATTGCATTCCACGTTAATGGAGGTTGGCATATTTGTCAAGCAGAGCTATGATAAAATCTAGAGTGAAAATAATTTGAGCTTGAGGTTGACCACCTCCGTGAATTGATTTCTTTCTGTCCTAAAACTAAGGACCTATTTCCAGGGCAGCTTAGTCTACCTACTGAGGAGAGCCCAGTGACCTAGAATTCCTTTAGATCCTTTTGTCTCCTGCTATCTGAGTGGTGTGGTCTTCTGCAGGGCCACTGAAATAGAGGGGAGTCTAACACACCAGGATACTTAGTGTCAAGTTACATAAAGAGAAAGGCGGTTTAGGGAGACCCTTCATTCCTTGGAATTTCAAAAAAATATTTTTCACGCTTAACAGTAAAAAGTAGCTGCCTTTGCTTGACCATGAGTACAGTGTAAAGAGAATCCTCGTCTCAGTGCCACACATACTAGCCATGTCACACTGTGACAAGCCACCAACGACCCCGGGGGCAGTGACTCTGAGAGCCCAATGAGCAAACATTTATGAAGGTGCTTTTAAACAGAAATGTGGCCTCACCAATGTAAACGCTTGAATCTACAGACAGATCCAGGTCCTCTAGTGGGAGTTGATTTTCAAAAATTAAAAGGTAAGCACATTTTTCTGAGACATGTGATTGACATTAAGCTACCTCTGCTATGGATGGTTGACCTCTTTATCAACTGGGTTATGCATGTGATTCCCTCATGCATTTTCAATTCCAAAAAAGATAAGCATTGTCCATGGTGTCTTTGGGATCTAGTTTTATTGTTGACATCCTCAGGAAGAGCCCAAAAGTCTTTCCTGCTAGAAAATCAAGCTAGAGCGTGATTGTTAAGGATATCCCTTTGGACTATGTACACACAATTATAAAAACCTTTCCCACCATGTAATTGCTGGGTGCATCTGTCACTCCCAGCTGGGACATCAGGGACTCAAGGACAGAAAATCTCCCGCTCCAGGCCCCAACATAGTTTTTAGCACCTGGTGGATGGCCACTAAATATTTGAAAAGAGAAAGGCAGTGGGAGGAGAAAGGGGGGAGTTCCACATTGAATTCTAAATACCAACACATCCCCTAGCACACAGTAAATACCCAATAAATGTACATTGAGTTAATAGCTCTGATGTGCAACCAACAGTTTAAATTTTGTACTCAGATAATAATAATTACTTATTTAGCATGTCACAATTTAGGGAGTTTAGGAGATAAGGATGAGAACTTTGGTTTCATTTTCTGGATCCTGAATTTCAGTAATATCTCCATACCTCACAGGCTAGGACTGTGGGTTGCTATTTCATGAACCACGTGTGGGCTTTAGTCTTCTGGGGGCAGAATGAGCTACTTAGGCGGTGGTTGTCCTTAACGCTCTTGCAAAGAGTTAAGTCATTTTTAAGGGACAGCATAGTTCATACCTGTTTTGCTGGACTTCGGGTTAGATGGCCTCTATTTTCCTCTGAAGGTTTGACTGAGAGCCTTTGTTATTGGAAGCTTGAGGTTTGGCACAGTCTCGAAGGTGTCAAGTTTCTCGCAACTTTTGACCTTTGATGCTACACTTAGATTTTCCACTGCTGAGCAAATTATGCATCTACTATTGGAGAAATGAGTGTATGCTCTTGGATTGGGTTGTACGACAAACCAGAACCAGCAATCAACACATTTAGAATGGTTTGAGAACACAGATTTGGTTTCAGTCCCCATCTAAAAGGTTTGGATGGTTATCTGAACTTGACTCATCCGATCTCAATCTGGACCATTGAATTTGCAACACAAAGCTCGAAACCTCAAATAGGAAGACTCCTGATATTTCTCGTCATGCCAGCTTCCCATCAGACCAACCGCGTTTCGTTGAAATGTCCTCAGGCATTTTGGCACGTCCGGTTCTGTTCCAAGTCCAGGTTGTGGTTTCTTTGAAAGTAGTAGGTGTAGGTGGTAGGAACATGGAAACAGGCCCCCAAGCTCTGCAGAGTTCACGTCCAGGATCTACTGCAGGGCTGAGGAGAGAGGGTTGAAGAGTTAGCTTTCCCTTCACAGTGTGTCCTCCTGGAGGACAGAGAACTGTAGCAGGAACAATTGGATTCTTCACAACTCTGATTCAGTGTTTCTCATCCCACCTGGTCTAGTGTTTTAAACTTGAATATGGCCTCAGATTACCTGAGCATCTTGTTAAATTGAAGATTAAGATTCAAGAGGGCTGGATGAAGTCTGAGACTCTGCGCTTCTCACAGGCTCCAAGTGGCGCTCGTACTACAGGTCCCTAAAACCACTGTGTTCTGAGCAGTGGCCCATGTACAAAGCATTGGACCAAAGTAACACAGAGGTGAATCGATGAGGAAGACTAGGCCGTTGCCCTGGTGGGGAGACAAACAAGTAAACAGTAAGCACTCCACAAGTGCTCAGGGCAGAGACTGAGGTGAAGAGAGCCCTGTGGGAGCCCTGCCTGGGCTTTGAAGGCAAGCAGGAGGTGAGCAGGCAGGGAAACCAGAAAAGAACATTTTAGGCAGAAGCAAGGGTCTGGGTTAGAAAGGAGACCACATATAAGCTTGTCATCTTTCTGCATAGAAGACACCTAAAATATTGCCCAGCTTATTCTCAAGCCCCGGGGGTGGGCGGGGAACGGGGTGGGGGGGTGGGGAGAAGCATATGAAAGCACAGAACATTCCTGTGGCAAGTAAGCCATTGCTCACATCCAAGGGCACCAGGCCTTCTTCCTGCTGCACAATGTAATTAGAGCGTTGGAGATGTGGGATCGGGAGAAGCACCAAGCTGAGGGAATTGTGAGCCAGACGAAGCTGCGAGAAAGTCAGGCGTTCCCATTCTCAGCACTATCAGCAGTCTTGCTGTTATTTCTTGGGGACTGACCAAACTGGGGTTTGCTTTTTTCTTTTCTTTTCTTTCTTTCTTTTTTTCTTTTTTCTTTCTTTCTTTCTTTTTTTTTTTTTTTTTGTGCCTTTTTTTTTCTTTCTTTCTTTTTAATGAATCTGAAAACTCAGTGAAACTCAGGCTATTACATTTCCCTGGGCTTTTTCCTCTCCTTCCTGCTGCCACCTTGCTTTGCTGTGTCCCCACTGTCCCTTGGGATTCCACCCAGAAATGAGACTGGTTTGCACTGCCCATGCAAACAGTGACCTGTTCTCACTCGAGCTCCAAGCTGGCCCATCAAACTTTCTGATCCCAGCTGTCAGAGTCCAAGCAGTGCAATCCAACAGTGGCCCAGGGGGAAAACAAAAAAAAAACAAGAAAACCTCAGATGGTCTTTCTCTTTCATTGTGTACATTCACTATGGCCCCAGCTGCTCACTGATGGGGAGGCCCAGAATGTGTCTTGCCATAATAGTAAAACAATAGCAACTGCTTGCTTAGAAACTTACACAGCTCTCATTTTTAAGACTTCCATCTATCCTGACAAGTCATTAGGCAGATACTAGCGTTCTTATTCCCATTTAACAGGTGCAAAAACTGAGGCCAAGGGAGCCACAGCTCAGACGTGGTGGACCAAGGATGCAAATCTAGTGTTCTGAGTCTAGGCAGGAGCGGGTTGGGCTCCCCACGAACAGACCGTGCAGTCAGTTCTGACAGTAGTTCGCATTTCAAAGAGGAAACTGAGGCCAAGGGAGGCTAAAGAACTTTCCTGAGGTCGGTGAGTTCCAGCCTTGGGATGCAGACTCCCCGTCTGCGTGATCTCAGTCCTTACTCTTCCCCTGATGCCAGTAGCTTCTTCGATCGTTGCACAGTACATCCTGCCTTCACTCACCTCTCTGGGCCTTATTTTCTCATCCATGAAATAGAGACTTTGTGGCCGGCGAGATCTCTTCCCAGCTGTTTGGACTCTGGGACCAGAGTTCTTCGCTGCAGCTTCTACTCGGTGCTAATCATCTTGCTCCGTTACGTTTAGCTCTGAGTGTGTTTACTGCAGCTGTCAACACACTTCAGTTGGTTTTGCGGCTAAGGTGGATTGCTAGACGAGAGCACCTGTGTGCCATTTTGCAGAGCCCTTCAGCAGCCCGGCAGGCCTTCCACTTGGCCGCAGGCTGCCATGGGCGGTCTCCGTGCCAGCTCTAACTCCTCTGTTTACACTGGAGAGAAGCAGGCATAGCTGCAAATACCCGGAAAGCAACATCAGGAACCTTTGGCTGAAGGTAAACTGCTGGTTGTGTTCCAAAGCCCGGTGTGTTGTGTTGATGGGGTATTCGAGGTGAAGAGAGCAAAGACTCACACGTGACACATTTATTCCCAGGTTGTGTGCATGAGCAAAGTGGATTTCAGTCTCCCGCTTCTCTGTGACTCCTCCACCTCCTGGGCCTCTGCTGCTGTGATTGAAATCTCTGCTCACTCTTTCCCTTCAAGCCTCATGAGGCACCATGTTCTCTAGAATGCTTTCCCTGACATGTTTTGTTGGCACTCCAGCTTTGCCCGCCTGTCCCTGAACTTCCATCCATCATAGCCCTTGCCCCGCCATAATGAAAATGTCTCTCATTATTTTCCTGGCTGAGGGCACCAGCCATATGTCATTCATCCCTGGATGCTCTCCCACTAAATGTTTATTGAATGAAGAATGGACAAATGAATGAAGCCATAATGGCTTTCTATGTGTTCACCCTTGCAGTGTTCTACATACTGATTAAGAGCAAGAGTTTCCTTTGTCTTTCTGATTTTCTGCCATTAGGCCTCCTTCCTCTTCTGACAGATTTGCTCAAAGTTTATCCATTTGCCCTACTTGTCCTCTGAGCCTTCTCCCAAGCTCATCTTTATCCAGAACAGCATCCCTTCTTCCTCCCTTTCTTCTCATATACTCCCTGATGGGCTAGCTTCTCTGCCCTCAATCTCTGAAAGGACACCTAAACCTCTCCTCATTCTCCAGTGTTCTCTGGCCAGCACTTTCTCTACTGCCCTACTAGAAATAAACATGCAGTTTCTGGAAGTAGCCAGAAGTAGTCTTTCCCCTGGATCATACGTAATGTAATATTGTGTGTGTGTGTGTGTGTGTAGTTTAGTTTGTTTTGTTTTGTTTTGCTTTTTAAGTTGTAAAAGAATCAATTCATTTGCATCAATGACTTCTAAAATCTCACTTGTGCAGCGAGTATTTCGACACTATCAAAGGACCCTTCTGGTTCTAAAACAAATTTAAAAGTCAGTAATTCTATAAATCATGGATGGATCCCACCCCCAAGAGATTCCGTGTAGGAGATCTTCTATCGGAGCTTCAATCTTAACAGGTGACTTGTTTTCCCCAGGGCCACCTGGCCAAGGTGTATATTGGTGGGTGTTTCTGCTGGGGAGAGAATTGGAAGGGAGATAAAACTTGGAGTGGTGGGAAGCATTTAGAGGGCTTCCTCCTTGAGAGACAGAACCTATCATGCCATCAATAGTGCCCTCCACTATGCCAAGAAGGGAAGGAAGGGAGTTTTCACCCACGCTTTTCTCATTGTGCCGCCTATTTCCTTCTTCCCTTGATGGGTTTCCTGGGTTGGTGGTGAGCATCTTCCAACCTGTTAAGTGCCATGGTTGGTAGGGAAGGATCAGCGCAGCCATCTGTAATTTCAGTGGATATGAGGACCACTTGATACTGGGAAAAGTTTGGATTCGCAGGCCCTTCATCAGGATTCCTGATTCACTATATACAGAGTAAGTCCAGAAATCGCTATTTTGTTTACAAAACACATTTGCTCTCCAAGACCAGAGTCAGATTTTACCTGCCCAAAGGGAGAAGCCCAGCAGAGTACACTCACAGATAGGTGTGCTTCCGTTTCGGCCCTTGTTCTCCTTCATAATCCTGTCTCTAAATCTGACCCCTTCCATCACATGGAATTCTACTGTGCTGGCTCTTCACTTTTAAGGGGAAGTTCGCAGGGGAAGTTTGGGAAAGAGTGACCAGCACCCTTTGGAAAATCTGGTGAAAGCACAATGATCTTATGCCTGTGCGTGGGCTCCCTGGGGAGAGAAGCCATCCATCCATCTCAAGTGAAACATCTCACCCATGTCAAGAATTGCTTATCTCCTTCCTATGGCTCCTTGTAGCTATAGAGAGCAGAAGCACCTGGGGAAGGAGTCCAGGGCTCTGCAGGCACCTATACAGCCTGTCATGTAGTTTCTGTATCATCGTAAAAGTTGGTCCTAAGTTTTAGCTGCCCTGCTAGGCTGTTTTTCTCTCTTGTTTGCAACATGAAAAGCCAAGAGGCACTTCATGCCTTTGATACCCAGTGCTCCAGGAGACTTTAAAGAGCAGAATTCTCCCACATCTTACCAAATAGCTTGTGTCTCCCAGTGAGGTATATGCAGGCCAATAAAGCAGACAGTGCCAAGAGCATCGTCAGTGTGGTCAGCCGCACAGAGCAATGTGATCTTAAGTTCTAGGCCGGCCCCGAGCCTGAGTCAGCTACTTCTGGAGCACTGAACTATACTCAAAACTACTATAAGCATCTTTTACAGACCTTTTCTCCAGGTCAGGTACTGAACTTTAGAAAGAAAATCCTTATTGCAAATTTGGGTGATTCTCTCTGTTGTCGAGTATTGCTGATACCAAAACCAGTGTCCTTCTGGTGAGAAATGAGACAAATATTTTGAACTACATAAACTCATTCCTGTTCATCCTCTGTATTTGGGAGGTTTAAACACCAGATTCTCTATTACTGTCATTACTAATGAAATGAAAAATGTCAAATACCTTTAGCTAGGCCACACTTGGAAGGAGCAATATCATGTTCTAATGGTAGGGTGGTTTTAGGATAATCATCATAAGTGTTGTCATTTATGTATCTCTGTACATACTGAAGTACTACAAATTGCTAATTTTGTTTCTGATAGCCACCCATGAAAGGCCACGGTCAGCCATATGCTCAAACATGTGCTATGTGCCTGGGTTTACTCTTCTTGTTGTGTTTTCTGAATCACCCCACCGAAGTAGTTGTGTGTATAGCATGTCTCAAATTCCATTTAATCATTAACATAGAAAATCTTCTCTCCTGGGAGGGTCTAATGTAGAAAAGGAGCATTGCCTCAGAGTATGTACGGATAAACTCAGAGTTGATGTTATCACTAACTGATAATAATAATCATTATTATTGTTTGTTTTTATATTGTACCTAGTCATTTATAAAGTATTCTTCTATCTTTGCTCACATTTCATCTTCAGTTAATTTAAGCTTCTATCATAAGCTGTAGATATTCAAATCATTCTAACTTTCCAGATGCCAAAACTATGGAATCACAATACAGCAATGATAAAAGATTATATAAATTGTCCACCAAATAGGGACAAACACTGGGCCACCTGGGTGGCTCGGTCATTTAAGTGTCCGGCTCTTGGTTTCAGCTTTGGTCTTGATTTCAGGGTCATGAGTTCAAGCCCTATGTTGGGCTCCATGCTGGCCGCAGAGCTACTTAAAAAAAAAATGTGGACAGTTATTGAGATTTGAATGCAGGTCTGTCTGACTCCAAGTCCAGTTCATTCTATGTTTAAATTTCCTGAACTTCTGCAAATAAAACAGTGTATTGTTGCTCATAGTAAGCCACAGTGATTGGACTATTCGTAGAACCGTGTGACTAACACCCCTTACTGTCATATTAAGACCTGGCCACATATACCGTGAGACCGCTTCCACACCAAGCTGATGTCATGAGATGTTTTAATCGCTACTTTCTTCTTCTTTGATGACTTCTTGTTGGCAATGGTACAGCCATTTGTTACGCACCCAATTAAGTCAGCAGTCTTGTAGTCTTTTGTAGAATGTGGAAACTTCTCGTTTTATGTCTTGTGACTCTGCTTCACGGAGCCGACAAGAGAGATGGCGGAAAAGGTTACAGTCACTCCATTTCTCTATTAGCGTCTTCTCCTGAGAGCTTATCACTAATTTTGGTGTCAGAGCAATAGTCACTTTGAGGCTTCATGAAAGCCTACATACTCCCCAGAAATGCAGACAGCCCCCCCTGACCTTTGAGACTGGAGATAATGGCCAAGGCTGAGGCACAGTGACCTTTAGGCCAAGAGTGGGTGGCAGCACTTTCTTTTCTGTGACATTCGTTTTGCTTTTCCCTGTCTGTATTTTTTAATTGGAAGCATGTACCGTGTGAATCTGCCTGGTTCCCCCATACGTACACCCTGAACTCTGAGTAGAAAGATTGTGTCTGGCTGGCTCTTATCATCAAGGAGTGCTCTCACTGCTAAGCTGGGGGCCATTACTAATTGCCACAGTTATAGACACAAAGGATATTATGGGTGACCTTTCAGGGGAAGATGCTGTTAGCAGAGCAGGACCTTTGTACCACCTGGCCCAGCCCATGCTCTTTCTCATACTCGTTTTACCTCCATGATCTCATGAGATGAATCTGGCACTTGGATTTTTTTTTTTTTTTTCAAAAGACTTTTTTTTAAAAAATTATTTTATTTTATTTTTTGTATGCAGAACTCATACTCCTCAAGGGGAACCACAGCCACTTAAGCCATTTCTTCAGGCCTTCCTCCATTAAACCATTTGCTACAGACGTACCTGGCACCTTCAGTCCCCTTTTGCAGCTCTAGCCCACACCAACCATCTTGTTATTTGTTCTATTTAGTTCCTTATCTTTGGATAACTCTGTAATGTTCCCAGATTACTTCCCACATGTTCATCTCATTCTCTCAGATTTTTGTTTCCTACTTATCAAACAGAAGCTGGCCAACAGAATTTCCTAAGTACCCCCTCTGTGTTGGGCCCCGAGGTGCTTCTCACGTAGTTTCATTTAATCCTCACAGCACCCCTGGGAATTAGGAGCTGCTTTCCTGTTTTACCCCTGAGAGACTGGATACACACCATGCACATTATAGGCTTGCTGAGGGTCACACAGGGCTGGTAAGTATGGGAGACATGTTGCTATTAAGCTCCCATGGGCCAAGGCAGGATCCCAGCCGTGGACACCGATGGGAGGTGGGTGGGGAGAGGACACCCCCAAATGCAGATCACAGTACCCACGTAGCATGCTCTCCACAGGGCCAGGCACGTGGATGGTATTCTTAAACATGATACTCTTCTGCTGAGTTACAAAGGGACAGTCCCCACCTGTAGCCCCAACTGAGGTTTAAGCTCTGGTGGAGAGCCCAGGCAAGGGTCCCTCGGACAATGCCTGACTGGGACTGTAAAATGGGAAAACATGTCACAATGTTGTTCCTTCATCGGGTCACTCAGAACCTACAGTGTAGGCACATGCAGGGCACGGGGAAGAGCCTGTGGGAAATGTGGCCAAGTCTTGGCTCTCGAGAGTTGAGACATTATCAAGAAATGATTCCTCTTCCTTCAGAACCATTCAGTGATCCAGCATAGGAGTTCTCAGAGCTTAGATCTGGTTGGCACAATGGCATTTTGATCAAAAAGGAAAAAGGAGAGAGGAAAATGGTTGTGAGGGGGATAATACACAATACATAACATGTGCACACACAAACACACACACAGAGCCATAAACCAAAGCCACTGAATGACTTTAATAAAGGAAAACTTATAGAATGCCAAGATTTATTCCCCCCCCCATTTGAAATTGCTTTTTATTTTCAGAAAATTCAGAGTAGGAGACAGCGGTTTTCTCTAACTTTGAGCTGTGTGCTTTGGACAGCTTGGGACCTCAAACTTTCCCCACTGTCCAGGCACATGGCTGCTCCAAGCTCACCCCACTGAGGCCTTTCCCACACACACCCAGGCAGGGGCACTGTTAGGAACAGAGCAGTCATGCCTTCTTGACTGGGGGAACAGGGCAGGTGGGGAGCGACATTTCCATGGTGGCAGGATTGGCACCTTAAACTGTCGAAGGGGGTGACAGGTTGCCAGCGTCTTAGAAGAACATTTTTTATGTTCTGCCGAATTTTGAAATCCAGCTCCTGCTTGTAAATCGTTGTGTAACCATGTCAAGGATTCGGTAGGGTTTTTGTGTTTATATATATGTGGGCATTGTTGTTCCTGATGAGTCCAGCAGTGGGCTAGCGGGGAAGCTCGGTCCACCTCACAGAGAACTTAACAAGAGACCAGACAACAGCAATATGTTACCTCTTTTGTTTGTACTGCGTCTTCACACCCACTCACTCAGCAACAGACTGAATGAAATGGGCTCCAGTGCTTTGTGTGGGGGAAAAAGAATGAAAATAATGGCCATTCAGGCAAAATAAAGCTTTTTAGTGCTTTTCAGAAAGCAGTCTTGTCCTCATTGTTGTCCGGATGTTCACATAATGGCCTTATCCTTGTCCTTCATTGAAACACGCTCAAAGCAAGGAAAACATCTCACCCCGCACACAAACAGATGTGTGCTCTTAAAGTGATCGCAAGGAAGGCTTGGGTCAGGGAGGGCTGTTGGACTAGGGATTGGGAGGGTACGTGAGAAGGGGTCTTCCTGCCGGGAGCAAAGGCAATGGACAGGTGATGTTGACGTTGATGTTGGGAGATGAGCTTTGGAAATTAGGTTCTGCCTGACATAATCTTGAGAAGGGGAAAACGTGATTTTCACTGTTAGCCATGGCATTGTGCACACCTGTCAGGTACTTACTAGGTTCCGTGTGTGGCACGGTGTATCCCTTAGGTGTTATGTAATCCTCACAAACAGGCTCAAGGAAGACATTATTCTCCCCCATTTTAGAGATGAAGAACCTCGAGTCTAGAGAAATCAAGTCTCCTCCCCAGAGTCATTCACCTGGGAAGTGGTAGAGTCAGGGTTCAAATCTAGATACCATCTGACCCCACACATCAACTTCTTAAGTCCCACCCTAGGAGTCTCAGAATCAAACCAGCCAGGCTTATCAATTAGAGGAGATGACACCAGCATGAAGATGGGATTTTCAAGGAGGGTTACTTTGAGAACCTTAAGTGGGTAGTCCCAAATTCATTTGGCAGCTCATCTTTATGATGGAACTGTAGGGTACCTGCATGTTATATCGATCAGTCAAATGTCTGCAGGACAGAATGAGTCAGAACATCAGCCTGGGCTCAGGGCAAAGAATCCTCTAGACCAGCTCAGGAGACACAGACTGTGCATTGTTTCCTTCTGGCCTTGCTACCCTGAGTGCTTAGCTCTACCCCACACTCATTAAAATCAGTGGGGGGCCGGAAGAATCATCAAGGTGCTCTCAACAATAAGATTTTCTGTTCCCACATCTCTCTAGGCAGTCCTCTTCGTGGTGACTTCAAGTTAGTCTCTTATTTTTGTGTCTCAATGACAGAAAACCCACTGGAACCACAAGGGCCATAGATACCCCCCACTTCACCAGCCCTAAAAAGATTATTGCCTTTGTGTGCTCCATGCCTTCTGTCCCCATCCCACCCAACTTTTTGAGGTCCAGTTGAAATCTTACCTCCTCAACAAGATCCCACATGATCCTTCTGCGCACCACACTTAAAGATATTGCACTGGTAGCTTGAAGGTGGTCACCGTAGGAGTGTGTACACAGACTTGGCAAGTACTACAATTCAGGCCATCTTTGTTGCTGGTTTGAGAGCTAGTTTACCAGCACATCACTGCTCATGACCAATGCTCTGCCACGCATTTGACCCCAGTCACTTAATACCCCACAGGCCTTTTATTTTTTATCATGTGCCCGTGCATGCCTCTATACAGAGACTGTAGAGTCATCGGCTTCTTTCCATCTGTGCAGCACCATCATGGTCTCTTATAAGTAAGAGGCACTCTCTAGTATCTCTCAGTGTGGTTCATTTCATCCCCTTGGGTATACTTTTTTCTATCCGGTTGGTTGAATATAAATCTTTTATGTAACCAATTGCCACTTGTTAATTCATTTATAAATGATTTATTCATACCAAAGAGGATTTACTGTGCTCCAGACTCTAGTTCAGAAGGCCAGATCCTTAGTAGTAAATGCAAGAGGAGGTCTTTGCCCACAGGGAACTCACATTCTAGTGAGGAGAGACTGAAAATAAACAAATAAATTAATAAATTTGATGCTGTCTGATAGTAATAGAAAAGTACTCTAGGGGCACCTGGGGGCTCAGTTGATTAAGCATCCAAGTCTTCATTTTGGTTCAGGTCATGATTTCAGGGTCGTGGGGTGGAGGCCTCTGTCGGGCTCTATGCTCAGTGGGGAGTCTACTTGAGATTCTCTCTCTCCTTCTCCCGCTACTCCCCCAAATAAATAATTAAATAAATATTTTTTAAAAAAGAAAAAAAGAATAAACTAGAAAGATGGATAGGGGAATGGGAATTGGGTGATACAGAGTCTCAGACTGGGATGTGTATTAGTTTCCTAACGCTGCTATAACAAATTATCACAAGGGTTTTTTTTGCTTAAAACAATACAAGTTTATTATCTTACAGTTTTGGAGGTCAGAAGTCTAAAATAGGTTGGCAAGCCTGCGTTCCTTCTGGAGGATCTAGGGAAGAATCCATTTCTTGCGTGTTGCAGCTCCTGGAGTGTACTTGCTATACTTGGTTGCTGGCCCTGTGTTTCTCTGACTTTCGCTTGTGTTATTACATCTCCTCCAACTCTCTCTCCCTTGCCTCCTTTTCATTATAAAGGCCCTCACCTGCCTGGATAATCCAGGGTAATCTCTCATCTTAAAATCCTTAACTTGATCATATCTGGGAAATTCCCTTTGCTACATAAGGTAGATAATCACAGATTCCAGGGAGAGAATGTCAACATTGGTAGGGGACATTATTGTGCCTGCCAAGGGAAGGTAACATTTGAGATGACACTCAATTAACAAAAGCCTATGAGGGGAAAGTATTCCAGATAGAGAGAACAACAGCCTGCAGAGATCCTGAGCCTGGCCTGAGCCTAGAGTCTCTGAGGAAGGTTCCAGCTCACTGGAGTGAGCAAGCAGAGGGAGGCCAGGGATGTAGACAGCCCCCAGGTGCCTCAGCATCCTGGGGGCCAGAGTGGGGCATGGATTTCATTCTGAGTGTGATAGAGCTGGCAAAGGACTCAAGAGTTTTATTGTTCACTGGGTTGATCTATATTTCAATGGAAACAACTTCTCTGGCAATTGTCTAAAGCAGTGCTGGCCAGTAGAGACAGAATGCAGTCCACATTTGTCCCTTGAAGCGTTCTGCTAGCCACATTTTAAAAAGTGAAAACTAACAGGGAAAACTAATCTTAAGGAGACATTTATTTAATCCTGTATATCCAAAATGTCATCATTTCAACATGTAATCAAGATAAAACACATAATAATGAGATATTTCACCTTCTTTTGTTTTCCGTATCATGTCTTCATCATCTGATGTGTATTTTATACCTAAAGGACACATCAGGTTTGACCAGCCGTATTTCAGGAGCTTGAGAGCCAGCCGCCTGCGGTCTGTGGCAAACATTTTGGACAGGGCACTTCTGGACACCATCCTCAGAGTCCCAGGCAAGGTCTCCTCAGGGAGTGTTTGAAAAAGCAATGAACAGTGGGGTGTCACAGAGAATGTGGGGCACATGTCACTGCCATGAGCCATTCCCAACTTCAGAGGCTCTGAGTAGGCCATAGGAAGCGAAGAATAGAATAGATTCTAGAAAGGATTGTGTCCCCTGGTGGGGCGGATGGGGTTAGGTCCACTCTGAGTGGACTCTTGCCTGGCTGGAACCTCCAAGGAACACAGATCTCTCTCCATTTGATTGGTCTTTAAGTTCACCTCTTTGTCTACCCCTCATACCTTTAATCCTCTGAGGGTGTTCTAGCCAAAACCAGACTTTTCCCATTTCTTTATAGACAGGGCCATTTAATTCAACTCATTATACCAATATTACTGAAAACAAGGGCAGAGGTCAAGAACAGGAAAAATTCAATGAGGCAATGAGAGCGTATCAGTTGCTAGGGCAAGAGCTGTATCCCAGGCACTCTCAAGCTATACCCATGCCCTGTTGTGCTCTCACAGTGACCCTGTCCCTGATATTAACCACAAAAGTCTAGCCCAAAATGCTTAGTATAGAAAGAACACCATGTATATCCATTTAGATTTTTTTATAGTGATATTAAATTAAAAGGGTTTATGAAACAGAAAATAAAGATCTGAATTAAAAATGTAGGTCATGGTGGTTACATAAAGGCCAGCTTATGAGCAGCTTATTCAACACAGCACAAGACAGTAAAAATAACAGCAACATTTATTAGAATATCCTATTTAGAGCCAGTGATCTGTGCAACACTGCTTTTAGGAAAAGGGATGGCACTGAGTTCCCCCTCTGATGATGGATTCAGTGGGCAGGCACCTCGACCCTGACATCCAGGCTCTAGGCACCAGCAGCACCATTAAAAGACGGTTTGGCCATTTTGGATACATAGGGACGAAAGCTCTCATGTGCAAGGACAGAGGTGCCTTCGGCAAGTACTTCAGGCCTATAGAGCAGCGGTCAAATTACCAGTGGCTCTAATTAATGTGCTTATAATCTGGAGCAATCTATATCTGCATTCCAAAAAGGGGTGGAATGTTTCCCTGTGAAAACAGAGTAGCACAAGCCCATCTTGGATGAGTTTTCCAAAATCATAAGGACATGATGGCGTGGGAGAAAGGAGCTAGGACAGAAACCTGTTGCCTTGTTAATCAGCAGCGATCTTCACAATCAGCTGATTAACAAATATTTATGTAATACCTGTGGAGTGCTATAATCTGGAGGGATTTCAGCAGCACCAGATCCCTACTTTGCAGGGGCTTGAGACCTAGTGGGAGAAGTAACTGTGCAATAATTAATAACAGTCCATGGCACTACTGTGGTCTCCGGGGTCAGGTTCTGGCCTGAGGATCAGTAGGTCTGAGCTGTGCCATTAACTCAGCCACTTTCAAACCAGTCATCACCTTGCAGGGACAATATCTGCTAGATCACCTAAAACCCATGTCCTTGGGACCTCTCTGGACCTCGGGATCTTCTTCTGGAAATGAAGAGGGTTTGACTGGATTAGGATGGTGGCAATAATAGTAATAGGTCCACACAGTGGTGCTCATGAGTGTGCTTTGTACTTTACATAAATCACGAGAAGAGGGGTTCTGGTTTTCCCAATTTATGGATGAAAAAGCCAAGATTTAGGTTAAGTAACTTACTCCAATCCAAAGAGCACTGACTAACACAGAACTGAAATTCAGTAGCAAGCCATCGAGCCTGCAAATTTTGGAATCTGAATGCTCCGCAGCCCATCACAGCTGCCACAGTCTCTAGTCCTGGGACCTGAAGGAATCATAAGAAGATGTCTTGGGGGACTTACTGATGGAAGAGACCATGTTGTGGTAAAATATGGCCCAGGTCTAAACAGAACTTCAGAGGAAGACAGCTCCCCATCGTCTGTGGCTCAGAGAATTCAGACACAGCTGGCCCAGAACACCAGAATGCCGGAATTCTGCATCCTTCCCTGGGATATACTGGTCAGTCAATGCCGGTGTCTACTTTTGCCTTGATGCACCACTGGTCCTGGAGCAAGACAGTCACACAGCAGGTGGAGTTACCAGAAAGGGACCTCAAGACTGCTGCGTGAAAACAAGTGTCACCTTTTCAACCTTTTCATTTTATACATGCTCAGCCACAGGTGGAGGAGCTGTGAATTTCGCTTTAGCCATAACATGTAGCTAGGGCACACACACGCACACATACACACAAACAGATTGGCACCCACAAAGTCTTCACTTTGAGACGAGGGTGGGTTCGGTTTCCTTCGCTTACACAACCGATGCCGCACAGGGACACTTTGGCTTAGATGGCTCATTAGCCACAAACTGTTTCGTTATGTGTTGCCCAGTTCCTCTGGCTTCCTGCTCATTCTCATGAGCAGATAGTTCATCTCCTTATCTCCCAGAATGGTCTCCCCAGGTAGCCCCAGAGTCCGTCGCTTTGATACCATCAAGGCAAGAAGGCATTAAACCACCCTTCTTGTAATTGTTTCAGTCGTCCCTTTTCATGTCTGCTTCATGAAAAGATACTGTGGTTAGATTTAAGCCAGGCCTTGCTGAGGGTATCATGCTTGCCTGGGGTTACCCACATGGTCACGTGGCTTACCTTCTTCTGCAGCAGGGTGATCTTATCTTCCTTGCTGCTCCTTGCCAGAGAGCGTCCAGCTCCCTCCAGCTTGTGTGTGTGTGTGTGCACACACGTGTGCACTCAGGCATGCGTGGAGGCTCGCTCATGGCAGCGGCTTGTAAAATGACACTTTGCCATTCTATAGCCGAGGCCATTAGAATGAGGCCTTGGCTATATGCTTAGAAAAGAAAACCTTTATTGGCCTTTCACTTGGGAATTTGGTATAAAGTTTTCCTTCAGAGGACCTGTTTCTGTTTGATTTAAGCTGGTACTTCTCTTTTTCCCTTTCTGGGCCAGGACCTGGGCTAGCTACTTAGGGTACAAAGGTGACTATGACTGAGCCACTGTCCTTGAGAGATGTTCAGTGGAGCCACAGAGAGAAAACGTGTTAATAAATAGCTAGGGTTTGACCCAGGAAGGGCCCAGCGGTGCAGTTCAGAGGGAAGACAGATGAGGGGGACTTGGAGGGAGGGGCCAAGGGAGGTCGTGAAAAGGAGCAGGCATTTAAAATCCATATTTAAAGTTAAGTACAAGTTTTCCAGTTAAAGAGGGAAAACATGTTGTTAGCAGAGGGAATAGCAGAAGAAATGACAAAGGTATAGACAAGGGGCTCTGTTTAGTGCAGCTTGAGTAGAGCAGTCACCCAAGGGGGAAGCTGTAGAACAGTGGGCTGACCCAGCCAGAGCAGGACTTTGAGTGTTGTCCTGGATGTTTAGCACTTGGGAGAGCGTCCTAGGATCTTTAGCTTTAAGTACTTTCAGCACTTAGTGTCCTGAGATCTTTCGCCTTAAGATTTAAACCTGAGGAGTGCACCAGAGACCCCAGGAAAATCAGGAGACTTTCTAGAACCTTGCCAAAACGAGGACCTTGGCCTTCCCCAGCCAGACAGGACCGTGCCTGCAAGCCTCCCTGGTTCTGACTCAGCCTGTGGCTTTCCTTTCACAAGTGATTTAACCCTCCTGGTACCTGATTTGCTATGGTCAGAGTGTGAACCTTCCAAGTGTCCTTGACTCCTGCTGACACCTTGAAAGGCACATGGGAAGAATTAATTTTATATCTCATGTGGCTCTTGGCAACCCAGTGGACACTTACCCATGACCCTCGTCGGGGTAGGAGGGACAGTTGTTGGTTAGGGTGGCAGTGATACCGTGCTGCCAGAGGAGGGAAGGAGCTCTGCCTGGGACACTTGGAACATGTGGTCTTCCGTGGGCTCTGTCATGCTCAGGCCGTATGAACTGGACAAGTACTTTCTGTCCAGGCTCTGGCAGACACTTTTGTAGAATGAGGGGCTGGCCTCCATGGCTTCCTCCTCTGATTCTGCCTTACCTCTTGGGAACTCAGAAGTGTTCTATGATGGAAGAGTCTGACCAGGAAGTGTTTCATCTTAATAAATTAGGGGGCTCTGGGAGTTGGGGGCCTCAGATAAGGGGGGGGAAATCACCCAGAGACCCAGTGAGGATGGCCTTTTCTCTGTTTCCTAGCAGCAAAACAGCCAGAGACGGAGGGAGTCTGAACCCAATGTCCTGCCCGAGTAGTCCTTGGGTGTGGAGGTTTAGAGTAGGCACCCTGGGAATGGGGCTCCAGGAGTGGAGTGACAGGGAGGTGGCTGTGGCATAGGCAATTAGAGAAGCTACAGCTCGGATGACTCCAACTGGCTCAAACTCGGCCACCGCTGCCCTCACCCAGCAGGGGCAGTGGCCTTTTCCCACAGCCTGGCCGCTCAGAGCCTCCTAGGCCGCACATCACGTCAGTCTCACCGTTTCCTGCTCTGAAGGCTGAGAATGTTCAGCTCATCTGCACTGAGGGCTCATGAGGGGCCCCTCTGTACCAGGTGCTTAGAGGGGGTGACCCACGGCAACCTGTGGCTGAGGCGGAAGGTGGAAGCCCAGGACGCAATCAGTCCTGGGCTGCAGCACAGGGTGCCCATTCAGGCAGCAGAGAGAGGGGGTCATGAGCACCGGTTTTGAGGTCATAAGGACCTGGATTCAAGTGCTGGGTCCCCTGCCTCACTGAGCAGCTAGTAATAAAAATTGGTCTGACTCTTAGAAGAAAAAACTCAGATAAAGTGGTCAGCGCTCTGCCTGATATGTAGGAAGTGCCCCATAGATGGCACCTTAAAAAAAAAAAAAAAAATGTATTGTTAATGTCTAGAAAAGTAAGTTAGGGCCAGAATGTAGAGGCTCCTGTCTGCCAAGGCTGGGAACTTGGACTTTGTCCTGCAGCCCGTGGGCAGCCACTGATGGTGCCCCAGCAGGGAATGGCATTAAAGAAGTTGGTGTGTGGGGGAAGTCTCCACCTGTCCTCCATTTGGGGGGTGCATCGGAAGAAAGAAGGAATGTTGGTGAGCAGGCTTCGCTGGTGTCCACGCCAAGTGGAGGAGGGCCCAGAGAGGTAGTGGAGGGAATGGAATGGAAAAGCAGAATCAAGAACTTTGAAAAGGAAGGTGGCCGAGGAGGATGGGGTGGGCACTGGGCAGGGAGGCAGTAGAGGAGAATGAAAGACGATGTCCCCAAAATGGCATCGATCCACACCAAAGTGTAAACTGTTCTCTGTCTGCGGGGCTGGGTGGCAACAGTTGACCCAGGCCCCAAAACTGTGTTTTTTTGGCACAGTGGTTGGTCCGTATGCTTGTATCCTGCTTTGTCCACAGGGGATTCAAGATGTTATACCTGACAGAGTGTGTGGCTTCTACTTTCTTCATAAGGAAAAATGAACTGAAACAGTGACCAAAGGAGAGAAGAGATAGAAAATAGAGTAGCAGAGTGGAGACGGGATGACTGACCAAATGGGGTGGGGGGAGGGGGTGTTAGTCCCCCAACTCTGGGCCTTGGAATTCAGATTCTGTCGTTTACTGCCTACCCCCTTTCTGAGGGAAAAACCCCTCCCAAAGGGAAAGAAAAACCAGGTTCTTTGACCTCTATTCTAACTTCCAGAATAACAGTGGGGTATTAAGCAATGGCATTTTTAATCTTGCTTTTCTTTGTCATGGAGGAAGCCAGGGCCAGTGCCTCCTTCTCCAGTCCCAGGAAAGGATGAGAGGGAGGGAGAGAGGGAGGGAGAGCGAGAAAGAGCAGCGGGAAGGGAGAGGGAGAACCCATCACCACTAGGCACTGCAAGGTGACCCGCCGGTGGATGGCAGTGGCAGCGGCTGCCACAGCACCATCCCGCTTGTGGCTTTGCTTCCTCTTTCTCTCTCTCTAGTAGCACAGAATCACTCAGCCCTAGATTCCTCAGGGTTTCAGAACCCAAGAGATCTGTGAGGACATCTCGCCAGGCCTGAGGCCCCGAGAGCGTTCACAACTGCCGCTCTCACAACCGGATATTTGGTGTCTCTGGGCCGGGTTCTGTCCGCATAGAGGGTCAGCTGCTGGGTGGCACCGGGAGAAAGCAAGAAAAAGTTGTTTCCTTCAGGTCTCTGCTTGAAAATGCTAACGGAGAGTCACTCAACACTTGGTAAGTGCAGTGAATGTTTTTATTCTCAATGGCCAACTTTCTCTGGCTTCCGTAAGGTATTGTTATCGAGGAAGAAGGTGGTATGATCGCCACCCCACCCCCCACCGTGTGCTGTGAAGGCACAGAGATAGTTATCTCTACACCTAAGTCAATGCTGCTTTTTTTGGGGTAACAGCTTTCAAAAAACCATCGACTGTGCTCCGGCCGGTCAGGCTTCAAGGGCTGTTACCACAGAGCAAAAAGGCAGGATGCTTTGTCAGGCAGGCTGCAAGCCACAGACACAGCCTTTGGGAGATAGTGAACGCATCCCCTCTTTGTCACAGACTGGAGCCTAGACCCACCTGTGCCTGGGATGTGGAGTAAGAGGGGCCAGGTAAGAGGTGTGCTGGTTAATGCAGGGCTCCTTCCCTTATCTCTTCTGCCAGTCTGGCAAAGACCGGACTCGTGCAGGGTCCCTTTAGGGAGAAGAAAAGAGCTTAGCAAACATATAGCTGTCATGATCTTCTTCCTAATGGGAACCGTGAGGTTGCACTAACTTTCCCAAGGTCAACCCGTACTGCTGCTTAGAGGTACGACAGGATTCGAGATAGCATGGCTCTGAATTCAGTGTTCAGAGACTTCTTGGTTAAGCGCAAAAGAGCCTGGCTTTGCAGCCAGATGGCCCTGGAAAACATCCAGCCTAAGGACCTAGGAGAGTTTGTCTTTACCCAGCCCCAAGCTAGCCCCCCCCCCCCGAGCCCTCTCCACCCCGCACCCCCACCCCGGGAATGTTGCAGAGGTCTCTAGGACAGATGCTGAGGACTTCTAGATGAGAGGACAAGGCACTTGGAGCCGACAAGCCGTAGAGACAGGCATCTGGTCCTTCCCCCAGTAAGCAGACTCTCTTAGGGTCAAAGGGACTGCCCCCCGGTAGGGCTGCCAAAAGAAACCCAACCCCTTTATCATGGAAGCAATTGGTAACATTTTTCCCCAGCGAGCAGGGTTTACCCTGGAAGCAGTTCTCATTGCTGCTACAGACTCAGGCTATCCTCCTCCTACTGGGAGCCATCTCAGGGCCAGCTCTGCCCACGTGCCACTCCCTTCCCATTGTCACTGCTCACATCCCCTGAATGTCCCCCCTGCAGCAAGGACTCTCTTGCCTGCTCCCACCCCAGCCTGCTAACCACGACAGACTCTGAGTTCATCTTCTTCCAGTCCCGGAATCATCCTTCTTTATTTACCTTATAAGATGTTCTCACTTAATCAGGCAAGTGGCAAAAATGTCAGTGCACCTCCTGGATGCCCATATAAACCACTGCCAGTGATACAGAGATGTATGTGGCCATCCCTGTCTGGGATTTTTTTCCTCTTGTAATTCCAGTAACTTCTAAGAAGATAGGGTTGCTTTTTCTACAGCACGAGGGGGCCAGCCTTTTCCTCATATGCTATGGAGCTATGCTCCCACAGGTGCTAATCTCAGGGAATACCGTGCCTGGTACTCCCTGGAACTCTGAAGGCGCTGTACAGACCCAGGGTCCCCTCTGCCACGTGTACTTTGCAGGTGTGTGAAGAACTGTACACTGGGTAAATGTGCCATCTCCCAAGTCAGGCAGACCAGATTCAAATTTGGGCTTTACTATCAACTGCGTGGCTCTGTGTCAATTAATCTCTCTGAACACCCGAGAGAGTTGCTAAGGTGGTTTGATAAATTAAAAATACAAATAGATTTTTCAGTGAGGCACCAAAAGGGTCGATCTATATTAACAATAATTATTATCATTAATGTAATGATTTCTCACTCTTGTTGTCATTATGTTTGTTCAAGGTAGGTGAACTCTGCCAACTATGCCCGACAGGATAAGCACTTAATAGATATGTGCTGAATGAATGTTTTCAGGAATGATCAGGTGGGGATCCAAGTGCTCTCTTGCAAGAAAAAGAAGAAAACTGTGTGGGGAAACTGAATTAGAACCAGAAGACACTGAGTTTTTTAATGTGGTTTTGGTTAAATCGCGTTCTCTGGGAACTGAAAGCTAAGAGGGAAATCTTGACCTGGCCACACTTTTGACACCTCCAAGTAGGAGGCTGTTGTATCTGGTGTGGGTGAGGTTATTTATGAACAGACTGCTGTTCCCGCCTCCCTTCACCCATGCTTCTCTTCTAAAAGAAAGCTCCAGAAGGATGGGCTTTAGATCTACAGTGTTTAGGCCAGATTTCATCCACCATGAGGCTCTGTTTCCACAGCCAACATGGGGCACTAGTGAGCCAGGCCCTGGGACCTGCTGCCTTTCTGCTGGGATAGCCACTCTCCTTGGTGGGGCAGTTGCCAGGATGTTCCCTCTTCCCTATACCAGACCTCTAGATGTTTAGAAACAGCTGATAGCTGTGCTTTTTTTCATGATAGTGCAGATGCTTGGTGCTTTACAGTTCTAGCCAGGGTGAAGTCCCCCACCCAGACCCAGTCTTGGTCAGCCTGTGTTCAGTGTTAAAGGCAGGGTAACGGTCTAGGACCCTATAGGCCAGGGCAGGCTTACAACAACAGGTAGGGATCTGGCCTGAGCTGATGGGGAATGAAAATTGCGCCTGTGTTCTAGGGTTGTCGGTAGATTACTCAAACAGCGGCTGTGGTTCCAGAGGAAAGTGTGCCGGCCGCAGAGGCAGCAGGGTAGCAAACCCAGGTCATCCCACAATCTGTGAAGGCTCAAGTGGATCTCAAAGATCAACATAGCAGTAAGAACAGAATCTCTATTTAGAGAAGAGCTGGGAAGCCAAATCTTGAAAAATTTGGAGAGTCAGCTATGTTCCACCTCAAGTTGTATGGCCTAGGGTTTTTTGGTTCATAAGGTCCCTTCTGGAATAGTCATAGACATTTCCTCTGCCAACCCCTATGCTAGGGAACAAAAACACAAAGATGAAGGAGACATCCCTGTCCTTTGGGATGTACCCTCACAATGCCAAATGCCTTCGTACAAAGTGAACAGCTAGTCACTTCCAAAGGTTTCCAGATATCCCAGTTTTTGGCACCATGAGAGGAAACCATCAGATGCTACCTTGTTTGGTAGGACCCTCTGTGATTTCAAAGCTCATAGATACAATGAAGGCTGTACCCTCGGTTAGCTCTTGAGAGAAGTTCATAACTCTGTGGTCAACACAGAAGCCAAGGGCAAGGTTACAGGCCAGCATGAGGTAGGACTTAGGAGTGGGTACACCTCTATACTCCAGTCTCCCCATGGAAGGCAGGGAATGAGGTCACCATCTTCTTGTTTTGTTTTCCACATGTTAAACTTGTAGTACCTGCTACCAAGCCTGTGTTGACATGTGCAAGAAGGGATGGGATTGGCAGGGTACAGTGCCCATTGATTGATATACGTGCGTCCCCACCATCGTGTAATTAATGGAGCCCCACCTGGAGAGGAGCTTGTGTTAGCCAAGCTTCATCCCACATCTGGAATCACCGCAACCTGACAGGCTTCATTTTTTTTTCCCTAGTCACTTATTTTCCTATTTCCATCCATTGACCAACATATAGGAGATACAGGATAGAAAAAGAACAAGAAAGATAAGGTTTTTCTGACACTAATTCAAGCTGGAAAGGTAAGATTGCTGGACTCTGGCCCAGGATCTGCCTCAGATCTGCCATATTTTGGCCATTAATTGCCCATTCGGAGAGCCTGGGTAAGGAGCAAAGACAAGCTTATATAGGGCCTGAAAAAGCCAAGGTAAGGATTTTGTACTTGATCATGAGCACAGGGAGCCATTGAAGGATTTCTTCAATAGGGAAGGTCCTGGTGGGATTTACCTTTTAGAAGCATCACTGGCTGCAGTGCATGCCAGGTTTTGAGGTGTAGACCAGGTGAATGACATGGAGGCCATGGCCTTGGACAATGGGGCTGAAAGGGCAGAGGAGGGAGTCACTGGAGAGTATTTAGGAGATAAAGCCTTGAGGACTCAGTGACTGATGAACATGAGCTAGGATAGCCTCATGGTGGGTTTGGACACGGTGTTTCCACTAAATGGAGAACCCAGGAGGCAGTACATAAGGCAAGAAGGCCTTGAATTTGATTCTGAATATGCTACATCTGGAGTCCCCATTGGACATGGGGGTGGAAATGTTCAGGGAGCCAAAGAAGAGTGAGCCTAAAACTGGGAGGGGAGAATGACACTAGGGGTTCCTGATTGCCCATGGAGCTCAGGCCTACCAGCCTGCTGGTGAAAGAAACCTGTGGGACTGTCATCAGGGGCAAGCAGGCCTAGGGGACCTGCAACAAAGATGATGAAAGAATGGTCAGGGAGGTTCAAGGCCAGCCAGTGTAACCTTCAAGTCTCCTTATCATGTCATTATCAGTGTGTGAAAAACCAAGAGCAAGAATGAAGTTTCTCTGTTTTGTCTCTCCTCTTGGTCAGCACATAAAGCAAAATGGGCCAGCACAAACTTTTAAGTGGTGTTTCAAGCCACCTGGTAGTTCTCTACAGGAATGTGCCTTTCACATAGGTTGGCATTCATACCAACAAGTTCTGGCTTAAATAAGCATCATATCATCTCAACTGTATCTTTAACCGACTGCCATTTATTTTTTTAAAAACATTTTAAACCAATCTTACCTACTCACTGTTACGACCAGCATTCAACCATGAGAAATATTAAGTGAACATATTGAAAGTGGTCGGTGTAGTGGAGTACATAAGTGATTGAGCAACACCCTAGGTATTGACCTGTGCCTTGAATACCACAGAACTTCACAGACCTTTAAACAAAAAAAGATAAGCAGCAGGGAAGGTGTTTACTTTTAAACTGAGAGCAAGTTTTTATTTCAGTGCCAATTTTTGGAGGTGAAAAAGGATCAATGATTTTTTTCTTACCTTTGGAGGTCAGTCAAATGACGCAGACTAGCCATCTTCTAGGTTGTATCTGAGGATAGTAAACTGAGCCAGAGTGTTATGGTGATTAAACAGATAGTTTGAGTTTAAAGTGTAAGGAAGCTACTGAGAAATTTGTGGAAGGAGGTAAGAGAATACATGGGATTAAGTGCCCCCATCACCACCTCTCTGACCCTCAGGCTCTTTATCTGTCAGGGTTGGGGGATGGTAATCACAGATAGTCTTCTACAGGTTGTCATAACAATTGGGTATGGAAATTGTTTTGTTATGTGAAGTGTGTCGGGCATAGTTTGTTTTTATTGGTGTCTTATCTCGTGGGAAAGACTTCATGTTCTGGTATGTCTCGGGTGCCTGGAGGGTCATTCAGAGAGCTGATGGTCTTTCTGTAGGTTACGTTTTTGAAACCTTCTTTGGCCCGCACAGTTTTTGCTTACCCTTTCCATTTTACGAATGTCAGAAAGATTATATGATTGACTGATAGAACACCAGCAACCCAGCGAGATATTGTACCATGGCCTAGGGCTATACTTTCCATTTTTATTAAAATTCTTATTAACTCATAGCCCAAGAGCTTTTAAGCCAAGCTTGATCTCCTTTAGGGCCCCTTGATTTGATCAGAGCAATTTGTGTGCAGTGTTCTGGTCCCACTTTGTGGAAAGGCAACAAGACAGCAGCCAAATAATGTTCTTCTGAAGATAGTGGGGTCCCCTCTCCCTCACAAACTACCTTGCCTTACAACCCTGGCCACGTAGACACACTTGAGGTCTACAATGACAAGTCTGCTTCCTCAGTTTAAGGCCTGCCACCCCTTTGAAATTCTGTGTCTCTCTATGAAAAATAACTATTCAGTCCTTTGTAGCTCAGTGGTACTGAGTTTGGTGGCTCCTATCCTGAATATGAGGATAGCTCTTTGGAGGGAGGGAAACTATCCTGCAAAGATAAGGGTCCTGAGGAAAAGCACACCATGGTGAGGTGCAAGGGGAAAGGGGGAACAAGAAGGGGACCTTGCTGCATGGGGTAGCTCCTAGCCTTGTTGAGCAGACGTTCTGCTACTCTTTGGTGGGAACAAAATGGCTTGCTCTCAGCAAAGGCACAGTAGCTCTCACAACATGTGTGATCAGATCAGGCGCATTGTTGGAGCTGTAGGGTAAAGCCGCATTTCTGTTCTTCCCCCATGGGCTTCATGGCGATTTTTATCCTTCAGTTGGTGTTTGCTTAAGTGGCCTCCCTGAATTACTCATATTTATCCTTCCATTAATAGGTAGTCTTAAACTACCTATAGCTAAGCTATAGAACACCTGAAAACACAACGCTCTTAGCAACTAGCTGCGTAGAAGCCATTTCTTTCCTGACATAAGATGTATCTGGAGCCTTTTTAAAATTTTTCCTCGTGTTTGTGTTGAGGCACAGAACACACAGTGTTGAGGCTGAGAAGGGCGATGCCACTGTTCGTAGAAACTACTTCGTGTCTCCAGCATGGTTGACTTAGATTTTATTGCCACAAATTAACTGGTAATGTGGCTCTGAAAAGTCACTCATGAATGAAAACCTGGGTCTGAGACCTCATCTGTTATCACTTACAATGAACTCATTTGTACCTTTCTCATATCTGAAGGAGTAGATGTCCAGGCAGAGCCTTCTTCTTGACGATTTCAAAATGCTTATTCTTTCTCTCCTTTATTTATTCTACAAAGATTCACGGACCTGTCATTCACTGCATCCCTGGTACGGTAGTAAGCCTGCTAAGCATAGCAGGTGAACATCAGAGAGAGGACCAGTTCTCAAGAACTGTTAACATGGTTACAGCGCTCAATGGCTGATGAGGTAGCCCCATAATATGTAATCTCACAACAGCACAGGGCAGGAGGCTGAGGAGGGATTATAATCACTGTCACCTTATGAGTGATGGAGCTGTCACTCAAGACCAGGAGAGCAGCAAATGCTGAAATTCAGACTCAACCCCAAACCTGCTAAACCCTGAGCCACATTCCATCAACCGCACAGCCTCCCCAGATCTTAGACTCTTCCCAGGGATGAGACTTAAACATGTGATAAGTTAAATGACTGTGTAAAGAGTCTGTGATTAAATATTAAATGCATGGTCAAGATAAATGCTGCCGGATTCCAGAAATGGACAAAATCATGGTAGCCAAAAAAGTCATGGTAATAAAAGAGATAGGGCCCGATGCATTAGGTTTGCTGGAGAGAAAGAAGAGACCTTTGACAGGACAGAAGCTGATTTATCTTTCACGTAAAAGTGAGCAGATGCGGCAGCTTGTACTGCGGGAAGCTGGGGGACCTAGGCTTCCTCTGCCATTCCCGGGCTTTCCCTTCACCCGCATGCCCAAGATGGCTCACCAATGTGTCCATATTCCAGGAAATACACTGAAGAGAGGGGTGGGAGAGAGACAGTCACCCAACATCCCACTTTTGCCCTGAAGTAGGGGATTTTCCAGGGCATGAGACTTTCAATGCTCAGATCAGGAAAGTCCCTGACAAACAAGGGGTGGGGGTGGTAGTCACGCTAGTTCTAGGACCCCACCTGAACGTCGTATGCTTCACTTGTGGTTGCATCCCATTTGCTAGAACTTAGTCACATGATTGTACCTGGCTGCAAGTGAGGCTAGGAAAAAAATTAATCTTTATTCTGGGTGGCTGTAACTGTGGGCTTCTAGACTCAATTGTAGGAAATTAAGAACTTGCCTCAACCCAGTCTTCTGGGGAAGACTATCCATTTGAGTTGCTAGTTAGCACCCCAGACTGGCTTTTGGAAAAAAGATCTGCTGTATGAGTCACACTGTTAGGAGATAATATCAACCATCAAGCTGATGTGTCATGGCGGGGGGTAGGTGGGGAGCTGGTGTACACAGGTGTAGCCACTGGGTGGTGAGGGTAGTCAGTTCTGCCCTGATACCTGTGCTATCCAGCCTTGTTCTGGCTGTGCTGGACTGAGTTTTCCATACAAAACCCTCCTAATTAGAGTTTCACATTCACCTTATCAAACGCTCCAGCTTCATTCAAGGAAAAGAACACTGGATTGCAGTAGGAAGGAAACCAAGGAGGGAGAGAGGATATGGCAATGTTTGGAAACCAGTTGTTCGATAGAAGAGAGCCCAGGACACCACTTATTGAACATTTCCCAGTCTGGTAAAGACCCTTCATCACCTCCTCTGTCATCGGAGCTTCATGGATATTCCCCATCTCCACACTGATGATACAGGCATGTGACCATGTGTCAACTTTGAATTATTTTTTCTCTTCTTGATAGCCTAAGTTCACCTTTTTTTGTTGTTGTTGTTGTTAAATCACTTTACTGTAGGGAATTCATAGATCTCTCTTCCTAAATTGAGGCGTGGTCCCTCATGCCCAAGTAAATCTCCAGGGTTTCGTGAATCAACTAGACTTCTGCCATGTGGTTCTCATCACACTCGAATGCCTGTTTTCTTGTGTACCCTGGAGCTTCCAACTTGAAGAGAATAAACATTCCAAAGGCATTAGCATGCTTGTATGAATTAGTAACTCTGAGGAGGGAAAAGCTGAAACGAGATCCAGCCATACTTGCAACAGCTTTACTTGCCTGGAAGTATTTATTTGTCATTTTGTAAAGGTTTGCAGTCAGCCTCAGCCACTGTGATGGTTACAGAAGCCTGAGAACAGTTTTGATCGTGCAGTGATTCAGGGAGTTATTAAGGACAATAAATCTGCATTAGTTAAGAATTGAAGAGCTATAATGTAATATTATGCAGCCATTAAGTATAACATTTTCAAAGAATGTTTAATGGCATGGTAAAGCACTCATGATAGTATGTTAATGGGGAAGAATCAAGATCTCATACTACATACATGGCATGCTTCCAACTTCATAAATTTGTATATATAGAAAAAAGACTAGAAGGAAATTCTCCAGAATGCTCACAGTGTTGGTGAGATTATGGAAATTGGTATTATCTTTAAAATCATGTAACTTTTCCACTATTAAAATAGAGGGAAGAATTGTTTGTTTAAAAAAAAAAAAAAAACCTCTTCCCTCTATTTTAATGCAAATACCTCATACATTTATAATTATAGAAAGTTATTTATCGTTAAAAGAACATAGATGAAAATGGTGCTCAGGGGGATGGCTTCACATTTTTGTGTTTGTTCATTGTTGATACATTTGTTCCAGGCACAGTGCTAAATTGGCTAAAGTTTAGAAGTCCCCACCTTAAGAAGTCTGCAGTACCGTCAAGATACCTTAGTAAGGCAATATGTTAATTGTCTTACCAAGTTGTGAATAGCATATGTGTTTACTGAAGGAATTAATACATGGATCTGTCGGTGGATGAACAGAAACAAGAGTTGGTCACCAGTGCTGACCTTTCCTTCGGGGGTTTCTGGCGCACTGGGAGATTTCTCTCATTTCCTTATGGGAATATCAAGTGTCTGGGCCCTACCCTTTGGGTTGATTGCTTCATAAAATGACAAAGGCAAATGGAAGAACTGACAAGCTCTTTCCATGTGTTGTCCTGGCGAGGTTGTACTGATTTGGGAATGGATGACAATGGTAAGAGTCAGAGTTGGAGGCCTCCAGATGTGCAGAATTTCTCCCTAGTTAATGCAGTGTTCCTATGGGACAAGAACCCAAGCTAGAGGCATGAACAGACCACAATTTGGGGGCCAAATTGTACCCTGCGGGAGATAGAAAAGGTCCTCTGTTCACCAACACCCGCATCACTGATGCAGTAACTGAGGACAGAGGTCTTCCACTTTAGTGAGAGAGTTTATCAGGTCCATGCCACAGAACTGCCTGAATTCCAGTTGCCCTAAGGTATAAAGAAATGCCAAAGGAGACTAACACTTCCTGCCGGAAAACTCCCCGAGGCGTAGCCTGTCTCCACATTGGCAATAATCCAGGTAAGCAGAGGGGAGATCCAAACCAAGCTGGGCCTGAGAAAACATATCTCTTCTCTTCAAGAGTCTTACTAAATGCTCTGACAGTCTCCCTCACTCTCTGGGACACACCACCACCCCCTACTGGGGCTTAAGTCTGTGGGGAGGAGGACTCCTAATGTCTTTTTTGCAGGACTCCTGGAAATCCTTAAGTGATCTAAGTAAATGAGTAACTCTTTGGATATTGCAAGATGAAAGTAAATGAGCTGCCCTGAGACCATAATGAATGCAAATGAATTCTGCACCTTTATGCAGGTTTGAGAGAGACTAGCAGAACTACTGGTGGCGAGACGTTGTCTGAACATGAGAGAGACTCAAAATCAATGGGAATCTGGAAGAAGAGAGGGAAGGAAAATGCAAAGTGGTAGTCCTTGGAGAAGCCATTAGCCAGGACCTGGCTTTTATTACTTTCTTTCTAAGAAATACCCTGGGTCGTTTCTCCCCAGTGCCTCCCTGGAGCTTTCTCTTCGAGGGTCCTACATCCCCGTGGGTCTGGGCCAGGGTTGAAGGGGGGGTGTATCCTTTCCCCCCACACAGGGCCTGCAGAGGCTGTGACCACCCTGCATTCAGTGTGCCTCAGTCAGTAGCTGCCTGGAGGTGCCCAGAATTGAGTAGACCCCTGCAGTGACTCAGTCCAGACTTGACAGTCATGAAAGAGTGTCTCCTCTGTCTTCCCTTTCTTTGTCCTCCTCTCACACCCTCTTTCCTTCCGGGGACCTCTCGATGCCCTCTGGGCCCCGTCCCAAGCCTTCCTTTACCGGGAACTGATGGCGGGGTTGGCAAGACCACCTTCCTCACCTGCCCGCCCCTCCTGCCCTGCCTGCTCCAGGCTCAGGTCCAGGACAAGTCTGAGAGGGTGGGGGAGGTGAATCTCTTGGGAGCAGAGCTCCCTGCTCCTGACGCTTGCCACTGCTTCTTCAACTCCACTCCCTTCTCCTTCAGACCTTCTTCGGGAAGCTTGTTCAGCCTCCCCCACCCTTTCCCTGACACTCCCCGAATGGCCCATCCTCCTGATCCTCCACCATGAAATGCCTCATAGTTCGTACCGGATTGTCTCTGAAGTGTACGCGAACCTTCCTTACTTCATCCAGTTCTCACTGAGTACCTAATACATACATCTGCTAGAGCAGAGATTTAGGACATGAACAAGAACAAGCTCTCTCTGGCTGCTTGTAAGACCATAGCTAGAATACGCTTTTATAATGGTCCTGAATCCTTCCTGGAAGCACAGAGAATAAGGACCAGACAGGAGCCCCCCGGGTCTTGGAGCGCAGACACCGCAGATGCAACGGGCCCCTTCTCAGGGACCAGCACAGGCAGCTCCTTCCCACACCCCATTCCTTTAAAGACCCCCATCTTTCCCCGGAGGCAGATCCACATCCCCATAGCACTGCAGTGGGAAGAAGGATACTGGCCCCCAAGCTGGTTCCTGAACACACGTTCCTGTGGAAAGCTTGCCACGAAGGGTGGTTTGGGGATATCCTAAGGATTACACTTCAAGTACATTATGGTTAAAGCATACTTTTTTAGACCGTCCTCTGGGAACATAACCACCCTTTATAATTTGCATTTCTGGGGAAAAGCTTCCAAATAGCAAATGAACAAATGAGTTCGTTTCGGATTTTATATCCACCAGACATTTTCTCCCCAGCCCTCAATCCCTCGAATCTGCCATTCTCTCAAGCTCACTCATCTTTTGAAGTCAATCATGTCAAGGTGTTACTTTCTTAAGTAATATGTATTTGAGCAGAGGATTCTGATAGACCTGTGCCTTAACTCTCAGAAAAGAAAAAAAAAATTTTTTTTTTTCATTCCAGTATTTCTCTCCATAGCTCAAGTGGAGGGGATCTCACATAGATATTAAGGCAAGTCAGTAGTAGAAACATTTGTGAAGAGGGGATTTGGGGCATCTAAAATCTTATACTCTGAGTCTCGTACCCAATTTGGGTAAACATGGCATTAGTATTGTTTTCCAATTAGGCTTAATGTTATACTCCTCCAAGGTGTTTGACATGTTATCTGTATCACAGGCAGGGGAAGGGTGGGGGGTATTGGTCTACCCAATTAGATGCCTCTAATTCTGAAATGTAATTGAAGGTTGGGGAGTTTCTGAACTGAGAATGCACACCTTTTCCTTTCTGTGGTAGCGTGAGGACTTGGGAACTAAAGCGAAAGATAATAAATATCTTAAGTTTGAAATCTGGTGGGAAGAAAAAAAAGTGTATGTCTTTAAAAAAAAGAGAGCAGGTAGAATAATGTCCCCAGGCCAGGAAAGTACCAGTCATTTTCAGATAAATTATACCCTCCTCCTCCTCCATGGGAAAAAAAAAAAATCATACTCAGACTTAACTGTCCCTTTGGCACTTTTGTCAAATGAGTTTTAGTAGCAGGAGCTGCTAAAAATATAAGCCAATTTCTTTCTTCATTTAAATCAAGTGCTTAAAAAAAGTGTAGCGCCTAGAACTGGTGCAGGGCTCAGCATAGCAGCAGCTGGTCTGCCTGAGTCCCTGAATAGTCCTCAGTGACAGACCAGCGCCCTCTCAGAGCTGAGGGAAGTCAGCAACGAGGCTGGAAATTGCCCCTAAAGAGCGGGGGCTGCATTTAGCACCTGAGACCCACGTTGAAAAGATGTCCCTGTGTACATATTGACCAGGTCGGATGCAGGAGGTACTCTCAGGAGTATTTTTGTGTTTGGGCATTCATAGGTCTGTCGTTCATTCGTTCGTTCTTTCGTTCGTTGCTTCCTTCCAAAAAAGCAAAAACAGGGGCGGGCAGCTGGATGGCTCAGTAGGTTAAGTGTCTGCCTCTTGATTTTGGATCAGGTCCTGGTCTCAGGGTCATGAGATGGAGCCCTGCATGGGGCTCTGCGCTCAGCAGGGAGTCTGCTTGAGATTCACTCTCTCCTTCTTCCTCTGCTCCTCCCTCCTGTGCTCTCTCACACACACACTCACTCTAAAATAAATAAATAAATCGTTTTTTAAAAACGAAATTTCAAAAAATTAAAAAACAAAACAAAACATTTGAAAGCTTCCAAGCATGTGCCAATATCTATATAGAAACACACAGCCCTAAATCTGTGAATGAGACATAATGCCCACGCTTGGGTAGAGTGGGATTTGCCCCATCCCGTCCAATGTTCCCTTTTGCCAGGACCTTTCTCTTTGTCATGTTTGGAAAGCAGTCTGACCAACTGACCCTGTAAAGTGAGAACCAGTAAAGGTTCATATTGCTTTTAGGGTTACCTGCCTTTTAATAAAAGACTCTTAAGAATTTCAAAGCTTTTGAAGTCCAAAAGAATCTATTTATAATGGTCAAATGTCAGGAACTGTGATGGGGGAAGGGAAAATATTTTTTGGCAGGAGGCTCCTCATGTTATCCTATGTGGCAGCTATTTGTTCTGCTCAAGAATCATGTAAGTTATATCTAAATTATGTATATCAAAGGTCATCTTAGATTAAAATTTTATGGGTGAAAAGCTTTTAGGAAATTAGCTGATCCAATTCCCATATTTTTATAGAAGAGGAAATTCTGGGAAAGTCAAGCTCCTGCGTGCAGTGGGCCGCTCTTTGTCCCCACCACGCTTTGTCCCAGAGGGAGAGCAGCAGCACGCCACTTCAGGAATGGAGATGTAAGATGGGGAAATGGGCCTACTCAGAGCTGACTGTGTATTATGCTAGGATTTCGCCGTAATGCCCCCAGTACTTAGCCTTGAGACGTATAAATGAGGCCACCTTGAATCAAACCCCCTGTGGAACTTCAGTGATTCAAACAAACCTCCTGAATGAGACTCTGAGATAGCTTTGCCATAGTTCAAATTCGGGTCTCTAATGAATAGTGAACATAGTTATTAATGTCACAGTGACTTCTACGGAACAGCTACATTTTACCGCTGCATCAAACCTGACTTTTCTATACAATAATTGCATGAATGCTGTCTATGTGTATGTATGGTGACGATACAGAAGCACCTAACCATTTGCTAGGAGCACCGAGGGATTGTGGCAAGTACCCCACTATGCTTTCTTCCTGTTCTACTTGTTAACAGTGGTGCAGAAATTTGGAAGTCTGCCAAATATCCCTGTTACCACAGCACGGGAGGGAAGGCGACTGATTCCAATTAGGATTAACTCTGTAACCCCTTCTTCCTTATAACAATGCTCTAATCACTGAGGTATCAGCACTAAACAACTCTAGAAATTCCAGGCTATGCAGTCCTGCTTTCATCTGCTTGTACTCTCTTTATTTATGATGTTTTATAGTCCACCACTGAAGTCACCCTGGTTATCTTTTTCATAAGAATTGGATTATTCTTTCCTTTGCCATCTGCTGTCCTGTTCCTTAATAGGGTCACGGTTCGTTTTGGGTGGACTTTTGGATAAACAAATAGATCTTAACAATGGATTACATAGTTCTGAGATTGGGTTTGGTTTCTAAATAATGATTGTGCACTCTTTTGTAACATTTCTTATGTGTCGGGCACTGTTCTGAAACTTTATGTGAATTACCTTTATCTTCATGAAAACAATCATTCTAGCAAAGATTTATTATTTAGCCCCATTTTACAGATGGAGAAACTGAAGCAAGGGGAGGCTATTTAATTTGTCCAAGGTCATACAACTCTTCAGTGGAAGAAGCTGAGATTTGAATCCAGCCAGTCTGGCTTAATCACTACGATTTCTGGTCACTAGCACACTAAGCTTTGGGACACGAATTTTACTATTAAATGTTAACACCTATTTCTGGCACTTTAGGATTCTGTTTACAAGGGAAGATATCTATGAAAAGAGCTAGTGGGCCTGTCAGCAAAACTATATTTAAAGCTCACGTTGCTTCTCTTCATGTGAACTCCCAAATCACATCCAAGGACAGAGTTTGTCTTGACTTCACAGATTAGGCCTGTTCCCCACAGAAACCTAGGAAGAAATGTTGACTCTATTAACTTCCGAAAGCCTGGTTGAGTCAAGAACATTTCTCAGTCCCAGACCTTTTCCTCTTCCACAAAGGCTCTACTGATTATGCCAACATATCATGTGTTCTCTCTCTGGATCTTTTCCTTGGATCTCCCCTGAACCTAAATTAGGACAACTGGTCTGACCAGCACACATATCTGCACACATTCAACAGACCTCCATGTTGGAAATAACACTTCACTACTTACTGGCTTCTCTTATCCTTCTCATTATGCCACATCAGTAAGCTCTGTCTTCACAACTTAAGGCCATGAACCATGTCTTCAAATTCGTTATTTCTCACAAAGTGTTTATTAATATACGAGACACCCCTAGCTACATTTAATAAATATTCAGGGATCCAACCTAAAGAAGCAGCAGTATTTTAGGCAAAGCTAGGGTTTTAGCCAAAGCTATTACATGGATTTTTTTTTTCTTGTCAGTAACTGTTTGTTTGTTTGTTTGTTTGTTGTCTTTTCCTTTACCTGGTAATTGTCTAAAAACTCCTGCTTACCTGTTACATTGAGTTAAACTCTCTTATTTCTAGGGGAGGTAAAGTGTGTATTACGTACATTTAAGTTCTGTCTCTGTAAGGTTCTAGCAGTGAATTTTAAAAAATGAGAAATGCAATACATACCTAACCATCATTCATTCCTTCATTTGATCTATATTTATTGAGTCTACCACATGTGCCAGGTGCTCTGAATAACACAACAGACCTGGTTAGCAGTTTCATTCATGAAGCCTACCCTAGTTGGAGATTAGGGTAGGCAAAGGACACTATATGAATAAATGCATAATTTCAATCTTGCTGAGTGTTAAGAGAAGTACCAATAGAGTGCTATGAGAAAAAAAAGATAGAGGGTACCTGATGTAGAATTTGGATAACAAGTTCCCAGGTGATGCTGCTGGTTTGGGGAACACACTCTGAGAACAACTGCTCTAGGTTATTATGGGTGGAGGATATTTTGCTTGCCTTATGGGTCAGCTCAGCATACCTTTGAATCACCTGGAGGCCTTAAAAAGTACTGAATGCCCAGGAGAGTCTTTCATAGTTGGTCTGGGCTGGTACCTGGACATCAGAATTTTCAGGGGTACCTAATGCAAAAATGGGGGATAAAGAACACTGAGGCTCGGGCCCGGCGTGGGGGGGCTCTTGTTGGCTGAGCACTGGCTAGTGCATATATTCCAGGGTGGTTTGCAACACAAATGCTGATTCACTCACCTACCAGTCAGCCTAGTGGTGAGGAATTCTACTTTCTTCCAGTGCTGATCTCACAAATCCCCAGTTGCAACGTGATGCTGTAATTCTACCCACCTGTCATATGAAAGAACTGGATCTTGATGGGCTTGCTCGCCGTGAATTTGATCTCCAACATGGAGTGTTTCTAATAAACCCAAGCAATAGCCAGTTGGACTCTGTTCCTCAGCTGGGAAGCCTGGGGCAGGAGGGTGGTGGGGAAGGGGCTGGCTAGCGGGCCCATAGTGGTGTAGCTGGAATCAGAGGACCCAGGTTTACTCCCAACTGGGCTGTCATGAGGTAGAGATTTTGGCAAGGACTCTGACTCATTGCGCTACAGCTCCGTCATTTACAAAATGAGGGCATTGAACTAAGAGGTCACCATGCTTCTTTAAAATGATCCAATTCTAGTTGTGGAAATAAATGTGAAACTGAACAGTTTCCTCCTTTGTAAAATAAGAGTTGGACTCGTGACTTCTAAGACTTTGTCATCCCCAGGTGCTATGATTCTACCAAAAATGACAACAGCTAACATTCAACGAGTGTGTGTGTGTGTGTGTGTGTGTGTGTGTGTATTTACATGCCTGATAAACGTGTATTATCTTCTTGCATCCTTATTTTAAAAAACGAGGTAAATTCTATTATCATTCCTACTTTATAGATTAAGAAACTGAGGAACAAAGGGGCTGAGTGGCTAGCCCCGACCCACAGAGATAGTGGGTGACACATCCGTATTGTGACCCAGCCATCTCCTCCAAGCACACACACTGTTTTACCTCAGACGCTTTGTTTCACTGCTCTAACCCCTAGTTTCTCTAGTAATTAAATTAGGGTTTGGACTAAACTTGTCTCTAGGTCCCTTTCAACTCCCAAATGCAGTGCTTCTGTGGATATTTCCAATTCTTCATTTGTTCATGTTGCCTTTATTTATTCAGCAAACTTTGAATGAGCTCTTAACTGGGGGCTCAGGAGTCAGATGGGCTCAGATTCCGATCCTAAACTGATGGGGTATTAGCTGTATGACATGTGTCCAATTACCGACACACTCCAGCCTCACAAATCCCATTTATTTGCACAAGATCAGTAACTGGGTCAATTGTGTAGGGATGTTGTGGGGTTAAGTGGCACATTGCCTGAAAACACCTCACCAAGTGCCTGGCAAACAGTAAGCACTCAGTCAGGGCTTTGTTAACGGTATTGTGAGGCCCCACACTAGTTGCTAGAGGTGAAAGGATCAGTGAGACATAGTCCTTGGCCTCATAGAGCCTACAGCCTTGGCAGGGCAGCAAGGTGGCTAGAAATACTTAGAATAGGACGTGAACCAGAGAAGTGTGTCCCAAACCTTTGGGGAATGCAAAGGCGGGAGTGATTATTTCAGGAAGAGGGGGGCTCTTTTAACATGAGCCCTGTTTTCTAGAGGCCTGAAGGCTTCGAGAACCACGAGCGCTAAGACATAGGCAGCTCATGGCGTGAGCCCAGCATGGAACACAGAGGCCAGGAGCCTCTGATCCAAACACCTAAGGAGGAGGAGAGCACCATGCTGAGCAGAGGAGCAAAGCAAGAGTCAACCGGAAAGGGACAGGCACGCAGCATGGAGCAGGGCAAGGGAAAGGGGCCAGGCAGGGGGGGAGCTGGCTGGAAGTGGAGCACACACCACCAGCAGTGATCAGAGAGCCCGAAAGCATTCAAGGCGTCTTCCGTGGAAGATAAATCCCTTCCACAGCCAACTGGCCCTGCTTCTTTAGGGCTGGTGTGAAGAGCCAGTCTTGGCCAAGGCCCTTGGCCCAGCAGGGGGGCTCGGTAATTACCTGGCAGAGGTGAGGTGGACTCTGGCAGTGGGGTAGCTGCAGTTCCTGGGGAGGCTCCCTTCCAGAGAGTCTGGGATCATAGAGTAGCCGAGAAAGGATGGGCTGGGGTGAGTGTAGGGATTGCCTACCGTATCCAGCCCCTTCCAGGGCACAACGTGGTAATCTGCATTTTAACACGCTTCCCTGGTAGTTCTTGCCTCTGTGGTCTGGGACTGACTGTGCCTTGAGACACACATGGTAGAAGGGAGGCAGGCCAGGCCGACCGACACATATGTTGGGACCTCTCGGTTTGCAGTTTTCACAACTTAGGGGAAGCCTGCGTTGTTTTCCTCCACATTTCCTGTAAGAACCAGGCACCTGCCCCCTGCCACCCCACTCTGTCTTCATTCTCAGTGTGAAAGCTACAGGCCAAAAGGATAACACTGAGCTTACAAACAGTTTTTAGAAGTTTTATGGGAAAGAGATGCACCTTTTTGACCTCAAATTTTAAAGCCCCCTGACGCAGCGCAGGCCAGGATCTCACTGGCCCTTCGCCATGTGTGAAATGTTTGATCAAGGGTTCGCTTTCTGCAAGACCTCCAGCACGCCGAGAGCCAGGCCTCTGTGTCTTCCCTCCTTTTCTCGCCCCTTGAAAGCACGTTCCCGATATTGTCTATTCTTTTAAAAACTTGAGGGAACTGCCATAGAGCTTTGATCAGCAATGTTTACCCATCTCTGGGAAGAAGAAAAAAAAAGCCTACTTTCAAAACACATGCTAGGACCTGTGCTAAGCAAGGAGAAGCCCTATAAATTCCCTGAGCCACCCTCAGGTTGCTGGGAGGCGGTGAGGAGTGTCTTCTCCTGCCGGCATCACTTGCCAGCTGTCCCAAACTACTGGTTTCCCAGTCGCAAGGTAGCAGGCTGGCTTCAGACTAGTGTGATCCAGGGGAGGACCTGGCTGTGTGAAATGCATATACACATGCGTGCACGCACAAACACACACACACACACAATTTTAGTTCATGTTGTCAGGGAGGAGAGGCTTTGTGACAGACTTCCTTTCAGGTTGCCCTGAGGCATTCACAGGGGTGGCGGCACTGGTCCCAGTAGTAGACGTGGTCCCTCTCGAGTTCCTCCTCCTTGAAGCTTCCCGGCTGCCTCATTTGGGTTGCCGGGTCCTCACTCTGAGATAGGCCATGAGCTCCACCCACAAAAAGGCAACCTTCTCATGTGTGTCTGGGTGTGACCTCAGCCCCAGAATGCCATGCCCAGAGTTCTGGGAAGTTGCTTATGGGAATTCCAGTGTCCAGCCAGCCAGAGGTCCAAGGGAAGAAGGAGGGAGCCAGCAGTGCCTGCCTTTAGCTCCACAGACGGGCCCCTCTCTGAAGGGCGCCGGCAGCAGCCTAGTCCCTGTGGAAATTTCTCTAGGGAAATCTCACAAGCCTGTAAGAAACTTGACCTCATTTGCATTTTCTGATTGAATCACAGATAGGTTTTGGTTCTTTCCCTTCCCTCTATAAAGAAAGGCCCAGGAATGAAGTCAGGCTGTTACCTAGTATTTTCAGGAGCAATACATTGTTATTGATTATAAACTAGGTTCTCTTACCCATGGTATTTCTGGGCCTTGACTAATTCCATAGTGGATGTGTGTCTGTATCATGCTGTTTAAAAATCTTTCTTCCCTTCTTGTACATCATTGTTTAATGCAAAGTTCAACAGCATCAGAGCACACTCCTGAAGGATTTATTAGTTAACCGAATCTCCGTCCTCATTATGGGAGTGATGGAATTTCTTTCAAGGACCGCAGTTCCAGTAATAGCATAAATCAAAGACAAGCCAGTTGCTTGCTCTGCACAGGACTCTTGTTTTTAATCTCATTCCCCAAAGGGAGGGAGAATTTAGATGTAGAAAACCAGAGAGTGAGACCAAGTTATTTAGATGTCAGCACGCATCTGGACCGCCGGAATCTATTAATTGCTGTTACAGAGCCTTCGCGAGAGACCCACGATAGGGCAGAGCTGCTGCTTCCGTGTGGCTGTTGGGCTTCATTGTACTGGTTTGCATTAAGTCCATAAGTGTGGTTCTGCCTGCCAGGCCCAAACTGTCTGGGGAAATATTGCCGGGACGAGAAATTAACAACAGCTTGCTGGCAGAAGGACCTCGAGACATGTATGTGATACCAGGAAAGATAAACCGAGCACCAAGGAAAAATCAATTCATCTTCCTTCTGATGAAAGAAAATAGGAATCTTTGTTTTTTTCCTGCAAAAGTAAGAAACCACTCTTCTGAATACAGCAGTTGACATGCCCAACTGGGTGCTAAGTTTCTTCTTAGTTATTAGCTACCCCCTTTCTCTTCTGCATCTTGTGGAGAAGGGCCCTTTGAGGACCCCAGAGTCCCAAAGGAAGAACACCCCATCAGTGGAGTGCATGTCCTGCTCTTCCAAATGGGCCAGGTGGGATTCAGATGTATTTGGGTTGCTTGTTGGACTTGGCAGTTTATTCGCTGTGTGACCTTGAGGAAGACACTCTACCTCTCTGAGCTTCCCTTCCTCCCTGTGTCCCATAGGGTGAGTATGAGCAGAAAGCGAGATAATGTATATAAAGATTCCCAACATTTCCTCCTGCCCTCCCCACTGCTCTCATGTGGGAAGTTCCTGGAAAAGAAAATTTAAGGGTGATTTTAATCTAATCTTAACATATTAGAGTCCTTGCACCTGTTCCTTCCTTTTACTTCAGGCTCCCAAATATTCCTCTTCCTTCTCACTTTGCCTTGTTCCAGGTGCTATTTCAAGGACTCTCCTGAAGATTTAAACGCATCTGCACTATTTCTCTCCTTTCGGGAATCTATTCCTTTCTTTCCTTCTCTCCTTTCTTAATCTATTTTACTTGCCTGTGATTGGTATAAGGAGGGATAGGAAAGGGTTAATGTTAGGGTGGGGCATAGAATATAAGAGAATGGAATATAAGAGAGGTGAGAAACTGTATTCTTCATGCATGCAACAAATATTGGTTAAGCACCTGCTGTATGCAGGCCCAGTGCACAGGACTGGCATACCTCATGCTCCCATGGTCTTTTGTGGGCAAACCTGGAAAGGCAAGAGACAAGTACAATGCTGTCTCCCAGGTGCTTTCGCCCAAGCACAAAGGAGGGCTCCGGAAGGAGGGAGAACCTCCCTGAGAGCTGAAGGCAAAGACAAGGAGGAAAGCATATGCAAAGGCCATGAACGGCATGCATAGAGGCCCGGAAGAGAGAGAGAGAGAATGAGAGAGAACCTTGTGCGTTTGAAGAAATAAAAGATCAGGAGGGAGGGGGAAAAAAAAAAAGATCAAGAGGGAGGAACAGGGAGTGCGAGGGAGCGTTTGTAAAGATGCAGTAGAGGGGTGGTCCGGTGCCTGGGGGAGGAGTTCGGACACGAAGTGCCAGAGGAAACCAGTGGAAAGAACAGGGGACAACAGCAATCCGGCTTGTGATAGAGGCACCTTGCTCTGGCAGCAGCCCTGGGAGATGGGCCTCCTTATCTTGGCTCTGTGCCTATCATTCCACGGGGGTAGTTTGGACCCTTAGAATTGCCAAGTCCTCGGCTTTGAAAACAAGCAGCCCGCCTTGCTGAAGCTAAGTGCTTTCAGTGGTCCAGTGAACTGAGATCAAAAGAGCTCCCCCTTGGCCAGGCGCTGTCTTAAGGACTCTGCGGAGGATTTAAACCGACTGGTTTTGAAATGTAAGACAAACCATAATCACCAGGCAACGCTCCCTTGTTTTGCCAGGGAGAGACATTTATAGGTATTAAACTAGATCCAGAAGGCCTCTAATACAGTTCCTTAAATGTAATAATAACACAGAATTATTAGGGGAAACTATTATTATTATTCCAAGTAATAACATAATTTTGTGCCCATGGAGGACATCCAAAGTGCTGAGAGAAATGAGCATTAGTTAATTAAGCCTCGCCACTCCTCCCTGAGTTAGGCGAAGTATCATTAGACTCATTTATAGAGAAGTAAACTGAAATGCTGTTGGGTTAGTTGACTTCCTTAAGGTCAAACCGTGGGAAGAGAAACTGGGGATTTTTACGTTTTCTCAGCCCCCTTTGCTTCATGCATCCGCTTGTGAACATAGATTCAGATTTTCCCAGTGCCTAAGCAAAGAATTCACCTCCAGGGTGGGGACAGGAGAGGAGGAGAAACGCCAAGCTCCCGTCCTGGTAATGGGCCCCTCTGAGCCTCCACATTCTCACAGGCCTGGATGCATCCAGGGAAGCTGATTCACCGTGCTGAAGGCAGCCCTTTGGAGGAGAATCAGAACACTGGTCACATGTGGCAAACAAAGCCACATTGCATGGGAAGAAGGAGCGAGGAACAGAGGTCCTAGTTGTTGGGGGCTTCATGTTCTGGCAGCAAGAGTACGAACCCCAGAAATTCTTCAGCATCTGCTGGTACAGCTGCTTTTTTCTCTTCCCACCCACTTTCTTCAGCTCTGGCTCCTGCCTCCAAATCTCCAGGATCTGAGTTTAGGAAAGACACCTTTGGGATCATATGGGGCATCTCAGCAAGCTATGTCCTCTCTTCCAGATCATTTATATCTTCACCCCATGGACCTTTCACTCATGTCAGGAACCACATGGGACCCTGGAGATAGAAAGCAGAAAAGGGTTTGATTCCTACCCTCAGGAAATCAGTGATTTATTTGGAGTAGAAAAAGATGCCATACACACAGCCTCCCCTTAAAAAAATCAGCAAACTTCACAGATATGTGATCTGTGCTCCCGGATGGAAAAGACCTGCAGGATATCTTGGAGAAGGCAGACTGACTAATTCTCCCTGGGGAGTTTGAAGAACACTTTGGGGGAAGGAGTGGCATGGCAGCCAGCAATAGAAAGAAGAGATGATTGGGCTGAAAACCAAGAGAAAGGCATCTATGCAAAAGGAACAGCCCAGGCAAGGACATGAAGACATGATGCTGTCCGAAGGTTAGGGGCCATTTGAAAACGTGCATGCATCCTCCTTGTGTAAACTTTTCCCCATGGACTGAAAGAGCTAAATTAGTCCCTAATTATCTATTCCCTCCTAATTTTTATAGATTGTTTTATAAAATGTAATAGGCCTCCTTATCCAGGTAGATTATAAATCACTTAAGTTTAGGGACCTTGTTTTACCCCATTACACAAAACTAAGCAGTACTGAGTATCTAGCATCTGGCTAAGACATACAAAGGAAAAGTCAAATTTAGACACAATTTGGAAGACCCAGACTGAAAGGTCACTGGAAGGACCAGCTCAGAATGACCTTGAATGTGATACTTCCATTCTCTAAGACTTGATCTTCTCGGGGCGCCTGGGTGGCTCAGTGGGTTAAGCCGCTGCCTTCGGCTCAGGTCATGATCTCAGGGTCCTGGGATCGAGTCCCGCATCGGGCTCTCTGCTCAGCAGGGAGCCTGCTTCCTCCTCTCTCTCTCTCTCTCTCTCTGCCTGCCTCTCCATCTACTTGTGATTCCTCTCTGTCAAATAAATAAATAAAACCTTAAAAAAAAAAAAAAAAAAAAAGTTTAAAAAAAAAAAAAAAAAAAAAAAAGACTTGATCTTCTCATTTATAAAATTATGATTACTGTTACTTCACACATTATTTCAATGATAAAATAAAACAATAGAGATAAAACTACTTTTCAACTGCAATATGTTATAGGAAACATTATCATTGTTAAGTCTAATCTAATAAATAATTATAATAAAGATATAATAGAGGCAACTGGATGGCATAGTCAGTTAAGTGTCCAACTCTTTGTTTTGGCTCAGGTTGTGATCTCAGGGTCATGGGATCAAGCCCCATGCTGGGGTCCCCACTCAGCTTGGAGTCTACATGAGATTCTCTCTCCCTCTCACTCTGCCCCTCCTGCTTGTGCTCTCTCTCCATATGTATATACATATTAAATAAACAAATAAGTACATCTTTTAAAAAATATAATATTCTAGAGTAAAGTATTTTCTTTCTATCTCCTTAGCTGGTACCAATTAGAATCTCTAAGTTCAGTTCTGCCCATAAGGCAGAACTAATGGGAAGATAGGCAAAGGATACAATTGAGTGGAGCTCTTTTTTTTTTTTTTTTTAAGATTTTATTTATTTATTTAACAGAGAGCTAGAGAGAGAACACAAGTAGACAAAATGGCAGAGGGAGAGAGAGAAGCAAACTCTCCACCGAGCAGGGATTCCGACATGGGCCTTGGAATTCCAGGACCTTGGAATCATGACCTGAGACAAAGGCAGATGTTTAACCGACTGAGCCACAGAGTCCAGAGTATATTTGCCTATTTTACTATGCTGGAGATGGAATGAAGGCATTTAGACAAAATGGTTAGAGATAGCAGATTAAACCCACATAGTTAGTTGCTCTCCCTTCAAAATCCACTACAGTAAAGAGTGTTTTTAAGAGACAACCCAGAGGCTACATATTACATCAGCAATAGTATTTGGAAACTAGAAAGCCAGTGGAATAGAAGTGACAGGCTTATCAGCTAAGAAAACTGAATCCCAAGCCAGTAGTGAAGAAAACCCAGAACATCGCAGAACCCATCAAGAATTGATGGCACCATGGGGCACCCAGGTGGCATAGCTAAGTGAATGACTCTTGGTTTGGGCTCAGGTCATGATTTTGGGGCCCCGGGATCAAGCCCCATGTCTGGCTCTGAGCTCAGCATGGAACCTACTTGAGATTCTCTCTTCCTCTGTCCCTACCATGAAAGAATTGATGGTACTAGTTACCTCTGAAAGTGAAGTACAAGGTGGGCTAACAATAATACCAAATAAAAGTCTAAGTAGCAGTTTGTTCCCAAGTTCCCTCTGGGAAACTGTTCTACCTCTTCCCTGACTGGAATTATTCTTTGGATACTGTAAACTGATGGTCCCTCTGCTTGGTACACCATGTGCAAACAGTGGGGTTAAGAATACATTCATATAGGGGCGCCTGGGTGGCTCAGTGGTTTAAGCCTCTGCCTTCGGCTCAGGTCATGATCTCAGGGTCCTGGAATCGAGCCCCACATTTGGCTCTCTGCTCAGCGGGGAGCCTGCTTCTCCCTTTCACTCTGCCTGCTTCTCTGCCTACTTGTGATTTCTCTCTATCAAATAAATAAATAAAAATCTTAAAAAAAAAAAAAAGAATACATTCATATATTTAATTGAAGACTCCCTGCTTTCTTCCTCCAATTTGGCTCCAACACAATGGCAGCCAGATGTATGCCTCTTAGCAGGAATCAGAATCTTCACTGCAATATCTGACCAGGCTAAGAGGAATACAATACTAAAAAACTCATGTTGGAGTTCCCCAAGGAAGCTGCCCAATCAGTTAATCTAATAGTGAATGAACTCTTCTCATGCACTCTAAAATCATACTCAGCCTTTCCATACCCCATTCTTAAAAATAAGCAGATAACCAAGAATTATCAGGCATCTGAGGAAAGTATCTAATATGAGAAACAGAGGTTTTTGTTGTTGTTGTTGTTGTTTTTAAGTAGCAAGTTAGAGGAAACAAACTATGAAGGGAGAAAAAAAAAATTGGCAGAGAGGGAAATACCCGTCTTTAACAAACACAGAAATACAAATGGAGATGTGACCTCCATGAAAGAATAAGCTGTTCTTTAAAGGAAAAAAAAAAAAGGAACGTGAAAAAATAAGAATGAGCTACAGCAAATAAAAATCAAAGCATAGAATGAAAAATAAGGGAAAGAAGACTACGGAGAGTGGAAAGGATAAAATAATTCAAGAGATGACTCAGGAAAATTGGAAAGTGAAAGACACAAGTTTCCCATTGAATCTATCAAATGTCCAGTATAGTGGATGAAATTAGATCCATACTAAGGCAGGATGGTTATGAAATTGCAGAACACCAAAGACAAGAAGATCCTTGATGTCCAAAGAGAAACAACAGGTTTCATAGTAAAGACCAAGAATTGGGTGGGTATTAAGCTTCGGAACAGCAACAATAGAAACTAAAAGGTGATGGAGCAAGGTTTTCATAAGTCTAAGAGAAAATGACTTCCCGTGTAGAATTCTGTATCTAACCAAACCATCAATTACATGTGACTTTACAATAAAGACAGTTGCAAATATGTGCGGTCTCCAAAATATTACCTCACACACATCCTTTCTCAAGAGACGACTGAAGGAAGCTCCATCAAGATGGGAATACAAACCAAGAAAGATACAAGCTCCAAGAACAAGGAGGCCAACAAAATAGACTGTGAAGAGAATCTCCAGGATCATGAGAAAGAGAAACCACAAGACAACAGCTCTGCACCCGTCCATATTGGAGCTGGTCAGAAGGCTTCTGAGGAACTGGCTTCAAGAAGGTGAAATTGGCAGAGCACCTGATGTGTTTCAATATATTGAAACTTACACAACAAGGAGAAAGTTTGAGGTTCAATAAGTGATCAGTAGCTAGAAAATTAAGCAAGCAAGAACAGCTCGTTATTAACTCCCAGAGAAACACACTATTGTACAAAACAAGAAATATTCTGGTTGGCTACGACACGACCTAGCAGTGAATCGCTTTTTTGTTGTCATTAAAACAGAATATCGATCCAACCAAATTGTGAGAGAAGTACATTGGCAGGATGAGGGACAGGAAGTGTGCATGTGTGGTGGGGGTGGGAGATCTTGAAAGAAAGCAGAAACCTCATCTTCCGTAGTGGAAGGTCAATAGATAAAGCCTAGAACTGAAAAGTCAAGAAGTAGTTACATAAACATGTTATTTAGAGATATGGCAGTAAAGATCGAAAGCATCAGCTAAAGGAGTTGAAAGTGGTTGCTCTGAGGGCATGGGAAATGGAGGGGACTGTTGGTTTTTCGACAAAACTTTCTAGAGTTACTTTTCTCTTTAACTAAGACACAAGTATAATTTTTAGACATGAATTTTTAAAAAGAATTAACTGTGCCCATTTCCACCAACTGTTGTGTTTCAGGCTGCTATGGCCAATGACCATCAAATTTACCAATCCAAATCTGATGTCAGCTTGGCCATTCCAAGGAGGTATAGAATTAGTTACAGAATTTAGAGCGAAATGACATTGTTTTATAGACAACAACAGAGAAGGCAAGTGACTGGCCCAAGGCCCTCAGCTCAGTTACAGCAGAATCAGAGCTAGAAACCAGAGCCCCTCCCACCTGGTCCAATTGTCTTTCCTGGACACCCTCAAAACTCTGCTTTCCTCCTTTTCGCATGTAAGAATGTGCTTTTTATAGTGCATGGGACATGTGGTGGTCGCAGAGGGAGTCAGCCATGACTCTAGTCCTGGCTCTGCTCCTGACCTGCATGCTGCTCCTTAACCTCACCAAGCAGGTTGGTTGGTTTTTCCATCTGTGAAATGAGCATAATAATGCCCACGTTGCCTACGCAATAGTATTGTCATGGGGATCAAAGAAGAGCATAGAGATGAAACCACTTTTTGAAACTGTAAAGACTTTACAGATACCAGGAGGTGCTATTATTTTCACTAGTACAGCAACTGCCTGGGAAAGACGGCAGTAAAGACCATCTAGAAGTTCCCATTAGTAATGCCGATGAGAGTTCTTGGGTAGTGTGAAGATAATGGTATCTCAGAAGGCATGGCAAGGGATAGTTGATCTCTTCTCTGTCTACGTATGGGTGGGTGTATAGACTCCTTCAGACAGACGCTCGCTTCTAGTCAAATTGGGTGCTTTTTGGTCAGTGACACAGATCAGCCATCTGCTAGACTTTGGACTGTCTTCGGTCCCCATAGTTGTCGACTTTGTTTTCTAACCCCTTTGCAATTTTTCCCTCTTGGGTTCGTACCAGGAAATCAAAAGCAGAAGAGTTCGACTCTTTCTGACAGTTCTGACTTTCCTACTGAAAGGAAAAATTTCAGAGCAGCACGTCACTGCCTAAAGTGCTTATTAGAGATGCTGTGGAATTGGCTGGAACACTCCAAAACGAGGCTTTACAAACAATTCCCAGGCAGCAAATCCTGCCTGGTCCACCCTCCACATTCCTGGGGGAGGGGCAGCCTTGGAGAAAAGAGGACTCTGTGTCCAAAGGATGGGACTCCTGGACAACTAAAATATAAACTTCTGCCCCTTGCGTGTAGACATTTTGGTGTTGAACAATGAGTAGAAGAAATGATACCATGTTAGAGACAGTGGCACTCTTATTTGGCAGAATTTGAAACTTATACCAAGTTATGTGTTTGCCTCAAGTCTGTCATCTGGTCAGGGGCAAAACAAGGACCAGAATCTAGGCTTCTCTCACATCCTTCTTAATGGTGTAGCAAACCTTTTGCTAGGGAGGGAGAGGGGCACAGTGGGTGCTAGGACATTCACTAATGTACAGGGAAGGCATACCTACTATATAATCCTGTATTAATAATACAATAATATAAATTGGCCAACACAAATTGAGTGTTATGTACTATGTGTTTTACGTAAATACTTAAGAGTCTTACATCAACAGACCTATGGGTTGGGTCCTGTTACTACTATTCCGTCCTACAAATAAGAGAGAGTCAGTAACTTTTCCAAGGTTGCATGCCAGTAAGCGGAAGTCCTGGGCTCAAACCCAGTTCTTTCAGACTCCTAGCCCCTCCCTTTAGTTGCACTGTCTCCCTGCATTTCCTAAGTTAAGTCGAAACAGGGGTGACTGTGTTTTAATTTTTTGTGGCAACAGCACTCCCTTGCATTCTCTCTCTCTCTTTCTTCCCCCCTCCTTCCCTTTTCTGTGACTCTGTCTGAGCTCCCCAGCCTCCGTGGATTGTTGTTTGTGGTTTAAATGACACCGTTTTATTTGGGCTGTTGTCAGAGTGATTGGTACGGTGAAGTCACCCCTGGCAGGTGTTCCTGTGCCTGTCAGAGGAGAGTGGCGTCATGGTCATGGTCATGGTGAGAGGGGACGGCTGCATATGGGGGAGGGGGGAGCAGAAAGGACCTTGGGACAACTTGGGCTGCATACTGGGGAAGTGACTGGTGGAAGCAGTGATTCATCGCCCTGGATATGCTCAAGACTGGATCCATGGGATTCTTACAATTTTCACACCCCGGACAAAACTTGACACATTGAAAAACTGTGGCGGGGAAGTCATTTTCCTTCGATTTACTTGGGTGATGAGGAAATCATTTTTGAAACTGCGCGTATAAAGAGGCCATTAAAAAAGAACAATGAACAAATTTGGATTTTAGGTTTCTTCTGTTGAAAGACTGTTTTAATTTAAGAGCTGTGATCACAGGCTTATAAAGAGGACTAAACGGAGCCAGGATCTTTGAATCTGCAATTCAAATATCTAAACCCTGGCCAAAATGCAAGGAGACTAGTTTTTGTGTGGCTCCTGAAATCAGTTGTTTGATCTCATACATATGTAATTTCATAGTCACACCTCTCTCATTTGTGGAAATTCAAAAATATTTGTAATCCCCCTTAGCTACAGGTGATCTTAATCACCAGTGGAACTTAAGCAATCAGACTTACTAAATCACATTTTAAAGGATGCTGATTCCTGAACTTGCTCACTTCTGCCCTATGGAAATAGCAGTCATATGGGAGTCAGATGACTTGGTTCGGGTTCAGGTTCTGCCCTTCCCTGTGTGGTGATCTCGTGTAAAGTAGCTCTCTGTGCCTCAGTTTTCTCATCTGTCAAATAGGGAGGATTAATGTGGCCTTCCCTAGGGAATTTGGAGGATTAAGTGAAACCATTTTATTCTAAAGTTACAGTATAATACCTAACACAGAGAAAGCCCGTCTTGAATATTTGTTAATATGAATGCCAGTACTGGATAGAATTTTGTCTATTTCTGAGATATACGGAGGGAAAAGATGAAACAGAAAGAGAAGGAGAACAGAAAAAAAAAAAATAGACAGCAAAAAAGAAACCCAAATACAGGTTTCTCCACCCAGATGTATCAAGACCAATTCTCCATATCATGGGTCAGAAACTTCTGGTCATCACTCCCCCACTCCCATCTATTTTGGAATAGCTGGAAAAGGTAGTTACATCACGGGGGTTGTCGGTAGTAACAGACAACTATCTACCTCCTCTCGAATTAGAATCATGGAATGTCAGAGAAGGAAGACAATCTCTCAGGACTTTTAGTTTACTGCTAAGGAAACTGAGGCCGAGAAAGATGATATGACTTGATCAAGGGGACACACAGTTGGCCGGGAAACTAGGACTCCCTACTCCCAACAGCCAGCCTGGTATCCTTTCCACTCTGAGATTCTCCTTTATGGGCTTCATATCCCTTTCTCCCACTCCTTCTCATGTTCTCGTCTTCTCTAAGTGCAGCAAACACTGCCACACAGGTTGCATGCCTGTTCCTCCACTTGGGGCTGGAATTGTCCACCGTTTCATAACAGGCTCCTTCCGTAGATGGTGAACATGAAGAGACTGAGCAAGTGAACTACAGAGTTCTGTGGGGCCTCAACTTTCTTTCCGTGGGCTTCTTCCTCCAGCCCGAGAATGAAGAACTGCTTCAGTTCCTCCTGGCCCTGGGCTGTGCACGGCAGCCCTAAGGGGCTGCCACTTGGGATATGCAGATGGGAGGGAAGATTTCAGCCAACCGGAATTCTAATTTGAGGCATAAATTAATGCACACCTGAACAGGTGACATTATCCAAATGATAAATTGCTATAGGCACAGGCCATTGTGTTCATAAGGGTGATTTATGGCCCAGGTTTGGAAATGAACAGAGAAAGGAATATTTAAATGTAGCCATTTAAAAGCCAAGCTGTTGGGTTTAGGGCTGTCTTTAAAAAATTGAGGTGTCTTTCCTCTGTCAGACTTGTCCATATTAATCAAAATAGAGTGAAATAGCTTCGTAAATTTTTTTTTTAAAAAAAACAGGAAAAATTGTTTCAAATAGGACATGTAAGGCTCTTTGTTCGTTTTTATCGCCCCCCCCCCCAGCACATTGCCCAAAAGGAAACCTGCAGGAATCTGTACACATTGTTATGTAGGCCTTCCCTCATCCTCTCGTCTTTTGAGGCTAAGCAGAAAATGAAAACTTTAATTGATTTCCTGCCTTATTGAATCTTGGCAAAGATTTTTATCTCTGTAGACACAGAAATATTTGAAAAAAAAAAAAAAAAAACAAAACAAGGATGGTTTGTCAACAACAGGTAAATATCATTTCCAAAGTAGAGTGGAAGAAGTCAGCCAGGCTCATCAGCATACACACACACACACACACACACACACTGCCTTTATAGGAAGGCTTTTTCCTTCTGAACATGGAAACCAGGTACTTGAGCTGTTTGTCACTTGCTAAAACATTAAAGGACAAAAGAGATGGACCTCATGAAATATTTAGAATTCCCCCCCAGCAGAGTTACAAAGATATGAAATTAACCCCTTCATGGGGCCGAGAGCCCTCTGTAAAGCTACCAATAATGATGGCTACTTAAGGCTACCATTTGATCCCTCCCGCATACCCATCTCCCCACCACCACCAGCAGCAGCAGCACCCTGTGACCCTCACAGCAGTCTTTGAGTTGGGAGTTGTTACTCACATTTTCAGATGAGGAAACTGTAGCCAGAGGGATCATAGTTAAGAAACGATGGAGGGACTTAGCCCCGGGAGTGCTGTCAGGTCTGTTTGACCTCAGTTCGCACCCTCTTCCAAGTGGTCTCTACTTACAGACTTAGTGGTGGTGCCCCTTCTTCTGGGACGCCCACCCCATCTCAGTCCTGCCGGGCATCCTGAGAGAGCTCTGGGTTTCACTGCAAGACTATCCATCCCCCAGCAGCTACACCGTGGTACCTCTCTCTGCCTTCGTTTTCCACACCTGTAACATCAGTGGTTTGTCCCCTACCTGGCTGGCGTGGTTGTCGCATCAAATAAAAATGAGAGAAAATATAGAGGAAAACAGCTTTTTACATGGAGATACGCTGCCACCACCGTCCTCTGTCCTCATCTTCTTATCCTGTAAGACACTTCTATCCCCCCCACACACCCGCACGCTTCTGTTTTATTAGGAAACGCTAAAAAGCCCATGAACGACTATGAGAGTCATCTGAAATGATGAGTTTTCTTTGCGAGGGTCTGCTCACAAATTCCACACTGTGGCAAGCTGCCTCTCCCGGGCTTTTGGGCGGCAGCATCAGGGGCATTTGAGGCCAGAGAGCTTCATGTCTTTATAACATTATGCATTAAAGTCATCTGTAAAATGAAGAGACATTCCAAATAGCCCTTATGTTTTTCATTTTTTCATTTTGGCACGGGGACACAGAGCAATTTTCCAGAATGTTTTAAATAGGAAAAAAACGGTCATTCTCAAGACAGCCGTTCTGTATTCCTGAGCCTCTGGGTCATATTCACATTCTGAAATATCTGAGCCACTAAAGTCTGTGTTCCTTTAAATGGGCTGTTTCTTTTATTAAAACAAATGAAGGCAGCCTTCCTCCCTTACATAATATTCTTACCTCTGAGCCCTGTGGGCAGGGAGGGTGCAGAACCCTGGAATAAAGCGGTTGGAACACACTGAGAGAAGGGAGGAGGAGGAAGGGGAGACCACAATTAGAAGAATGCTTTCTGTAGTTCTTAACTGCTCCTTTCCACCCAAGGCCTCCAGGTGTTCACGAATTTTGTCTAGCAGCTATGTGATTAAATGCTTTTATAGGGACAGTGCAGGCCAGGGCTATTCCTAAAGTTGGCAGTAGGGTGCACCCTTTTTTGTGGTCGGCCCTCGATAATACCTCTTCACGTTTTATGTATCGTGTTCACAGTTGAAAAGCTCCTTCGCTTCTAGTTTTCGCTGGTTCACTCACTAAATGTGCCGTCATCAACAGGTACGTGCCAGTCACTGCCCCTGCACTCGCGGAGGTCACAGAGTGACAGAGGTTGGGGGCACCCAATCTGTAAGCAGCTATATACATGTAGCATGATACGCACTGGAATTGAGACAGGAGAGATGGGCTGAGGGACCTGTATGCCAAAAAGCAGGCCTTCTTCTTCTGGGGGCAGGGGTGGCTTTGTTGAAGCAGCAGAGGGAACAGAAGCATGGGAAGTGGGTTCCAGAGGATGACTAGGAGCTCAGCTTGGGGAGAACATGGGATGCTGTGGGGTGGGGATGAGGGGGGCAGGTAGGCAGTCATTCTGTAGGTTGGGCGGAGGAAATGTTATTTACTAGTCAGTAACAAGGCAACCTGTGCTCAGAGAAAGTCACTCCCTCCTTGAGGTCACAGAGAGGAGGCTGCCATACGTGACGGCTGCACCAAGCCTGGCGGGCTCCCTCTCATAGCCCTGTCCCAAGCATTTAGTGCTGTTCTCTTCTTAAGATCAAAAGAAATGAGAAGCGATGTGAAATCTTCACCTCTTCCTTGTGGGTTTATAAGGTTGATACTTTCCACCAGAGCTGAGTCAGAAACGCTATTACCAAAGAGAAATTTTGTTTTAAATTAGTCTTCCTGGCATTTCTTTCTCTGCTTCATAACTAAATCCTAAGGCTTGTCATCTTTTTGTTGAGAAGAATTTACAGAGGGTTTGCTATGAATAGAGTCATGGAGGTGTTGGAAATGGCTCAAATGAATGGGACAGCTCAGCATTCTTTGTCTATATATCAAATATTTATGGAATGCCTATTGTCAGTAGTGAATTGCTGAATGTTGAACAATTGGCTCTCTAGAAAAAAAATAAAGCCCTGATTTGTAGTGTTTGCCAATTTCTGTGGTGTAAATGCTTCCGTCACAGTCAGTTTCAGGCAACCCATCTAATGTCTCTGCAGGCAAGGTGGAGGAGAGACACAGAATTGGCACAGACACTGGGCTGGGTGCCGAAGTTGCCTTGCTATGCCTGCCCTTTGTTACAAATCAGGACCCCCTTTGTGGGGCAGATGAAATCCCAGCTTTATTTCTGTTACTGTTTTCATGAAAAAACCAGAGATACAGGTACTGAGAGACAGAGACAGAGAGCTAGAGAGAACGAGAAAAGGCTGAGACATTCCAATACACACATCTTGATAAGAGCTAAAATGCTTCAACCATCTGTCTCTTCCTGTGCCCCTCCCACCTTATCTCCCTCTCTGCTAAGGCAGGCTCCAGCCACAGGTGTTTAAAAGAATATCAGATTGCAGAGGAAAATGAGAAAAGGAAAAAGAAACAAGACTACTTCTCAGTATATTTTCCCATAAAAGCATAAAGATTAACTTAGTGTTTTGATGGGGGGATCTTGTTGGCTTAAGACCTTGTTTTCCTTTGTGACTCAGCACTCCCCTCCCCAGCATTTTTGGATCAGTGCAGAATATAAAAAAATAACTGTGAATTACTCAGAAGGGGAGGCTGTGAGGCTTTGCATGGATACCTGTCAACCTCTGACTCTGACAAGGAACACCATCTATCTTCTGTGGCCAGCCTTGGGCCCTGTTCATGCCCCAGGCTCCTGATGGTATGGTTTCAGGAGAAACTGCTTATAAGGTGTGATTGAGAGGACACTCCTTTTTCGAAATGTCTCTATTAGAGAAGTATTCATTTTTTTTTAAGATTTTTATTTTTTTTATTTGGGGGGGTTGATATGGGGCCGGATCCCACGATACTGACTGAGATCAAGACCTGAGCCAAAACCAAGAGTCAGACACTTAACCGACTGAGCCACCCACCCTCAAGAATTCCTTTCATTGGTGGCAGTCCCTCTTGCTAACTGATACCCACAAAAACTTTGCTTTGCTATTTTCAAGCATTGACACCTTAAGATAAGGCAGTTTATCAGAGAAGAATAGTTAGCTAAAAGTAGGTCTTACAGAGAGAAGGAGAGAATCTGAGCAGGGCCTCAGAGATGGGCAGAAAGGGGTGGAGGCCTGAGGTTTCAGGGACCCCAGGGGAGGAAGGCAGATGAAGAACTTATTGGAGGGAAGGTCCCTGCCTTTTCCCTGAGAACATGCAGACTACATGTTAACCTTCTCCAGATGACTCACCATGAACATGAGTAACCAGACCACACCATGACACCCTGATGTCCTCAGGTCTTTTAAAAAAAAAAAAAAAAAGTTTTTTATTGAGCAATAACTAGGTGCCTCTGTTAGCTCATTACATAATTATCTCATTTTCACAATAACCCTGTATATTTGAGAAGCTTGTTTCCACTCTAAAGTGAGGATGTATCATTCCTTTATAGAAGGAAACTAAAGGTCAGAGATGGGAAGTAACTTACCCAAGATTGCACAGCAATTAAGTGGCAAATTCTGGCTTTCAGACTGGGTTCTAGCTGACTCCTAAGCCCATGCTCCCCACATGCTGTTGTGCTGCATCTTAGGGTGGGGTATGATTTGCTAACACTTCCCGTGGCTTCAGGCTATTCAATTTTGTATTACTTCCACTTGCTCTAGTTTTGTGGGATCTTCCTACTTTGGTGGTCAGTAATCACACATTGTGGCAGTCAGGGTGCCTTGCCCCAGGGGGCTCCCTCTCCCCACTTCTAGGGAGCCAGTTTTCAGTTTAGGAACCAGATAACTCACCTTGTTGTTTCTTTGTAGAAAAAGGGCCCGAGGATTCTGAATAGAGTCCTAACAGCTTCTCTAAGTTTGTGTGCTTGATCTTTGATGCATATCCTAAGTGGGCTTCATCTGACTTGATTAATTCTTTGCTATTTTCTAAATAAATGAAGTTATGAAGTATTACATTTTATTGTTAAAATATTCCATATATAATTAGATTTATTTATTTAGTTAGTTATACTGCAGGTGAAGTTCTCTGTGTGTGTGTGTGTGTGTGTGCCTATGGGAAGAAGAGAAGGAAGAGAGAGAGAGCTCATAAACTTAGCAACTTGTTCGAGTTCATGCATTAAATAATAAGGTGGGGTTCTTCCCCCTCCCTAGATGTAATTGAATGACTATTGCCAGGTGAAAAATTTTGTAAGATGTGTCTCCTTAATGCCAAAATTCAAGCTCAGTTGATCAAACTGGTCTTCCTCCTGTTGGGTTGCCGCTGGTGCTGTGGCATAGCTACAGGGCATGAATATGGTCATAGTCATGTCTTACCTGTCTGGCTGATTTTAAAGCCTTCACTGTACCATGCCAAAGTGTCATCCTAGCTCCCGGAAATTTTAGTCAAACCGATTTGTTTGGACAAGACCCTTCATCTGTCTGGGGGCCTCCAAGACCACATGTGAAGAGGGAGGACCTGACTGGACCTGGCGACCAATGGGCCTGCCTAGGTACAGGTCCAGAGAACGACTTCTTCCCATCAACCACATGTTGGTCTTGGTGAAAAAAACCAGAGCATGCTGTTACTTTATAAATGACTCTGGTGTCCTTAGCAGTGCTAGTAAGGAGTTAACATCTTGTATGCAGAGTGTGAGGAGTCTTACATAACTCATTCAGTCTCGTCTCATGGGTGTTTTTCTGTAAACTCTGCCAGAACTAATTTCACGGTTTTAAAACAACTCATGGTACCAAAAGAATGCGTAATGAGCTGCCATGAGATATGATCGTTTCCCGTTTATAAGGAAAAGACCTGTAGCTCCTTGGGACTTATTAGGAATAATTTCTCAATTAAGCCAACAATGCAGGCCCTTGGAAGGGCTCACACAGTACAGCAGAGATCGCTTGGGAAGGTCCTCCCTCTACTGGAGCTCTAGAATGCTCCCTTCCTTCCACATCGTCCCCACCTTGGTCTGGCTTTCATTCTTTTTCTTCTCTTTAAAAAAAAAAATATATATATATATATATATATATATAGAGAGAGAGAGAGAGAGAGAGAGAGACAGACAGAGCGAGCGAGAGCGAGCAGTATAAAACATACAAGATTCACCATGTTGGCTGTTAGAAACTTTATAATTTAATAGAATCTAGCAGCTTCCTTTCCAGGAAGTAGGCATTCCCCATTCCCAGCCCCCAGCAAACACTAGTGTGCTTTTGGTGTCTGTAGATTGCCTGCTGTGGGTATTCACGTCAATGGAGTCATCTGTTCAATGGTCTTTTGGTTCTGGGTCTTTTCACTCAGCATAATGCTTTCAGGGTTCATCTACCTTGTAGCCTATGTCAGGCCTTCATTCCTTTTTTGTGGCTGAATAATATTCTGTTGTGTGGCGATACCAGCTTGTGTCTCTTCATAGTTGACAGGTAAGGTTGTTTCTACCTTTTGCTGATTGGACAAAGGGGTGCTATGTAGTTTTACCTACAGGTTTTTATTTGAACACCCATTTTCAGTTCTTTGGGGCAAATCCCTAGGAGTAGAATTGCTGGGTGATAAGATGATTCTATGTTTAATATGCTGTGGAAATACCAAAATGTTTCCAAAGCGGCTGCACTGTTTTACGTCCCCACCAGCAATGTATGAGAGTTCCAATCTCTCCATGTCTTGGCCAACTACTTGTTGTTTTCCTTTTTTCCTGTTTAATTGCCATCTTCGTGGGTATAAAATGGTATCTGTCTGGCTTTCTTTAGAGGGATTTGTTTCTGAAAACTATTTATGGATTTCCAGGGGTAGAAAGCTCATATGGGCCAAAGCATCACAAAAGCTCAGCTCAGCCCATCCCCTGTCCCACTTCTAGGTTTCAAAGCAGGCTTCTGCATGTAGGGACATCAGAGGGGTCACCACCAGGATTGCAGTGCATGTCAGAACTATCCAAGTCTCACCTCACTTCATGAGCTTGTGCCATCTCTTAGAGTCCCTTCTAGCGCAAGTAGTTTGTGGGTGCCACAAAGCTAACCTTCTACCCTCTCCCTGATAGAGTCGTAGACACGGCATACAGTGTGAAGGCGTAGGAGAGCCACTGCCAGCCCCCAGCTCACCGCTGCTCCAGGCTTCTTTCCACTCTGTCATGAACCACAGCTTCATTTCACACTTCCTGTTTTGAGGATGCAAATGTTAAAAAAATATTGTGATGATGATGATGATGATGATGATATTTACAGAAGCTTTAAGCATTTTAATACTCACAATAGTCCTGCAATATAGACCAGATATCAGGTAGTACTACCCCCATGTTATAGTGGAAGAAAGCAAGGCATGGTGCCATTTAGGTATTTGCCCAGAGCTCTTTCCACTCTAATATATTGTTCTAAATAATGTTCCCTGGTGGTACAGTGTCATGCAGTCTACCAGGTGTCTTCCCATTAAGTAGGGCTGAAAGAAAGGGAAGGATGGGGGGTTCTGAGTGAGTGGAATTAGCATTCAGGTGAGGGGGTCATTAGGAAGGTCTCTTCTGATAGTCTGAGGAGGACAACTAAGCCAGCTGTTTCTGCTGGCTCACTGTAGAGGGAAGGATAGGAGGAAGCTGTTTGAAGCTGTGATCTTAACAGCTCAGTGGCTGCTCCAGAACATTCCATCATCGTTGTGCCATATGAGTAGATGCCCATGTACCTACTGTGTCCTACTGATGTCGTACTGTGCCCCGCAGCAATGAGGTCAAAAGACAGAGCCTTTTCTCAGGGAGCTTCAAGTCTAAACAACTGTCAAATTTTTAACTCAAAAAATACTGCCCTTTGGTTTGGCTGCCTTTTCTGGGACAGGTTATAAGAAGAAGAATGTGGAAGCAAATTTTATGTCTCAAAAAACCTGTCAAAGGGCTGTGGTTTTATTGTTGCTGCTGCTGTTGTTTTGTGGTGAATACAGGAATAAAGTGACAAGTTGCTGCCAACCTGAAGATGGTGGATAGCCCACACTGAGCATTGGTTTGGGGGTGCCTTTTGAATTCTCTGTGTACTTGTCCCCACTACCAGCCACAAAATCCAGGTTGGCTCTTTAGAGGTAAGGATTCCTTGCTCTGATTCCTAAGCTGGAAGACATCTAGTGGGTGGGAATTTTCAATGCCCGCCAAAACCCCCAGCTTGTGTATGCCAAAATGGTGGTAGATTATAATGTCTGATGCTTACAGTAGGGTCTTCTTGAGGCTTTTATGTGGTTGGCAAGCAGTGAAGGGGGTCTCACAGTTTAGAAGCTAAGGTCTGGGATTTGGTTTTAGGCAAACCCCTCTAAGAATAGTCCTTCGTTTTTACCTCCCATTTCCCACATTTGCTTGGTTGAAGGACTTGAGGTGGAAAGACAGGACCCCACATGTAAGCTTCTCTTGAGCAATAAACTCAAGGATATTGGCAGATGGGCCAAAGCACCCATCTAGACAGAAAGCAAGGAAGGAAACCAAGTACTTTTGACTTGGGCTCTAATTAAATGACAACTCTGCACTGTCAGAAGTTCTTTTACTCGACATCCAGTGGCCCATGGCTTAGAAGGTTCTGGTTGTCATTCTAAAGATCTATTGGATTTTGCTGTCAGATACCCACAGACAGCTCACAGGGATGTCAGTGACTCAGTTGCCTCTGATGTCAGTGGCTTTTTGGATATCAGAAAGCAGGTTTTGGCTCACTGATTATGTACCCAGAATTTCCCCCTGGGGCTCTGTTATTGTTTTTCCCCAAAGGGGAGCATAAAAGCAGGTATAATGGTCTTGAGGTGGCAAAGTTCAAATCTAAGAGCCATTCAAAAACACAAATGATGTGTATTCTATACTATGTGCTACAAGTTGGGAAGTTGGAGCAAATTTAAAAAAAAAAGAAATTTAACCTGGGTCATGTGACTAGGGGGGAAAAAGGCTTATCAAGAATGCTGTGAAATAAACAGAAAATGATTCAGCATTTCTCTGCTCTGTTCGTTAAAGTAATGGTGTTAGGCTTTGAAATTTTCTGTTTCAGTCATACCTTTATTTCATGTGTGCCAGTATTTGTAAATAATTATATTAACGTGACATTTTAAGTAGACCTGTTTCCAAACAGCCTGTTATTCACAGTGGCTGTTTTCTGGAGAGAAAAGAAACAGTGGAACACAGAGCACTCAGCAGAATCACAAAACTCCTGCCAACAAAGGGACCACTAATCCCACCTTTCCACTGCCACCTCAGAGAGGCCTCAGGGGTCTAGGTCCTCAAGGAGCTGTTCTAGAGTCTACTGAATCAGTCAAGAACCTCCCAGGCCTTGCTTCATCCAGCAGAGTCTCAGAGGCACTGAGGCAGGATGGAAAGGCACCCCAGCTCAAATGTCACAGAGCATCATAACTGAGGAAGGCCGCCCTAAAGACCACCTCCTGGAACATGGTGGCTGAACCTTAGAGTCTAGCCTGGCTTCAGTCCATCTCAGTAGCAAATCACCAGATCTTTGAATTTCCACAGATTCTCCCCTGCAGTGAAACATGGACACACTGAATATTTGATTAACTGTTCCCAGTCCTTGGAGCCTCCTGGCTCCCCTACTCCCTACTTCTCACATAAGCAAGACTTGTGCAGTGAACTTTTGCGCTTGGCTAAGCACATTCTGATGTGGTTTAATGTAGTTCCTTGGTGTTCAAGATGACTAAGAAACAGGCATCCAGCATCAACATATTGCCAGTGTGAAAGGAAACCTGACAGTTGGGATAATAAAACCACTTTACCTTTACCTGTTTAGGGCTTTTACACTCCACAAAGCATATGCACTATAACTTACTGCATGGTATTACTTTAGCAATGGGTGTATGTTTTAGGTTATTTTTTGAATTGTGAGGCACAAAAGGATTTGGTAAGTGTGAGAAGCTTCTAAGGCACATTAGGTCTTGGTTGAATTTTATGAGTTTGGTCATTAATAAGACTCAGTTACCTTCACCATAATAATGAAAATATAAGTAATAATCATAAAAATTAAATGGAGAATATTGCTAATATATAGATCTAATTTAGTCATAAACCAAAGTATCTTCAGGGCAAAAGGAATTTTGAGATTACTTATTCCATCTTTTCACCTTAGAAATAAGGAAACAAATGCACAGATAAGTTAACTTTGTGCCTAAGATCAATCACACAGCTAAATAATGAAAACCAAATTTTTGTTTTTGTTTTTATTTGGAGGGCTGCTTTGGGGTTTAGGGAGAAAGCCAGAAAAAAGCAAAATTTATAGGACTTATGTGTTCTATTTAGAGGTCATGTGTCACTTAATCTATATGGGATAAGTTTGCTACCCACTAGAAAAATTAATAATTACTTACTTCAAAAATTTTCTTTGGTGATCCTCATTCTGTTTTATAGGTATGACTTATCATTGATGTTAATTCCCTTCAAGCTGAGGAACTTCTTTTATCATTTCTTTTAGTGCAGGTCTTCAGATAATGAATCTCTCAGTTTTAGTCTATCTGAAAGTGACTTTTATTTTGACTTTTCCCTAACTGTAGACTTCTGGATTGACAATGTTTTTCTTGCTGTACTTTAACAGTATTACTTCCTCATCTTCTGGCCTTTGTTTCTTTTTGAAAGAAGTTAGCTGTCATTCACACAGTTGCTTCTCCTCTAAGGAGTGTGTGTTTTTTTCTGGCTGTTTTCAAGATTCTTCTCTCTATCTTTGGATTTTAGAGAACTGACTATGGTGTTCCTAGGTATGATTTTCTTTGTATTTATCCTGCCTTAGGTATGTTGAGCTTCTTGGATCTGTAAGTTAATGTCTTTTACCACATTTAGGAAGTTTTCAGTCATTCCTTCAAATGTATTTTATGCCCATCCTCTCTCCCTTATCCTTCTGAGATTTCATGTTCATTTATGTTAGACTGTTTGATGGTCGACAGTGTTCAGATCTCAGAGGCTCTGTTCACTTTTCTTCGTTTGTTTTTCCTCTTTGTTTTTGAGATTGGATACTTTATACTGATCCATCTTCAAGTCCACAGACTCTCTCCTCTCATTTCCAAACTGCTGTTAAGCTCAAACAGTATTTTTTTTTTCATTGTAGTCATTTTTTCTTTTCAACTCTAGGCTTTCCATCTGGTTCACTTTTATAGTTTATCTTTTCCACTGAGGTTCCATATGTGTTCATTTATTATGTATATAGTTCTCTCAGTTCCTCAAATATATTTATAGTATCTTCTTTAAATTCCTTATCTGCTAAATGCATCATCAGAATATTATTGGGGTGAGTTTCTATTGACTGCTTTTCTTTATCTGAGTATGGGTTAAATTTTACTCATTCTTCACGTTTCTAGTAACTTTTAGTTGGGTAATAGGTAATACGAATAATTGTTGCTGTGACTCTAGATTCTGTTATATTCCTCTGAAGATTAATTATTTTAGCAGCCAGTTAATTTAGCTGGTCTCAAATTCTAACTCTGTCTTTGGGGTGGTCAGCAGCAACTACAGTCTCTTTTTGGTTGTTTCATCTTTCAGCTGCTGCTTTGTATTGGGACCCTTGAGATCTCCTTTATACATGTTTGGTTTAGCAGTCAGCCAAAGAGTCAGCAGATTTTATATACCGATTTGTAACATGTTCCCTCTGCAGTTCCCACCCTTCTAGACTTTCTTCCCTAACTTTCTTCCAACCCTGAATTTATTCTCTGAAAACTTAAGATAACCAGAGCCAAAAACTGACCGGAGAGTGCTTTCAGGCAAAATCTCACAAATCCACAAATTTCACGAAGTGGAGGCCCTGTCTTTCAAGGTGAAGACTGTATTCCAGTTTTCTGTCCATTTTGGTTGTACTCCATTATCTTCAAATCATTTTTTAAGACTTATTTTGTGTAGACATTTTAATTGTTATCTGCAGGAGGATTAGTAAACCATTGCTAGAAACCAATACTCTGTATATTTACATTTAGATTTTTTAAAACATGTTGACTCCATAGCACAGCTCAGTGAGGCAAAACTAGTGTTACAGATAAGGAAATAGAATTGGGGGTTAAATGACTTGCCCAAGTTCACCCAGCTTTGTGCTAGCTGAATAAGCCATGGAACCCCGAACCCTTCACTTTGGCCCTGGGCTCAATTCCACAGTTGGTGTTATATACATCAGACTTTCCAGTGCCAAAGCTTCTATTGCATTCTGTTCCTGCTAAACACCACTAAACAAACAAACAGGACCATGTTGGCTTTTTGAAGCGTTTTGGTCCACAAGAAGGATCTGGGGCTTCCACAGATTGTAGAGCTCTCTAAGAAGTCTGCACCAAGCTGGTGTTGGAAGCAAAATACCTGCAGCAATCCTAGAGCCAACTGATACCTGCAAGCCCCAGCATGCATGATTGTGAAACTGAAGCCAGTCCAGAAGTTTCTTTTTGGGGAAGCCATATACAGCCATGACAGGAATGTTCTATGTTACCTAGCCAGTACTATCTACTAAAAATTTTAGTGTAGCTGAACTGAAAACTCAACCTCCATTGGCCCTTGTGGTTGGTAAGGGTGTTTTTCTCCCCTCTCTCCAGGGAATTTAGTGCAAAATGTCTATAGGTTGACATTCACAGGAAGACAAGAATTGTTCTCAAGCTGGGGTCTGCACAGATATTTTCAAATACATTTACTACCTTCTCTACTCTCCAGGTTCTAAACAGATACTTCTGTACCTCTGTTGATCCTGGATCTTCCTCAAGCCATGATGCTACATCAAGTTTTAGTCATCTTCCAGCTTCTTAAGGGAAATGTCATTCTCTACCAGCCCTCCCAACCAGTTCCCACCCAATTCCTCCCTTTCACTTCAACGTTTGTATTTAGCCAAAGCTTTTCAAAGTGTATTCTTAGAAAACCTGTGGCAAGGTCACAGGTTGTTTTGGAGATCAATGGCAAAACACTATAGTGCTTTATCAAATTATGGTGACTGTCATTAATAACATTGGATGTATACTTGAATGTTGCTATGAGAATAGAGCTTTAAAGTTCTACCCTAACAATAGCAACAACAAAATGGCAATTATGTGAGGTGAAGGATGTATTAACTAACCTTATTGTGGTATATCTTTTAGAATATGTGTGCATATCAAATCACCATTTTGTACACCTTAAAATTCCACAATGTTGTATATTGATTACAACTCAATAAAGCTGGAGGGAAGGGTGCCGAGGTAGTGCAATTGGTTAAGCTCCAACTTTTGGTTTCGGCTCAGGTTGTGATCTCAGAGTCCTGAAATTGAACCCCACACTGGGGTCCCTGCTGAGTGCCAAGTCTGCTGGAGATGCTCTCTCACTCTCCCTCTGACCATCCCACTTGTGCTCTCATTCACTCTCTCTCTCAAAAAAATAAGTGAATCTTAAAAAAAAAAAAAAAAAAAAAAGTAAATAAAGCTGGAGGGGAAGATCACAGGTGAGCACACATGTTTAAAATGCAGATTCTCAGGAACCACTCCAGTTATAAGAAATTAAAATTTTAAACATTCCAGTGTTTGTGCTGGGGAATCTGCTACACAGCAAGGGATCCAGGTGATTTCAGTGCTCATGAAAATGAAAGAACCGCTGATCTGCATGAAATGAGGAATGCTAAGAGCAATCTCAAGTGTAAAGACTGACTGTATGAGCCATGTGTCTTCACTCTTGGGGGAATCTGTTTTTTCTTTCTTAGTTTCTTTCTTTCTTGTGTTCTTTCTTCCTTTCTATTTTGTATGTATTTATTTTACTTTTTTGTCACAGGTTCTCAAATGGGAAACCATGATTCTTAAAAATCAATTCTGTCAGGTGCCTGGGTGGCTCAGTTGGTTAAGCTGCTGTCTTTAGCTTAGGTCATAGTCCCACATGGGGCTCCCTGCTCAGCAGGGAGTCTGTTTCTCCCTCTTACTCTCTCCCCCTCATTCTCTCTCTCACTCTCTCTCTCAAATAAATAAATAAAATCTTCTAAAAAAAATCAGTTTGGTCTCCAGCCCTAATCATCTTATCATCTGGACTGCTGTGATGTTCAAGGAGTCTACCCTTACCCTTTCTTTGGCTAAGCCTGTCACATTGTGTACTCACAAGAAGGTCCTTTCCTGTAGTTACTCAGTTCATGCTACCCACATTTATGAAATGCTTGTTACATGCAAGGAACTATGTCCATGGGCCAGAAGCAGACGTACAAATAAAGCTTAAACTTCAGAACTCCTCACTTTAATGAGTTTCTTCCAAGGTCCTGGGAAGGATCCTCATAATGTGTTCTCATGGCTATATGTTTTTTTAATATTTGTAAAAGTCACAGTTTTAAGTTCTTTTTCTTAAAGTCCCCCAACTTGGATAAGCTTCAGCCACCATCCTGAATGCATATTTGCTCCTGTAAAGAGCTAATAAGTAAGCAGTGAGAGAAAGAGATATGCACATGGATGATTAAAATACAATGTGGTGCAATGTGGACCCTCTTCTGGGTATTCTGGGAACATACTTGTGAAAAGGGAGGTGATCAGGGAAGACTTCCTGGAGGAGGTGACGCCTGATGTTGGCCATGAAGTAGGGGAAGGAAGACTCTTCCAAAGAAATAGTGTGAGCAGAGTTACAGAGGTAAGATATATTTGGGTGGTGGGGTGAGAGATTAAAATGCTTTGTTATTTGAGGACATTTCCTTTAGGTAAGGGGAAACTCCAATAGCAGGATGGTGAAGAGATTCCATTTCCAGGAAACTATATGGACGGTGAAGCTGTGTTTCCCAGAGCGCACCTGATCCTCAGCCTCCTGGAGCCCAGCTAGCCCCTGTACTTGACCTTTAGGAGACCTATTAGTTGACTACATCAGTAATTGTTCTTCAAGGAAAAATAACCCTTTTACTCTTCACTCCTTCTCCCATGTCCCTCCAACCCTTCTTTACTGTCAGCCTCGCAAATCAATATTTCATTTTGAAGAGCCTTGTTTGATGCCAGTTCTGCTTATTTGCTTCGCAGCCACTGTGGGTAATGCTTTGTAGGTCTGTCAGTATGTAAATTAAACCAAGCATAGATAGCTTTGTGTTGCTTAATGTTCAGCTGATAAAAATTAATGTGGTGTGAAATGAGCATTTTATCTGACTGCAGATACAGTGACGGAGTTAATTAGACAGGCAGAGGGAAAATGTTATTAAGCAAGATGGGGGCTTTCTCTTAGAAGGGGGCCCCCAACCCTCAGACAGAAGGTTCAGAAGGGCCGTGGGTGTGGCTGGGGTGCCCTGGGCTGAGGCAGGCTCAGAGCAATGAGGCAGGGAGGAGAGGGCCCTCTTTAAGCGGTCAGCTCCATGGTGCTGATGACTATGTGGATCCAGCCCGAGGAGGAGGGGAGGGATACACAGGCCAAGCCAGGCCAGCCGCTTCCAGCTTACTGCAAATTGCACACATCAGCATTTGCTGAGGCGGCTTCTCTGTGCAACATCACTGCCATTGATAGAGAAAGTGGTTTCGCTCTTAAGCAAGGAAAAGCAAGACGACAGGCCAAGCTGCACCGCACACAGCTGTCCACCAGAGCAGCTAGGAAGCCCAGTCTCTGAGGAAGATGTCTTGAGCTTAAAGCGTTCCCTCTGCCCAGCTGTGATCTGCCTCCCCCACTCACCTTGCACAATTCTTGGGGTCGCAGATGTCTTGTTCCTCAGGGTGACCGCAGTGCTGAGCTCACAGGTGCTTCATAAATGTCAGTGGAATGAGTGAATGCACGTGATGCCCCCTCTGCCTGAAATCTCTTCCTGCCCACGCTTCTAGCCCTTGACCTCAGACACTGCTGCGCATCTTTCCATCTCAGCTCAAAGGTCACATGTTGACCAGAACTTCTCCTGTCTCCCTGACAAGATCAGTCCCCCAGACTCTTCAGACACTTTATACTTTTCCTTCACACTCCTTGAATTTATGATGAACTATTTGTGTGCCTACCCCTGTCACTAGAATGTGAACTCCTCGAGAGTAGGGACTGGGCTGTTTTGCCACAGTATCCCCAGCACAGCTGAGTGTGAATGAATGAATGAATGGTCTTTCTGATGCCCAGTGGATTCCTGTTCTTTCATCCATACCTTGTTTCAGAAATGTCTCGTAGTCACCCTGGCAGAGTTTCTCCTTCCTCTGAGTTCCCATAGCACCCTGTGTATTCCAGCAACAGGCTTGCCAAAGGGCGGCCCTAATCTTGGTTTATATGCTATTCTAACCTATTAGGGGATAGCTCCTTGAGAGCAGTCATGGGGTCTCATTCGGCTTTACGTCCTTAGTACTTAGCACAGGGCCTGGTTTTTGTAAGGGCTCAGTATGAGAATGCACAACTAGTAAAACCAAACAAACAATTGTAGGTATCCCTGGGTTAAACAGTATTTCAGTTAAATGAAAAAATTCTTTGCCACTTTCCTAGGCTCTCCCATTCTACCCCTTGCAGAGGGACACCCAGAAAAGACGAAGGGATGTAGCCATCCCTCTTCAGTGTTGACACTGCTGACGGGGAAGGGCTGTGAGGAAATGCCATGTTTAGGGAATGCTTCATGGTTCCTCTTACCATTTGATGAAGGTGTAACCTTTGCAGACAGCGAGAAGGGACTTAGGCAGTGCTTAATCCCATGCCTACTCCGCCCGTCTCTCAGCTCCCAAACTTTGTAGCAGCTGCTTGAGCAACAGCAAGGCCTGCTGTTTTGATAGCCCCGTGTGGTTACCAGCACTTCTCCCCTGTAACCCTGCTAGGTCTCATTTGATAAGCACCCCAACCTTCAGAGCATTGTGTGACTTAGTACAGACTTGCCTTCCGCTCCTCGTTTGCAAAATGGGAGGACATTGCGTTTTGAGAGAGGTAGACTAGAAGGCCTGAGTATTATGAGAAAACACTGATGAGGTCCCACTCACACCCCACCCAGTGGTTTCCGAGTCACCCTATCCTGAGAAAAGCCTTGGTTCTTGTTCTGTGATTATGTAGGACTCTCCACACCTCTGCTCATAAGGTTGCTAAATAATTATCACACGCTGAGACTCCCAGGAGGGAGCTGCCCTGGCGTGAGGGCTGATCCAGTCAGGTGAGCATCGGGTAGGGAGGAGACTTCCTGTTTGTTTGCCAAACCCAGGTGAGACAGGGCCCCAGAACCATTAGAGAAACAGCCCAACTCAGGGCAGATGAACCGGCCCAAACTCAGGGCAGATGAATCAGCCTCTTTCCCCCTTTCCCCTGGTCCTCTGCCATCACAAAGCTGCTCAATATTCCTGCTTCAGGGTGGCCATCCTCTGGGTGGCCCTGCGGACAGGAGGGTGGTCTTCCCCTGTCCCCCAGAAGAGTACCCTTCTCGGTCTGTCTGCGTGGCACTGGACTGTGCCCCCATATGGGCCCCACCCACTCCTGTGGCATAAGTGCCATCTCACCCAAGAGGATGGCTTCTGTCATGTTTTTCTAGGAAGGCCCAAGACCTTTTATTAGAGGTGGCCGAGGAGGTGGTTTCATTTTAGGAAAAAGTAATACCAGTATTTGCCTTTTTAGGGCATTTTCCTTTATGTAGTCTGGTTTTATCTTCTGACCATTTAGCAAAGGCTCACTGATGCTCTCCCATTTGACAAATGGGGCAGTGGAGGGACAGAAAGGTTTAGTGATTTGTCCAAGGAACCATGTGCCATCTGGAAGTCACTTGGATTCACTGATGCCATGGACAGCCCAGTTCTCAACTGTGGCGATGTCCTTTGCATGTGAAAATGGTATTTCCAGCTGATGAAACACTCAGAGGCCTGGAATCATGACTTTTACCTTGTTCTACACGACGCCTTCCTTGCAAAGGCATGTCATTAACAAGAGATTTTGGTGAGGTTAATTGTCAAGGATTCATTTGCTCCACTCATGTAGTGCTTAAATAGTTACTGAGCACCTGCCAGGCAAGGGCATAGGATGGAAAGCAAACACAGATTGCCTGTTCTGAGGAGCTAATAGTCTTGTGGGGGAGATGGAGTTCATCAGATTGTCACCAAATAAATGTAAAGTAACAACAGTGACAAGTGTGTTGAAGGATTTGTCCTCTGAGAATACATAGTAGCAGATTTGTCTCACATGAAAGACAGCAAGGTTTCCCCGAGGAAGGAATGATCAGAAACATGAATAGGACAGAACCAGGCAAAGGGAATGTCATGTGCAAAGGTCCTGTGGAGAGATGAAAAATATGTGTTTGAGGAACTAGGTGAAGACTCTAAAGATGGAGCCCAGAAACACAGGAAAAGCAGCATGAGATGCAGCTGGAAAGGCAGATGAGGAATCTTATGGAAGCTTTCTACACAATCACAGGCAGAACATTTGACATTTCTTTGTACCACATGTGACATAATTTGCAAATTAATTTGCTCAAAAGAATGCACAGGATCATCCCGACAGTTACAATTCTCTTTCTCCCTTCATGCCTCACTTGCTAACAGTTAAAATTCAAGCTCCTTCTCCATTTACCTCTTCATTTATTTAAAATATTTATCACTGGAAAGGGGAGGCTGAAAGTTCCCGTTTTTGTTTGCATCAGTGACCACAGAAGAAAAGCCCACAGGTTTCAGACCCACACGTCCCCCTGCTGGAGCGTCTGATAAACCATTTGAGGGTCTGGATCGAGCCTGTTAGAAGATGCTCACTGATGTTTACGTTTCAAGCGCGTGAAACCAGACATTGAAACTGTTCATTAAAAATTCCTGTGCTCAAGCAGACAAAGAAGAATCATTTCAGAAGCTCCATAATGAATGTACAAGCGGGTACAGGTTATCTTGTCAAACACAATAATCATGAGTCAATGCAAACGGATGCTGCTTGTATTTGATTTTGCCTTCCACTGAAGCACGCTGACAGCTGCCTCCGGCCCTCCACCTCCCTGGGTGGGAGGACCCTGTCTTTTGCTTTGTGATCCCCTCTGGCCAGGGCTGAAGGGGCGGGTGGGGGGGGGGAAACATGTAAATTAGGAGAAGCGCTCCGTCCAGGAGTTAGATGGCGAGAGTGAAATTAACACACTTGTAGGCACTTTGCTGTGACCCATACCCAGCGACACAAGCTAGGGGCCCGGGGAGGGGATGAGATGGATTTCCGCATTGGATTTAGCGCTGGAGCTGGCAAGGAACTGCTCAGGTCCCACAGCTCTCACGTGGCAGAGCCGGGATTCTAATCCAGTCTTCTGAACCCACATCGAGAGCTTTCTTCTCAGTTCCACAACCGTCCTTCAGATTTTACTCCACTTTGTCCAACTACAGACTAAAGTTTAACAACAGTATCCTCAATGCTGTGTTAGTCACCAAAAACACAAGGACGAATAAGGCAGTGGTTTCTGAGCAAAGACGTTCACAACTCAGTAGGGTAGACAGACACATACAGTGATGGAAGGAAAGCTCTATAATAATCGCACGGCACATTTTGAAGAGTCAAGGGGACCAGAACTTGCTGTGAAACTGTTTGGTGTGGCCCACTGAGAATGTCCAGAACCTCCATCTTTCTGTTGAATGGGGCTTTAAGGGCAATGCATGTAATAAAGTAGTTTAATTTCACTAACATTTTAGAGGCCAATGTACGGTTCCTATATTCTACTGCAAAGAAATAAGAGCAACAAAATACAACCCCCATCTGTTGTCACAATCTTTTCCCAAAAGGATGGGGTTTTAACATCAAAAAACTAGAAAGGACATTATCTTGGAGTAAGGAATAATTTTTTTACTGTGAAAATACTTAACTTCATGACAGCTCATTATATTATCCTTACTCTCCCCAGTTGAACACAGTGGAAACCAAAACACAGACCTACCCACACTGTGTGCTGACAGGCTTGGAGAAGCGGCTGATGGGTAGCAAAGAATGGCCACCCTTGGTTTGACCCAAAATCATTGAGTTAAACCAGTTATGTGACTGGTTCATTATCCTGAGTAGAGATTCACTTCTTTGCTAGTCTTTCCAGGATGATCAGTCACATGAAATCGAGTTTCCTTCATTTCCTTTTAAAAAGAGACAGATTGTTGGGACGCCAGGGTGGCTTAGTTCGTTAAGCCTCTGCCTTCGGCTCAGGTCATGATCCCACCATCCTGAGATCGAGTCCGGCATTGGGCTCCTTGCTCGGCAGGGAGCCTGCTTCTCCCTCTGCCTGCCACTCTGCCTGCCACTCTGCCTGCCTGTGCTTTCACTCTTGCTCTCTCTCTCTCTCTCTGTGACAAATAAATAAATTTAAAAAGAGAGAGAGAGATTGTTGATCTGGAGAGTTCTGAAGCCCTGGCACCAAGTTTTCTCGGTGGCTCTCTCTGGAGGTGCTTCCAGCATCTGAATGGATGTGAGCTACTATGGAGCTATGGTGGGAGCAGAGCCCCATTTTAGCACCTTTCCAAGACATCCCATTTGGAAAAATGAAAGAGGTTCTCTCAAAGGTAAGAGTGAAAGTCCAAGGACCTGGCTCAGACCCCACTCAGGATACAAGGTTTTAAGCCCTCCTCCCAGTCACCCAGCATGATTTCGGTGACCCTTTGTATTTCATTATTTTCGTTTGGGAAATCCTTGATAAAAGCCTCCGGGTTTTGCACAGATGTCTAGGCAGGAAAATAACTGTCTGATGGACCTCCTGGAACATTCTCTAGAATACTCTTAATTTCTTTTACATATTAGAAGAGATCAATAAAAACATTAAAGTAAATCCTATCATCCTAGTCATCTTCTTAAATTTACCCCTCATGTCTTCTGGAGTTTAATAGCAGTGTAGTATTCCATTGTCGACATGCATTCATTTGTTAAGCCATATCCAGTTACCAAACCTTAGTCTCCTTCTGAAATTTTGTGGTGTGTGTATGTGTGAGAGAGAGATTAAATTTGATCATTAGGGACAGTGCTGCAGTTTGTGTAGCTTTTTGCTTCTGTCAGATCGTTTCTTTAATACAAATTCCCAGGAAAAGAATTCCTGGGTCAGAGTAAGCACGTCTTTACAATTCTTGTTACACGTTGCCTTATTTCTCTCAAGAGGAATTATTCTGATTTAATGTAGGGCTCACAGGAGTCAATCAGTCCTACCATAGCCCAACCAGCTTTAGGGTATTGTTCAGTAAGATTAGAATGGCACCTATTCCAAGTTACTTTAATTTGCATTTTTGATTACTAGCAGGGATGAATGTTTTCCCCCATGTTTACTTACTTATTACTATTCACTGGGGTCGGGAGTATGGATGGGGTCATACCTGGAGAGGCGATGACAGCTGTAGATGAGTCCATGTGAATAAAACGTAGGTTGATTTCTGTGACATGAAGGAACTGCGTATCATAGGACCACTTTCATAGTTGAGAAAACGGATGGTTGTAACTCTTATGGGCAAAAGAAACAGACTCCCCATAAAGTAAACAGCCAACGGTGGGCACACGTTCATTTACCGTGTTATCCTCATTGAAAGGTCTCAAGGAGCTTCTGGAAGGCCATCAGCCTCCACGTCTTTCCGTCTTTACAGTTGTCCACATTAAGATTCGAGAAGCAAACAAATAGTGGCAAAACTCAAGATGAAGTACACTTCCTTAGCCGGAACGGGGCATGACCCTTCACGTGACCCTCCTCATCAAGCTGGGTTGATTGAAAACCATTGTACATGCATATGTACAAACAGACATGTTTTAGGACTAAATAATCTTGTTGCCTTCAAGAATCTGAGCCCTGTTCCCTCTGTGGGCCTCCCTGCCCACAGTTGACCAGACTCAGATGCGTGGGATTTGAAGATTGGGGAACTTAATGGGAAACAAATGGTGCCAAACTCTCAATTCTCTGGAAGATTTCAAAGTCTGTTTTCTTCACATTACGCTAATAGCGCCTTTCCTGGCTCACCACACCCCCCCCCAACCCCATCGCCCCCTCTGGGGAGGCACTCAGCCCAGTGGTTATATAACTGTGACTTGACGCCACAGCCAAGGTACAGGAGCTCAGTTCACTGAACTGTGGCGAGCCTTACATTCTCCTCCCTGCACTGGCCAGGGAGGAGTCAGTTAGAGGATAAATAGATGACTTCAGGTTACAGCTCAGCTGCCCCTGACTCCGTGGGCTAGCTGGGCCACTCCGTGCTGCCCAAGCAGAGACCCGCCCTAGGGACCAGAAATAAATGTCTCTCAGGTACCAAATTAAGCCCCAGCAGGAGGAATCTGGGCTGGTTCATTTTTTTCCCCTTCAAGAGAGTGGCCTCAGAGGCACTCCTAACCCTTTGGGCTGCTTGGGTATCCAAGGCAGCCACAGCCACTGGGATGCTGTGTTGACCTAGCAAGAGGAAGGGTTGCACTCAGCCCTCTCCACTCCACCCCAGCACAGCCAGACAGACGGAACACCCTCCAGGCCCAAGCCCCCACAGACGGCCTCCTGTACACTTAAGAAACAGAATAAGACAGGTGTGTGAATTTGGCTTGCTGAATCAGAAAGGCCCAGCTCTTAGAGGTTTTGAGACCTTTGAGAAGTTTGGTTAGCCATCTAAATCTCAGGTTCCCCATCTGTAAAATGGGTATCATTTTATACACAAGCCACCTGATGAGGCTGTGGCAAGGATGAAATGAGGTCTGGGATGGAAAGCTCTGGAAATATTGTATGACCTCTGGAAAGAGGCAAATGAAAAATCACTTCTAATCATAGCACTTTTTTATTCTTTACCCCTCCCTTGCTAGACTGGATGATCCTAGCATGTAGGGACTGTATCTGCTTCATCCCAGACTGATAAAATCAAGCACAGTTCCTGATACATAGGGGACCCTCAGTAAGTTTGGTGCATGCATGTTTGTGTGGATACGAGCTGTCTTAGGAAACTTAGATTCTGGGATTGTGGATTCAGCAGGTGGGGCTCGTTGAACTTTTTGATTTTTTTTTTTAATTTTTTTTTTCCTTCTACGTTATTTTGGGGTCAGTGCTCTAATCCCTAGTCCTGCGCATCCATCAAATAAATGGTTTCTTTTGAGTCCATTTAAATAAAAGTAAGAATAAAGGATTTCTTGTTTTGAATTTGTTGCTCTGTGACTCTTTACTTTGGGGTCGTGAGTTCGAGCCCCACGTTGTGGACATAGAGAACTCTTAAAAATACAATAGTTGCTTACATAAAATATCAAGTAAAACTAAATTACTAACTGAACAGGGATGCTGTTTGGAAGCAATTACCTGAGGGCATGTGCCCTATTCTTTTGAAAAGACTTATTTCTCTTGTATGTTCTATGACAGGTGATGTAACTCACATATAGGTGTTCACAGTCTAGACTGTGCTCCTGAGACCAGCCCAGTGTTTCCCAGACCTGTCTGCACAACAGAATCACAAATGAAGCTTTTTTTCATTTAATACCCCTGTCTTATTTCTCCTTGGGAGGTAATCTTAAGACTGAAATAGACATGAGAATTTTCAAAAGTTCTCCAAATGGTTCTGGTTAGCAGCCAGGATTGAGATCCTCTAGGCTGAACTTTTCCACACCCAGCATGGTAGTAAAGAAATTTCTCTCCCTCTATTTTTCTTGAAATTCCCATATACATTATGGCTTAGCTGAAACTCCTCCTCCTACTGCCTCCTCACCTAACAGACACATTTAATGTGTGTTCTGTGATGTATGACTGCTGTTGCTTCCAAAAGCACTTCACTTAGATGTCTAAAACTTTGCTGAAAACCCCCAAGTGCTTTGGAAATATGTATCCACATGTTTTTGATAAGGGAATCCTCTCGTTAGAGGCAAACTACCTTAGTGCATTTAACCAGACTATCTCCCCCTCCCCACTCCCCCCATGGGGTCTGGGTCTCACTTGACTATGCCACAACAATAGAAAGAATATCAGTGTTCTTCCATTCAAGGCAAAGTTGTGGAGAAAATGAAGAGCCATTTCACAATTGTCAGAAACGCCATTGCTAGAACTGTTTTGAGGGAAAAACTTGTACAGTTTCCTACAAAGTGTCCACCAGCTTGGTCTTTGTCAAAGATTAGCCAATGGGTTTATATAGTGAAAGGTTACAAGGTGTGTTGGTTTGTTCATCTTTCTTTCTCTCATCTATCTACTTGTGCCAAGCAGCATTCTCCTTACACAGTCCTGCCACTTACCACATCTCCCACAGCTGCAGGTGCAAGGAGCATTGAGCCGACTGGATGGAAGACAACCTCCACAGCAGAATCAGCCTAGTAAAACTCCAGCCTGTGGTTCAGGGAGTCTTATTAGAGGGAGGTGTTAGACAGGCTCAGGCATTTAAATGACCTGCAGGTGAGCCTTTGATCTGAGCTCCTTTCAGTTGTGTTGGAGGAAGGCAAATCCCAAAACGGGAGTGTGGAAAAGGGGAGGGCGGGGTGGTGATGTGCCAAGCAGAGAGACATATAGGCTGAGCTCAGGTCCTTGATCTAGGGATGGGGTTTTCATCGGGTTTTGTGAAGGGAAAGAGTCACATGAGCCCTTCCTGTACATGGGAATCCAAATGGCTCACTCTTTCACTGGCTAAAGGTCATCTCGGTTTGAAACTAGTCACTCATGCTCCCACCTAAATGTTCCCATCTATAAAATGGGGCTAGTTCATACCTCACACAGTGTCGGGAGGGGGAATTGATTAATTAACATTTACAATCTGCTTTGAACTTGAAAAGAATTCCCTAGAAGTTGTTATTAAGCCTGTATCATTTTTACTTTGAGTTCTGGGGTGTGTCTAAACCAGAAATTCAAAGGAAACTTCACAGTTTGTGGCACCCCCACAGAGGGGACATAAAATGCAGTAAGATTAATGCAAATTCCCTGGAAATGGCTACCCTTTAACCAGTACACAGTGTGTTCTCTGTGGTGCTCTAGAGGGATCCTGAAGCAGAAAGGAAAGAAGAGTAGCCATCTTCTAAGCGAGGACGCAGGAAGCAGTTCCTTGAACTGAGAGGGGTAAGGTGGGGGGGACTTTGTTCTTTGGTAAAGGGAGCCATCAGTATTCAGAAAAAAATTAGTTTTTGGCCCTCCACCTTCGTTAAGTCCCTGAGGAAGCCAGATAGTCTGCTGGGCAGAAGGGTTTGCACGTAAGGCATTAAAGGATAGTCAACCTAATTTAGTTTATAGTCATCTTAATTTATCCTGTTGTCACTCAGCAGCAAACCGCAACGTACAGACACTTGTCTGCAACCAGGTAACTGGGCTGTGCGATGAGGCAAGGTTCAGGGCCAAAGCAACGCGCGGCAGAGAGAGCATTAATGAACACTGGCTCTCGGGATCCAGGGTCTTTAACCCTTCTGTGTGAATATGGAGAGAAATATGGGTCCTCGTGTGTAGGAAAAACAAAATAGTGATCACCTAATCCCATTACAGAACCTTTGTAAACCGTAAGGATAACAAGCCTGTGCCTGGCTCCAATAAGCCAGATCAAAAATTATTAGCCACATTGATTTCTGAGCACTGACCATTCCCACCGAATGGAGTTTGGGTAATTGTTTCTCACTGAAGAAACAACAACCTGTGATGTGTATCAATACCAGGCCTGCGTGGTTGCATTAGATTTTTCTTGCCGGAGGCTGTGGCTTGAGTTTTAAGTCAATTGAGGCTATCCAGCAGAAGCTGGTATTGACTATTGGATTAAACAGTAAGTCAATTTATTTTTCGGGATTCAATATTCAAGGATGCAAGAGAGCAAAGAGATCCTCCAGATGTGCTTTTGTGCAGCCGTTGTACCCTGCTCACATTGTTGTGATGCTTTTTAAGCCATTTGAAATAGCATTTGCACACCCCTTGCTCAGCAGTTCAATGCGCACCTTGACTATCGGCATTTTACTCACTCGCTGTGCTGGTGAGATGGCTGTTTGATTCTCGGTTCTCCAAGGAGGTGAGCGCCCGGACTCTGCTGCCCCAGGGACTCTCAGCACCTCACCTTTCAGAGCAAATGCCTGCTCTGCTGAGTAAGGATGTCTAAATGAAGGTGTAATCCACTTGGGAGCGGCAGCCCACAGCAACAAGGGGAGGGGATGCAACTTCAATTTTTTTCCCATGAATGATCAAATTTAGCATCTTAATATCAAGTGGGACTAGGTAGGGTTATGCCATCTCAGGGCTCGAAGTGACGCAGTGTGCACTCATTAAATATTTGAATCTAATCAAGCTTAACTTGGGTGGAGAAAATGAGGCCCAGAGAGAAAGGGTGATCTGCCCAGAGTCACACCACTGAGTGCGCAAAACAGAGGCTTTAGCTAGGGTCTTCTTATATTTACCTAGGCCAGTGACTTTTCCATGATACCATGAAGCTTCTCTTTAGGAAGAGGAGATGGATCAGTATTTATTAGCTCAGGAGGGAAACCGACGTGGGTTTTCTTTTGAGCCAATGTTCCAGGTTGGTTTCTCTGTTTTTTTTGTTTTTCAGCTATTCACTTAACCTCCACCTGAACTGGAGGACACTTTGTTAGAGAGAACCAAACTGTAGATGCTTATACCTTTTTTGTTATTTTAACTACAGTCTTAAAGGGTTCCCAGTGTTATAGAGTATAACTGTCTATATATATAAATTATATATATATATATATATATATATAATTTATTTATTTTAGAGACAGAGAGCGCGGAAGGGGAGAGGGAGAGAGAGAATCTTAAGCAGACTCCCCACTGAGCATGGAGCCCAGTACAGGGCTCGATCTCACTACCCTGAGATCATAACCTGAGAGGAAACCAAGAGTCAGACACTCAACCAACTGGGCCACCTACGCCCCCCAAGAACTGCTTTTAATAAGTAACATTCATTCGTTCATTTGGTAAATATCTATTCAGCAGTACCTGCTGGGAACCAGGCATGGTTCTGAGTACTAAGAGCATACTAGCAGACATAAACAAATACCCATGACTTTGAGTTGTTTATTTTCCTGCAGGGAGAAGACAGTCAATTAGCAATAAATATAAGAAATAAGTATATTATATAGTGTGTTAGAAAGTGGTAAGTGCTAAAAAGGAAAAAGTAGAACAGGTAGGGGAGGCAGGCTGCAGGTTTTAATAGGGTGGCTGGGATAGGACTGCCTCTAGAGACAGTAATCCCACTGTCACTGATAAGGTGTCTTAGACACCGGTAGGTGCAGATAAAGATTCAGGCGCTTTACCAGAACTCCACTCCAAACTTTGGGGACTCCATCCCTGATCTCTGTCTTCTGCATCCATGACTCATTTGTACCCCTTTGGGCTGGGGCTCTACACTCCGCCATCTCAGTTCGATTTGCATACTTTAAAAGCAGCAGAAAAGGCACATGTATTTCAGTAGAGTTCCCTTGTGAAGTCTTTGATGGCTCCCTTCTTTCTTTTCCCCCAGCACTCAGCTCTTTGGTGATGCTCCAAGCTCCAATCTCTCCAGCCCTTTACTCCCTGCCAGACAGCTTCTGGTATCTCCAAAGACCTAGACAAAGTTACCCTATTCTACTTCCTTCCCCTGAAAACTTTGCTAGGAGATTAAGTAGCCATCTGGTAGAGGAATACATCCCTCCTGGGTGTTGATGGATCTGTAATAACAATAGCAAACACAAATAACACAAACACAATAACAATAGCCTTTTGTTGTAGGCCAGGTACCACTTCTTGTCATTTGATAATACTAACTCATTTAATACAACAGCCTTAAGATACCGTAATTATCCTCATTTCACTGCTAATGAAACTGAGGCAAAGAGCAACTTCCCCAGAGTCATACTGCTTTTAAGTGCTGGGGCTGGGATGCAAACCCTGGCAGTCTAGGCTTCTTCAGTGCCTTAACCCTGGAATATAAATCGGATCCAGCTCTCATGTCAGCTCCACTTGACTGGTAGTGACTGCTTAAAATGCCATCACGAAAAAGACCTGGGATTGGGGTTAGTATTAATGGGAAAGAATTCCATGGTCGATTAGCACTGTCGGCCATGGGTTCAGAACAGGAGAATGGACAGTTTCCTTGTCGTAACCCGAAGAAGTAGTGGAGAGTCAGGCCTGCGGTATGGCCAGTGAGAGAGATATTTGGGGGCTGGTCCCTATTAGATCCTACTGTAAAGTCAACTGCCAATCTACCAGTAGACTCCGTTTCTTCTTTTCTTACCATGGTCTTTTTTTTTCTTTTATCCCACAAAGGTGAGAAGTATAAAGATGGGCTCTGAAGCCCATCCACGGAAAATGAAAGGGAAGGGAGAGGCTCGCTCCTACAAGCCAGCGACAAGTCCCTTCACCTCAAACCGGTTGATGATCGTAATATCCTGGGTGCTGTCTAAACTCAATTTTAACTGAACTAGCAAAACACCTTCCCCTTCAACAAAGTTTCACGTTCCCTTAGAATTACCGATAAGGCCTAAGCTACAGAATTTGAGTTGGAACTTGTTCACATGCAGGCATGCTGACCTTGGCAGATCTGACACTTCCCTGGGGGTGCTCAGGGAGGAGGGTTAGAGGGTTAGAGTCGAAGCCCCACATAGGGGACATTCCCCCGCCATACTGTATTCCGTAATGACCCAGCTATGAAAGCAAGGGGGTGCTGCACAAGATAATTCTTCTATGTCAGTAATTTTAAACCTAAAGAGGTTTGATGTCCCATAAGCATATTCATCTTTCCATGTTTATTAAATTAAGCCCTCCATGAATCTGCAACAACATACTGTTCATTAATAGGAAAAGAGACCATTGTTTCCCCCCAGGGACCATATTGGCTCAGATCTGTTCCAAGGTAGGTATAAATGTGTGTGTGTGTGTGTGTGTATGTGTACACATGTGTGCACAGAAACGTGCATGTGCACTTGTACACCTTAAGTAGAGATGATAAGGGAAGGACAAAGAGCAAAGTGGAAAAGAAGGAAACAAGGTCTTAGAGCTTAGACCAGATACATCCAAGAAGAGTTTTTATCAGAACCAAATCTAACTACTCCTGGCAGAGTGCCTAGTGTGATATTAGTTTTTATAAGGAGAAAACTGAACGTGTAATTGTAGTGTCTCCATAGGAAGGAAATGGCAGATCTGTTCAGGAGAACCCCCCACGCAAATTTGAAAACAGCTTACATATAGGAAAGTCAGGTTTTTTTTTTTCCTTCTAGCAACATTAACATAGTCAAACGACTGAAGAGAGAATTCTATTAACGAAGTCAGTCCCATCAAGTTAAAGCCTAGTAATACTGCCATCGGGGCTCAGTAGGGAATCTAATCATTTGTAGCTTGGACCAGAATAATGTGGAAATCCCATTCATTTAGAGTTGTGTTACTAGTGATGCTGAAGGCAAATCCAGGAAGTCCAGTACAAGTGTAGGGAGCTTAAGGGAGAAGTGTTGAAAAAAGAAAGAGGGTGAAGATATTCTGACAGCCATGTGATTCACAGGTGAAAAACACTACAGGTGGGGGGTGTCTGAGACTTTACTGATAGCTTGTTTCAGGACAACATGCTTTATTTAGACAATGTTACAGTAATAGACTCAAAATATCAGTCACAAAGGAAGTTGAGGAAATGTGTTGAGTAATCATGAACTGATACTGCAATTACCCTAAATTTTCAAGTTTCCAGTTAAAGCCAATGGTTGTTTGGTAATAGAATCTGAGGAACATGGTAATAATGTGGGTTCAGCAAAGAGAAACTTTTCATCCTCAATTCTTTTGCTTTGCTTCAGGAAAATAAGATGACTGTGGGAGGGGGCAGGCTAGAACATTTAGAAAGAGACTGCAGATGACTTCTGCCCATTCAGAAACACTAGTGACAAATGTGGTGTATCTCAGGACCTCAGTGTGAGGAAAGAAAGACTGAGGCCCTTGCTTGACCTAAATGGGGGTACATCCATTGAGTCTGTCAATGGCTACTAAGATCAGTGGCTACTCCAGGCAGTTAGTGGGGTAAGGAGACAAGAGAGGTGCTTTTTCTCTTTTCTAGGAGTAAACTCTCTTAGTAAAAGCAGTAGTAACAACTGGTGTATGTGAAAGGCCTATGGAAAGGCATATCTGGTGAAGGATCCAAGGAGATTGGGCCTCTGTGAGCCTTCCATGAACTCTGTTGATAGCCTCTCAGGAGGAAGCAGTTTCCAGTGATGGTTCCTAGATTGGGGCAGAGTCTCAAATGAAGGACATCATGAGACCAGGCAGCACATTTGAAGAACAGGAAGTCCGGCCTTGACATCGATAAACACTACACTGACTTATCTGACCCAGATGCTCCAATAAAATCTAATCCTTCCAGAGCATGAACAGGATTAGGCTCCCCGGGTAGAGAGCAGGGAAATGCCCTATTAAGAATCTCCAGAATCCATAGCTATGGGTGCCGGTCAGATCTTTCAGTCTGAGTCAGGCCCAGGGCACATGCTGTCATCAAAGGGCCTTTCGGCTGTGAGGTCTCAGTGGTCTTCATGTTGCTGCTGAGGGATCCTGATTTAAGCCTGCTCAGAGAGCCACCCCATATTTCGTAAGTAATTAGAATCTTAAATCTGGGAGAAAAGACGTATCTCGATGAATAACTCTTTATTGCATGTCTTTATTACACATTACATAAATGCTGAGCATGGCCCTTGAGAGTGGTGGGGGAAAAGAAGAAGAGATCTAGGGGAAGATTCCATAGCTGGGTGAGAGTAGTGTCGAGTCTTGTTGGGCAGGTAACTCTCAATGCTTGGGTCAAGACTGACCGGGCCTTCCCTGAGTTTTTGTGTGGTTATCCATTCAGTGACCAGAAGTTGGCTTTGTTGGCCTTTTATTTAACTATATTTGTCCCTGAGGACCTGTTTTGAAATGTCTGGTGCCAATGGCATATTCTTCTTCAAAATACAAAGGCAGTGGGTGGAAGAAGACTGCAGCCACCATGCCTACCCCTACCCTCCACCTTCCACCGCTGAGGTGCCTCTGTAACCTTGGGGCTCTGGGGAACACTGAGAACCCCTAGCAGAATGGAAAAGCTGGCTACCTGAATTCTTGAGTTTGTCTCGACATTGCTGCCAATGTATAGTCTTTTGTTGTTGTTGTTGTTTATGATGTTAGTTAGTCGCCATACATTCCATCATCAGTTTTTAATGTATAGTTCATTTTATTTTCTGGGTCTTATTTTTCTGTCTCTTTTTCTTTCCCAAAGAGCTTCATTCTTCCTCTTGATTCCCGCCCCTCTTTTGTAACCTGATATTTAGGTGTTGTTTAGTGCAGTGCATTTCAGAGTAAATCGGTATGGGTAGAGTAGACACGGTTATGGTAGCACTGAAAATTGATGAAGTTGGTAACTCAGTCGTGGTTACGTAAGACAATATTCCTATTCTTAGGAAACACATATGGAAGTCTCCAGGACTTACTGATCACGCTGTATATGCCTCATCCTCAAATAGTGCAGAAAACGAAGTACATATATTCACATAGAAAGAGGGAGAGAAAGAAAAGAAAATTTGACGTCAATCATTTATGAAGCATTAAGTCCAACGCTGAGTGTACCAAAACCGTCACCCTTCAGGCCAGAGTTCACCACAGATATTTAAAGCAAAGAATCCACCCAAAAGCCCAAAAGCAGGTGGCTCTCTGTGCTCCAGCTTTCATAGACTTGTCAGGATGGATCAAGGTTTCATCGCCCACCCTGGAGCCTTCAGGTGCAAATGAGCTGTCAGAGAGAGGTTTTCAGAGAGCAATCAAGAGCCTCTTCCTTAGAGGCCAGGAGAGCCTGGGCCTCCCATTTTAGTCAAAGGAAGCTAAACGGAACTTGCAACCCAAAATATGTAATGATTCACCCCATGGTAATAAAGCAGCCCTGGAGAACTCCCTAGAGGGATTAATCTTAATCGGCAATTAAGATAAAGTCAGGGCACATGCTAATCCAGGACTTAATCGGAGACATTTTAATGTGCTGCTGCCATGTGGGTATAAGACTGGGATTCCGCTAATTGACCCTGGAATGTGGGTGTGAGGAGGAGGAGGAACAGCGTGCAGATGGCCCGCACATCCAGCAGCTAAATGAGGCTTTGCAAGGGTGCTGGGCAGTCTTGGCTAGCACGGATACCACGCATGGCTTGTCCTGCTGTTAAGGCTCACAGGTAAATGAGCAAAAAGGCAAAAAGGCAAAGCAACTTCCAAACAAGATGTACGGGACACTTCCTGACCCACCAGCCTGTTGTGAAAAACCCTGGCTTATGAGATTATCAGGTTATTATTGGTTTGCAAGGTGTGCAAACCAATACAAATATAAGCAAAAGCAAAATATAAAAAGGAAAAAAAAATTACATTTTCAAAGAAAGTTGAAGCCAGTATCACTCCTGCATTCTCTTCTCCCTAGATTTCCCTTTTCCTTGTATTTCTCAATCCCGACAATCACGGGATGCAGTTTGTAAGTATGAATTCCCGTGAACCGGACTTTGCACCCTAGGTTAGGCAGAGACTCGTGCACATGCTCTCCACCTGGTTTGTCTCCAGTTGTGTCCTTCTGAAGTCGCACATTGCCAGCCGTGATTTGAAGACGACGCTGGCATTTGCCCTGAAACTCTCATGAGGAACCCAAGCATCCAGGTGCAACGGTGTACGGTAGAGAAGTTTAATCCGTGTTCTTATCCTCATCACCACATGCATGCCAGACCCTCTGCTACTTCCTTTTTTTCTTTTTTTCCCAAGTTCAGATGGATCCTGGTTACCTTGGGAGGCAGCTGGGTACCAGGCCCTTCTCCCAGATAAGACAAGGGTTTTGCATCATTTACTCATGTGTCTATGAGAAATGGATCTGGCCATGAAACTTTTAACCCTATATAAGATTGAGTGCATCTGTGTAAGTTTCCCCACATGCCCACTGGCTCACATGGGTTTGAACCTTCCCCTGACGCGAGAGAGAAGTAAGACCAAGTTGCAGAGGAGGGCAGCTCGGTGTCTTTCCATGGTTGTCTTTGAAATCCATGGATATCTTAGAGCACTAGCTACATGATGGGCCTAGCGCAGGGCTCTGTGAAGCACACAAAGAGGTGTGTGGCAAAGTCACGGCCACACAAGGGAAAAAATACACTATACAGATGAAGTGATAACCAAAGCTGCGAGACACTAGGAGAGGCATCAGACAGAAAGAGCTCTCTCATCTAAATGGGGAAAGAGATGACTTTGGCCATTTGGGAAAGGCTCCCCTGAGGAGGCGTGCTTGAACAGTCCAAGGAGCTAGAAGGAAAGGAGGCATTCAGATGGGAAAATAAGCCCAATTCAGAGGCTGGTAAATGGCACACAGGATTGGAGTGGGGGAGAAGAGGAAGTCAGATATCCTAGAAAAGGTGTCAGAAAGAAAAGGGTCAGAGCCAGTATATGGAGAAACCCAGAAATCTGGGCTTGAGAGTTAAGGACTGTCTGTTTATATGGTGCAGATAGGGTTGCCAGATTTAGGGAAAATACACAGAAAAACAAACAACAACAACAAAAGGACACCCGTTTAGATTTGAATTTCAGTAAGCAAAATCATTTTTGATAGACGTCCTCGATATTGCATGGGACATACTTATACCCAAAAGGTATTGACTGTTTATCTGAAATTCAAATGTACCTGGGAATCCTATATTTTATCCAGCAGCCCTAACTATGGAACTTGGGAAGGTTTCGAAATAGAATAGTCCCATGAAGATAAATCTCTTCCAAAAGGAATTCTGAGGATCGAATATTAAGAACTGTTAAACTTTCCTCATCACGTGCTTTTCTTTTTGGGAAAGCTCGATGAAAATCTCATGTCCCACATAAGGGGTTCCCTGTAGCTGAAATGCATGAATTACCCTGTTTTAAGACATGAGCTTAACAGGAGCTGTGAATTCAACAATGTCACCAGTGAGACAGTTGTCCCTAGGAAAGGCTGATTAGTGTACAGCTGAATTGGGCTTTGAAAACATCATTTCTTACAAACCCCTGACTCCTGGGCTTCCTACACCTGCCTGTATGTGCAGGACAGTTAAGAAACACAAAGGGAGATCAAACATAATAGGCATGACATGAAAAGCGTAATAGGAAAATCATATTGGGCCACTACCATTTTCATTAAAATCTTTTTTCTCCAAGAAAATAAGTAATGCATTTTTTGAACATTTGTAGTTTTTATAATTTAAATGGGCAGTATTCAGAAACAAAAGCCTTTTAACGAAGGTGTAAATTGTGCCTTTTAAAATGACTTTTCTTCCCTACCCTGGTACCCACAGTAATGAACACTCCTACCCAATCAAAATATGAAAACAAAATTGGAGCTGTGTCAGCATCTTGGCTGCAAATAAAACTCAAAACAGGTTATAGCACATGCTAGGAATACAAAATAAGGTTAGAAATAATGCTTCAGCTGTGAGTTCTTCAGGCTGTGGAAATAATAGAGCATAATTTAGTAGAGGGGGAACGAGGGAGTCAGCATACACAGGAAAAATGAAAAAAGCAAGAAAAACACAAGGTGTAGGAAGCAGGGTTGGAAGAAATTGAGGAGGACATTGGGTGGCTAATCATTTGAGGAGAAAAAAGACCCAGCCTGGTCAGAGAAGGTCCAGGAGCATAGAGATCAAACTGGTCGAGTTTTGTATAAACTGCTCATATTGGGTTATCAAGGTGATTCTAAAAGCCCTCCCAACAAGAGCAGAATGGAGGAATCCACTTTTCTTACCTGGCAACTGGAATATTCAAGGGGTGTTTATTTTATTAAGTCTGAGATTATCGCCTAAACCCTAACCAAATTTGCAGAGCCACTCCGTAATTATCTTGGTTTAGTGATTCAGCTCTCCGGTTACCATGTTCAACCAAACGGATTTTTTTTTTCTTTTCTTTTTGCAACTCTTTCAGGATATCACTAGTCCAGATCTCCCACCCCCGACCCCATCCCATCCGAGCACCTGACCCTGGTGAATGGAGACAAAAATAGTTAACAGGTCTGCTGTTTTACATTGTACTTGCAAGAGCCTTATCAAGACCGCTATCTGCGATTACAGTTTGCACATTCGCTTCCATTCTAACTCAAGACTCATTTTCTTAATGAATATTGATTATGGAAGTTCATTTCCCTTTGTACTTGGCTTCCTGGTGCTAACAGTTAAGAACTTGTTATACATAGAAAGAGGCAGCCTTCCTTTTCTCCCCTGTAACCCCAGGACAAATAATTCAAAACGTGAGGCTCTCTACCATCCCCCCATCTTGAATAGGGTACCAGTTGCCTGACTATGAGGTTGCCCTAAGTTTCCCAGGCTATGCTCACTATTCCCATTTTGGAAATAACCACACATGCAGTACACATTCAGTGAAGTTTTGTTTGGGATGAGAAACAAAAACATGCCAGTTAAAACTCCCCTAAATGTACTACAAGCTCTCCTCCCTAGTTAGTCTCTCCTGAAATAATCATTTCGTGAGAAGACACATTTCTCACCTTTAGTAATTCATTGCCAAAGTCAACTCCTCCCTCCCACCTGGTCAGCGCTTTCTCATTGTCTACATGTGACAAGTTCATTAGAAAGAATAAAAATTCATTTTATCCAGCCACCCTGTCAGTGCACCTGCTCTTAATTTTACCACTTATTTATGATTCAGGTGTGGGATAAAGTTTAAGCTTTGGCCTCTGGTTTGGTTTATTCCACGTGTACTCTGTTCCATATTCATTTTTTTTTTTTTTTTAATTTTAATGAGGCCTTTGGTGGTTAGTTGTAGTGGCAATTATTTCACACTTTCAAAAATACTATGGGAGTAGAGAATGAAAAAAGGGAACTTCATTTGAGGCCCAGCCAATGATTTGGAGAGAAGTCAGTCTTATATTCCCATTATATTCCCATAGTTTCCCATACTCCCTGTGAGAAACAGACATTCAGCCAGCCCTCAGCTAGCACCTGGGCAGATCCACCATCTTTTCAGGTATTTTTCGCAGGCCCTCTCTGGCATTGGTCATTTCCTGGTTGGCTTTACAGTCTTGTCTTAATTCTGCAGTGCACACATGCCAGTTCCTCCTCACCCATGCAGTGCCCAGCAAGTTTCTGGTGTGTTTCAAATTTGAATCCACTTGACGAGCGTATCTGGGTATTCAAAGTAGTGAGTGTGTTCAAACCTCTGGCAACAGAGGAGTGAGTGGCCAAGCCTTATGAAGTCAGGAGTGTGGAGGATATGTGAGGGTCCAGTAATGGCTTATGAGGAAACAGACCAAAAGATAAATGGAGATGACCCTTCTCATGTAATTTCACTTCCCCGAGGACGCCTTGAAAGGAACACGGTTCAGATTCCTCCACGGCACAGACCACCCTGTTTTGCATTCTTACTGCGTTGAGGCACCTGAAGACTGGGCATGGGAGATACAGTGATGAAGGAGATGTGGCTGTGACCTTAAGGAACCAACAGTCGCACAAGGGGAAACATGTATGTGGACCTTCTGCCAAGGGACACTTTAGTAAGAACAAAGGTGACAGGAGCTCTGAGGTCAGAATAACTGACTCAGGTGTTGATGAAAATCTTCACGAAGGAGCTGGGAGTCAGGCTGGGTCTTGCAGGATGAAGAGAAGTTGTGGTCCTGAAGGAAAGAGCATTCGAGGTAGAGGGGAAAGAATATGCAAAGGCAAGAAGTGCTAAAATGATCTAGACTATCTGGTGTGACAAGACTAGAGCAGAGCTGAATGAGAGCAAAAGAATATGGGGCCCAGCAGCACATACTGCACCCTTCCAGTAGTTGGAATTGGGAAGAGGGATGCTTCCACACCAGGAGCTCTAGTTCCAACACCCAGCTCTTAGCACCAGGTATGTCGAATCAGAGAGCCTCGATTTCTTCATTTGTAAAAGGGGTATCAGAATCCCGGTCAATGTACAGAAATGATCAAATGAGATGACATATCTCAAGTACCTGCCCGTGTACCCAAAATATGCCAGTTATTATTGTCTGCCTTTGTGTGTATCCTTATCATGGCTCTTAAACCCAAAGGGCCAGTGGCCCAGCAGGTAGCTTAAAGATGTCAAGGGAGCCATGTCTAAAGAGCTTACCGGCATCTGTCATTCAGCCACTGTTGAGAAAGAATGTATGTCCCATCTGAAACAGGACCCAGGAAGGAAACGCCCCCTTCTCAGTCACATCTTCCAGTTTTCTAGAAGAAGCTGGAAATAGTGATGTCTAAGCAAAATTGCCCAACATTTCTGTGTTAGCTCCGAGTCCAAACTTAAAACACAGTGCAGGCAAAATGGCACATGTCTCTGGGCCATACACCACCTGTGGGCTGCCAGTTTAGGGCCTTTGATCTCGATCTTCTCTCTCCCACCACATTACAGGCTCTTACGGGGCAAGGGCTGTGGTTGCTAATGATTCGTATCAGGGCTGGCTCATGGCGGATGCTGCGTGGTTGGAGGGCACTGACTTTAGCCACATAGAGACATCAGCACCAGGAGTGAGGAAAAGCCAGCCAACAAGTGAGGTGTTCAAAAATGCAGAATTCAAAGAGTGACCCAGCACCATAGCACAAACCCAGGAATGAAAACTTTTAAAACTCAGCCCCAGCAAGAAGCTCCTGGGGGAGGAGCAGATCCTTGGGGGAAAAAAAAAAAAATGTGCAGTCTGTGAAGGGCAAAGTTTGGCAGTCTATTAAACATCAAGTTACAATAGGCAAGTGCAGAGATCACAGAGGCTAGGATTCATGTACACACATCTATACAGGGGACTTTGATGCTTTCAAATGTCTGCTCGCCATCTGAAAATCAGGCAGCAGGCATCGCCTACATACCTCCCAGCAGGTCTACCTGTCTGGGTGTTTGGGCTTGACAGCGGGAAGCTCTTTGAAATAAGGCTGAGGCATTTCAAACACTTTTGCTTGAATATCCAGTTTGTATATTCTGCTGATGCCTTTTTAAAAATTTCTGTTTTATTTTATGTGGGTTTTTTCCCCCTAATTTTGGAATCGTTGATGAAGTCGGGAGTGTGCAAAAGAGCCAGTTCCGAAGCGAAGATGCCTTTGACGGCCTCGAGTCAATAATCAGATACAGACTCCTCGTGCCCACACACAATCCCATGTAATGAGGAAGGAAAGAAGTTTTATTCACAGATCAGAACTATTTTCAACAACAGTCTAGTAAAAAGTGCCAAATGTTTGAACCATTTGACTCCTGCCCGGATAATTTCATAATGGTTTAGGGAGGGATGTTTATGGCTTTCTATGAGTAATAAATAATTTAGAAGCCATTCATTAAAACCTTCTAAATTACAGACACTGCAGGCAAATTCCTTCTTTTAAGAAGGAAAGGATGACCTGAAAATTGGTCCCCTGTCTCTAGCCTTCCTCCCTTTGATTCTTTTTTCCTTATCCTCCTTACTAGCTAAGTGAGTAAAACGCCAGCATTAAGAGGGTCTAGAGGACTGTGGTGCATGTAGAAAGGAAACTGAGCTGCTCTGGCCTGATGAAATTATGGGTGAAAATCAGAAGATCTTAAATTTCATTCTCAGGTACACAGATTCTTACTCATCCATCTCTCTGCTCATTTTTTCCCCTAAGATCTTATTTACTTACTTGACAGAGAGCCAGAGAGGGAGAGAAAGCACAGAGGGAGGAGGAGAAGCAGACTCCCCACTGAACAGAGAGCCCGACACAGGGCTTGATCCCAGGACCCCAAGATCATGACCCAAGCTGAAGGCAGACGCTTAACCAACTGAGCCACCCAGGCGCCCCATTTTTAAAAGGAGGTTCCGGTGTCCTGGCTAAAAGAAGGAGAACATATGGATTTGCATAAGGAAGGTTCTGTGACTCAGGTTTTCAAAGCTGCCACATAGGAGGCAAAGAATATCATCCTCGTCTGCATCGTGTCGGAGGTGTGGTAGCTTGGCTATCTCTTCTGACACCACACTGCAAGGCCTTGATCGTGGGGTGTGGGAGTCTTACACAAGAGCTAACCAAACCACAGAGGATTAGTTTTAATTTCATCCAAAAGCTCTAAGTAGGAGAAAAGGTTGTCAGTACCTAAGGCAATACTGAGAAGCAGGTTGACGTGGTGGGATTGTCCTGGAAAGGAAAGGAAAACGGTGACTCTGGGTTGGCTCAGGCACTCCCAGGCCAAAATCGGTGGGCACACACTGAGCTTACTTTCCTTTGTTTTGGTGGTGGGAGGGTGGGAAGGTCTTGGGAGTGAGGAGTTCTAGCTCAGCCCGTAGACATGAAAGGTAAGAAACCAAACTGTTGACCTGAGCCAGAGTTCTCCCGTTTCACAAATAGCCTGTGTCAGCAAGAGGGAGTGGCATGAGAAATGTGCTATGGATTCTAGGATCTTCCCAGTATAAAGCCATTCTTCTCCCCCGTGTAGACATATCTGATACCTGCTGCTTGGTCACTTCTTTTGAAATCTGGCCCCAACATTCCCACTCAAACAGGATCAGGGCAAAACTGGACACTGGCTTTTGTGGTAACAACCTATTGGCTATCCTCCTCTCCTTGAGGCCGGTCCCTGAGAGGGCAAGCTTCTGGTTCCAGGTGCAGACACCGTCTCCAGCTACCTAATGAACACATTTTTTAAGAGGGCCTTTTTATGGTTCCTTAAATGACAAGTCATTTTAAGCACAACTGATAAAGGGGCACGATCACAAAGTAGTGTGGATGGAAAGGAAAGTATTTTATGTGAGCAAGAGTGTCAAAGCAGAGCTTTATCAATGAGTGGAATTTCCTGTAAGTAGAGAGATAAATGAATTAGTAACTCAGAGTAATTTTTTAAAAATACATATCCAGATGAAAGCTTGGATAAGTTTGATCCCTTTTAGCCAATGAAGTATGATCTCTAATTAGGTTTCCACGCAGACGGTGCAGGCTTGGAGTACATTTCTGAATCTAGTTGACCTTTTCAGCTGGAGAAGCCAAATGATTTCCATTCCATGCTCTTTAATTCTGGAGGAATTTCTAATTTGTTGCCAGAGATAAAAACTCACTCCAAACGGGGGGGAGGGGGAGTTTTAAATAGTCCAGAGTCCCATTTATAGAATATTAAAATTTTAGAGCTTGGAGAACCCTAAGAGACCATTTTATTCATTCTCCTTATTCTCCTGATAATAAAACTGAGGACCAGAGAAAATCAAAGACTGGCCCAAGGTCACTCAGGGACTTAGGACCCAGGACTAGAACCCACGTCTCCTGCTTCACACCCCGGACTCCGTGTGTGGCCGGCTTCTCATTTACCTGCCAGGCTTTCTGGAGTCGTCCATATGTTGCTGAATCAAGGATCCCTCACTGAACTCCAGGATCAGGCCTGCTTTGGGGAAACTTCCACGGGCCAACACCTACCCTCTTGCCTTTCTTAATTTCTTTTGGAAATTCTCTATTCTCTCACCTTATTAATGTTAAAACAAAATGGGTTCTTTTATTGCCACAGGCAGCAAGAAAGTGAACTTCTTGATGGAGGAAAGTGTCTTCCCTAGTGAGAGCAAGTAAATTAGTTCTGAGGTACTCTCACTCACTGTAACTGTAATGAGAGAGACACCAGCCCTTCCTCATTAATGAGATGCCAATCACAAAGGGAACAGCCTCAGAGAGCCTTTGGGGAGGGGGGTGGCAGGGGGACGGCAGTGATTGGCACCGTAGCAAGAAGGTAGACAGCAGAAAAGAAAGCCTCCAGAGGTGGGGAACACACGTGGCTGATCTAGAATTGGAGGGGCAGGTCCGGTGGGAGCTTATGGTTGTCCTGAATGGGCACGTCAGTGTGGTTTATGGGAAGCATCTCTGAAAACGGAGAGAGAGATTGGGGAGCTCTATCGTCTGGCATACTACGCCTCACACGCTTCCTGAGGCAAGGTTGTGATCGTGCTAAGTGTGTCCCACGTGGGGACCCATATGCTTGGTGACAGTCGGGGCTGGTTAACGAGTTGGGCCCTCTAGGAGGATTGGCAGCCACGTATCTTGTCTGTCTGCCTTAGAACTTGTCAGGAGTTTAACATACTGTGTAACCTTCTAAACTTTGAAAAGGAAACTTTCTAAAAGAAAGTCAAGGAGAAGGAGTTTGGTACTGAGGGAGTGGAATCATTTCCCTGGTCGGAGACCCTGGACTTAAATTTGCCCAAGGACCATTTAATTGAGGACAGTGGAAGCACCAAAGTCACATCTGGTGGGTAATCGCTACGGAAAACAGTTTGAAAGTCCTGCCCCTGGCAAGACGATGCTGTCTTTCCCCCTGAGCTGCCCAGAACAGCATTTACCACAGCATCAAGAAAGTTTGGGGAAAATAGCCGTCCAAGCGTTCCAACTCAGTTTTCAACATGTGCAGCCTCCCTTTGCTTTTATAAGTCGGTAAAATTCTGTGCATCTTGGAAATGAGTAGAACTTCCATTTGGAATTAAATGCCCTTTTTCTCCAGTTGTTTTTTTCCCTGAAACATTTATTTTTTATGAATATGGGCCTCTGTGAAGGTTAAGAGACTTTCAGCACTCAAAACAACTTAATAAAAGGTCTGAGAACACAATTAGGCATGCTTATGTCCTTCAAGAATCAGGTAGCGGAAGTTCTAATTGGCAAAGCAGCATCTTGAATGTCATTTTCCAAACCTATTAGACCATGTCTAACCGAGAAAGAGGAGAAGCCACAGCAGTTTACAAAATACCAATAGTGTCCCTCTTGGAGACATAATTTTAGTGTAGCAGTGAATGTGGTACTGAACTTATAGATGTTACAAAATGTTGTAGCTGCAAAGCCATGCTTGTTTCAAGCAAAATGATATTTCTGAAGATCACGGGTAGGCTCCCCTATTCATAGTAATTATAGTAAATATGTGTGCAAGCGATCTGAAGATCCTTCTCCATTGTGTGTGTGTGTGTGCGCACGCACATGTGTGTTTCACATATTTCCTTCAAGACCCATAGTCACCCACCAGTGCAGCATCATGGCCTCCTTTCTCTGCTTCTTGGTGATCTTTCTCCACAGACTGGGTAAGACCAAAGCTTCTCATTTGATAGGAAGACAACACACATATTTTCATTTATTCAAGCCTGATAACATAACCTCGATGCCTGTCTACTTTGGGGTTACCAACATCCACATTAAAATCAAGAAGAACCAGAATTGTTTTTAATAAATCCAGAAGAGAGTACCTCCAGGAGACATTATTTGGCCTGGAATCTTTACGTTTTACATGAGCCCTTTGGAAAATCTGAAGAGACTCACCTAGGAATTCCATTCTTGGGTGGAAGGCCAAAGGGAGGAATCGTCGTGGAACACAAAGATTCATAAAGCCAGTTGCATTTTATTTTTGGCGTTGTGTTGCTGCTAGAAAACTGTTTTTCAAAAACTTGTTGGGTAAATCCTCATTTTTTTTTTTTTGTATTTTTTCCCTTTGGTTTTAGACACCTGAGTTTTTAAAGATAAAATTCTTGCAGATGTTTTGGATTAATTTGTTTTCAAAGGTGCCCAATAACTTGGTTTCCAAGGACTAGATGTTTTTTCTTCATTACCAACCACTGTGGTTTGCAGGGAGGGAGAAATTCCACTTGTGGTTGGCTTCTGTACAATGGAGTCACATCCTCCCGGGTTTTCGGAGCATTTGAAACTAAACAAAGCATGAATGTGCCACCTGACTCTGATTTTTTTAAAAATTAAGAATAATTTTGTCAACTCTTTCAGGCCAATGTCTTATATAGTGATCTGAATTTAATTTGAAGGATCTATAAGTCTTTAAGTTAGTTCTCCCTAAGAAAATGGTTCGGAGGAAAACAAGGGGTTTTCAGTTTTACCTACACAGGCACACTATGGAATAGGTATTTCTCCAGACTGATAAATGAGCTTTATTTTTGTTGTTGTTGTTTTTCAGAGAATAGAAACAGTATCTGGGCAAGAGCTTGAAATCAGAGAAGGCCTGAGATAGAACAGTATTTTTTTTTTTTTTTAATATTGTAAGAGAGGGCTGCCCAGCACTTTCTTAACTGGTACTTCTAGAGAACTGGCTCTTCCTCACGTTTACCATAAAATAATTGATGTTTGTATTGCTGACCCTAAGGCATTACAGGATCCCCAAATGCGTTTTGAATCATCAAAGAGTGATTCATTGCGTTCTGGGTGGTTTTCTTGTTGAGTGTATTTTATTGTATACTAATCCCTTTGAAAACTGGTAACATGCCTAGGACAGGGAGCAGAGGCTTGAAGTCAAGAGCACATAGCCGCAGCCGGTGAGCAGGAAGTCTCTTTGGTGTACAGGCTGGTTGCCCCCTCCCCAGCCTCTGTCCGCCTGCCTCAGACGGGGCAGGAGACGCCACCCAGGGAATCTGCGGAAGCTTGTCTCTTCCTTTCCTGCTCGGCTGGCTAGCTGGAACCCATGTGTAAACAGAATTCCAGATTCTCACCCCTTCCCTGTGCCCAAAGAAAGAAGAGCCAGAAACTCAGGGTGGCATTAATTAGGTTGACCTGTTGACCTGTATGAAAATTCTTTCATTTGACCACTTTGTATCTACAAAAGCGGCAATTTCATATGACCAGTTGCAATGATTACAGGTATCGGGTGCCTGTGTGTGTGTGTGTGTGCGTGTGTACACATGCATGTACATGTGTGTGTGCCTATGTGTGTAGATAGGCATCTATCATTGAATGACTCAGAGGACTCCGTTAACGAGAACACCAGAGCTCCTCCGACCACTCAATGTGCTGCCCCCTTGTTTGTTAAGCAAATGATTGTTCCTTCTGCGATGATCTTTAGCCATTCTAGGAATGGCACCCCAGCGTGTCACAACACTGCTATGTATTAGGTGAAAATGGCCTTCCTATTTCTTGGTGTGCTCTGTTTATATTTTAATGCTGTTTACAGATGGAATATTCTATAAATATTCATATTGTGCCTGTTACTGAAAGGCTCCAAAGAGCGCTTTATTAACAAGCTCCCTCAAGTAAGGGTAACTATGGGAGAGAGGGCTTTAATCCATCGTCCTGGAGTTCTCACACAAAAACTGCTCTACCCTCTTTACACATAATGTTGGGGTGACCTGGGATTTACCAGCTAAATTCACAGCTGAAAGTGTCAGCTAATGAATTATTCCAAGTAAATTAACAGACCTAGGGAATCCTTTTTCAGTCCCATACCAATGCTCTCTTCATTAGCGAGTACTCTTAATGTAGGAGACAAATCAACTGGGTGCCCAGAGAATCTGCAGCCCACATTCAGCCTCTCCACCATTCCCCTATGCCAACAAATTTTAAATTTTATTCTAGCGCCAATATTCAAATGACATTTGTTAGAAGAGTGTTTTATTCTTCCAAAGGAAGGCTGGGAACACTGGAAAATTTGAGAGAGAGAGGAAGAGGAAGGAAGGAAGGAAGGGAAGAAGAAAGAGAGAAAGAGAGAGACAGCAAGCAAGCTCAGGGAGAACTTATAGTGAAGCATATCGAAACAATTTTTTTAAAGTCACAAATTTTTTTGTGCTCAAATGTAAAGCTGTTAAACAGTCCTAGGTTATACATTACAGATTTTTTTTTTTTTTAAAGCTGAGTTATTGAGTGACTAGCAAGTCCAAAATACAGTCAGGCTGATCTTTGTACCAAAGAAATCAAAGAAAAAGTAACAAATTATTTGGTATCTTCTCAAATGGGCAGGGGTCGGAGAGGGGGAGGCTGAAGCGGATAAGGTATCCCCCAATTTTTGTACCAGAGATATGAAATACTCCTTTCTGTCCAACCAGACTGGCTTAACTAGCAAGGTAATATTTGGGGGAAAAACTAGGGAGAAGGAAGAATGAAACCAGCAGCCCCCAGGCTCCGCAGGGCTCCGTCTGGCACTCAGTTCTTTGAGGCCTACCCCGAAGTGGTTAATCAGAGAGTAGAGATGATGTCAGGTTACATCAGAGGCGGATCGCTCTATGTGTATGGACAAATCCGAGACGGCCGCTCTTTCAGGTCTGGAGCTGCGGTTGCACGCAAACTGTGATCCAAAAACGAAATGCCAGCATTTAATCCTTCCAGCTACTCAACTTCCTCATTATTCCCTTGTGGGAATAAAGGTTGCTACTGACTCAAAGCCATTCCGCCTTCCCCTCTGTTGGGTGACGTATGCATTGCTAGAGATGGCCCTGGCCCCTGGATTACGGTCGAGGGTCCTATAATGAGAATTCAGTTCATCTCTAGGTAAAATCCAGCAACAAGGACTTTGAAGCCCTGAAACGCACAATGCTGTCTTTATGTGTGCTGGGATATTCACTCTCACATGGCGTCTGGGCCGGCCTCTGCGGGTCAGGACTCTCAGTACATTCTCTCAGGCACTCGCTGGGGAGTACCTCCTAGCAGAGCACATTTTTGTTACGTGAGGTCATAGCTACATGTGGCCACTGAATCAACCATTTTGACGTCAGTTTTGGTTCTTTCCAGTTGTCTAATGACCGTTCATTGAACATTTGATTGGATTAGGATAGGCTGATGCGGTTCAAGTGAATCCAAGTGAATCCAAGTGTAGGAGGGAGGGGAAAAGCCCTGGATTGTAAATCCAAAGGACGTTGGTGGCCTCCCCTGCGCTGCTAGCTTGCTTTGTGACATTCAAATCTCTTGACTTCTCTGAACCTCAGTTTCTTCGTCTATAACAGGATAATCTGTCTAGCCTCTCTTATCAATCTTTTCTGGGTTTTATGAAGAGCACATGAGTTGGTGGATGTGAAAGCTCTTATTCCATTTGCGTTTTCAGCCTGAATTTGAAAGAGTTAGTTGGCATAGTGCTGCGGGAGATAACCTGAGCGTGGCTTTGCTGGAGATTTCTGTGCCACTCAGACAACACTCTCTTGGGAAGGGAGTAAGAAAACAAGGGAGTCATTTGAGTCATTTGGACCCACTCGGTCACCACTACTTTAAAGTTGCGAGAGTCATGGCAAATTCTTTGCATTAGCTATTCCTAAAGAAACCAGAAGGAAAATGCCCTCTCCCTAATTGTACTTGAAAACAGGAAAGCCTAAAGCATCAGGACAAGTATGTTGAATGGACAGGATGTCCTAGAATGACGCTCTAGGTGTAAATAAATCACTGGAACTCATGGCATCCACCCAAGAGTTTTGAAGGAACTCAAGGATAAAATTGTGGAACTGTTGGCCAAAATGTGTAACTCGTTACAAATGGGTACTGTGCTCCAGACGTGGCAAACTGCCAGGGCCACACTGAAAGAAGAGAAGGACAAATAGTGAGTCTCACTTGTGTACCTGGCAAGCTAGTTAGAGACTAGCTGAGTGGATAGTATCACTGAATACGTGCTTATCAACAACCGAAGCATTTACTGAGTGCATTCGCCATACCTGAGGCTAAGTGGGAGACGTCAACAAATGCAAGCGTCTCGTCTAGGAGGCAGTTTGAAAAGGGGGTCCGAGAACTCCAGTGCTCCAGATACCTATTTGGGGAGACGTTGGCAGGTTGGTCCAAGAAATAACTTTCATCTGAAGTGCAAAGGTCTTTCGATTGGCAGAGCTTGCCTCTGGAGCACCGTGCCCACTGAGACTAAACTGTTTTGAGAAGAGAGCTGAACTCCTCTGGTAATGTCTGCCCTGGGCAGTACGGTGCTCTGTGTTTGCCGTCTCCATATATAGATGGGTTTTCCAATTCTGAGGGGGTCTGTGATAACCTAGGGAAAATGTGAGAGGGGAGAAAGGGAGAGGCTGAAAGACAGTCTCCTAGACACAGCAAGCATTTAAGGAGTGTGTACAGGAAAAAGAGGCCAGCAAAGGAGGCCGAAACTGATCACCATTTATTCACCAATTCATTTGTTCAACAAATAAATATCGGGTACTTTCTAGGTACCAGGCACTATTTCACACACTGGAGTCATATCCAGGGTGCAGGCAATGCTCCTGCTTTTGGAATTATTTCAAAAATATCAGATAGTAATAAATGCTCAGAATCGGAAGAAGGTATATGTGGACAGGGGTTGGATGGGCACTGGAGCAAGATTGGCCAGCTCTTGTAGAAGCTGAGACCTGAATTGGCAGGACTCGACAAGGTATTAAAAATAAAACAAACAAACAAGACAAAACAAAACAAACTAGGTGAAGAGCATTCCTGGCAAAAGAAATAGCTAGTGCAAAGGCCCTGAGGCAGAGGAGATGGCAGAAAAGGATACTTCCCTGAAGCTCATCTGGGTAAGATGGCATTGCAAGGGGAAGACAGGGCTGAGGAGGTTTCCTGATGCTTATAGTCAGTTGGCTGGTTGTTTAGAATGGAGAAACTTAATGATGTTTGCGCACTGAGGAAAAGGAGAAAGACTAGAGGAGAGAGAAAGGATGGCAGATGGTGCTGAGAAGGACATTCATCTTGGGGAAAAAAGCATAGATGATAAGAGCAGGGATAGATAAACAGTTTAGAACAGCACTTTCCAACCATTTTTAAACCTGTTAACTCATTTCTTAGTAATGTATATTATTTGGGAAAAAATTTAATCATCTGATCATCTTGCATGCAAAGCAAAATGAAGTGATTTAATGTTTTAAAATATATGTATCATTTTAGAACAGTATATATTAAAGATTTTATTACAAAATTAATTGAATACAATATTTACTAATATTCATGGATTATAATAATAAATTCTGAATGAGTTCCATCTAACAAGTGATGCACATGGTTTAATTTACTTTAATTATGTAAGAAGCGACAATTTATAAAACATACATTATAATGACATCTAATAGTGTGCTTAGTTTGGAAACCAAATAAACATTATTAAGCTGAGGCTTGAAATTTAACTGTGTATCACAGCATCAAATATGGACAAAAACAGAACCAAATCTGTTTTCATAAGTAGTGATAGGAAACCTTACATTTTGTGTAAAAAAAAAAATGGGAATTATTTTTATCCTTTGTTTCTTTTATTTCTAAACAGTGAAATTTTTTAAGTACATTTCTGTCCACTAATTATAAATATGTCTGTGCAGATAATTAAAAGCCAAACTGGATATTGGCAACACCAACTTTTCTGTTATTAACATTGGCTTTTGAAATGATGGTGAGATCTCAGTGGGTTATAGGAGAGGTCCATTGGTTATATGGAATTCTGAAACCTAGTGAAGAGTGACTTGCAGAATTACTATCATGTGTACAGTCTTCATAAACTTTTCAACATTTTACTGCAGAATTCTGCTACTTGCCTTTACCCAAAGGCCCATTATGTGCAAAAATTAGACAGCTTAATCAAGTAAGCCACTAACAAAAAATGAACATTAAAATTGTGTGACAGTGAGGTTGCCACTGCAGTTGGTGATAGTGCACTCAACCCCCCAGTACTGGAGAATGGCCCACTGATGAACACCAGTGCCAGGTTCCAAGCTCTTCTCTCTTAAATGGAAAACATATTTAAGTAATCATTATCTTTATCCAGTCATTTAAGTAGAGATTGAGATATATGCCGCTCTGATTTCCTCCAAGTTGGGAAGCATTACTCAGGAGAGACATTGAGGGATGGTAAACAACAGGAGGGCAGAGACTTTATTTTGCTCACTGCTACATCTCCAGATCGAACACAGTGCCTGGCACAGGTATTGGCTAAATAAGTGAGTAAGCAGATAAACAAATGCATGTTGAAGCAGAAGGCCAAGTCTTTTGTGGACGTGTGGAATGTTTCGGAGGAGGGATTGAGGAGAAGAAAGGATCAAAAGAGGGAAGTTGCAGGGGCTGGGTTAGCAAACACCATTAGGTGGAAAGGCCAGGTTCCACAGAGGACATGATATTCGTAAAGGACCTTCATTTAATGCCCAAACTATTGTTTAAACAATTACTATGTGTTTGGACTTGTGAAAGATACTGTAATATTCAGAGATAAAGAAGACTCAACCCTTGCCTTCGGGAGAAGCTCACTAAGTTTATGGGGGTAAGGAGATAAACACCCATTCTAGACCGTGCACACACTCTACTGTCCACAGACCTTAGGGAAGAAGCAGAGGGGTCTCAAAGAAGCAGTGTTGACCTCAAGAATCAGGAGAGTAGGGTACTTGTTCCAGCTTCACCATCAACCAAAAAGGCATCTGACCTTTCTGGACTCTGGTGCCCCTATCCATGTTCAAAGAGATTAGGACTGGATCTCCTCAAAGGTGTCTGCCCAGTAAAACTTTGACCGTCCATGGGCTTGGGAAACTCAGAGCAGGATTTGGTGTTGGCAGCAGTTTTGTGGAAATGCATCCTCAAGGATATGGAACTCGAGTTGGCCTTGGAGAATGGGGGAGGATTGTTGAAGGTGGGGCTGAGCATATCAGGTGGGACTAGCAATGAACTGAGTCATGAGGGTAAAATTGTACAATTTTTTTTTTTTCTGATGGCCATTTTATAAGTAAGAGAAGAGAAGTATGAACAATCAAGGTCGAGTGATATGATGGATTGCATGCTAACATATTGGAATTAGCATGACTCTCTTTGATGCAATGTTTTATCACTTACATACAAGACAGAGAGGATGAAGGGCACCTGGGTGGCTCAGTCAGTTAAGCTTCCAGCTCTTGATTTCGGCTAAGTCATGATCTGATTGTAAGATCGAGCCTTATATCAGGCTCCACACTCAGCAGAGAGTCTGCTTGTCCCTCTCCCTCTGCTCCTCCCCACCACTAACCCCACGCTCTCCTTCTCTCAAGTAAATAAATAAATAAAATCTTCTTTTTTTTTTAAAAAAAAAAAAGGAAGGTTAAAAATAGTCTAACTGGAGTAGTACCAGCTTTGGGAACCCCATATACCCATGTTAAGAGCAATCTTACAAGACAGCTAAATGAGAGAATATACCATGAAATCTGCATGTTAGGGAATGATGATGATGGTAATAAAAGGTGATGGGAAAATGCTACAAATTCTCATAAGGTGGAATAGGAGCAAATGATTCTCAAAGTGGACAAGTGTAAAAATAGTCCATGCTCTATCTCTAACGTGAATTGCTACCTAACAAGGGCTGCCAGTGGTAGATGGACACTGGCAAAAGATGGGCAGAGGTAAGCAGCCCCCAGAAATCTACTGAAGCCCAAACTGGAAACATCTGCCTGCTCTTGTGCAGACCCATGGAGAGGAAGCTGGCACAGGGGTGCTGGTGTTCCAGGTCCAGCTCCAGCAGATTGCTTAACCTTGGTGTCTGCATCTGTGCAATGGGAATAATAATAACCCCTTCTCCGTGTGCGTCACAACACTGTCACAAGGACCGAATGAGATAATGGGAATGAATTTGCTTTAAAAAGAATCAAGTGCTATAATTGCTGGAATGAGGCAACAGAAATTTGTGCATTTTTGATGTCTGTCTGGTATATGAACAGCTTGTGCAAACACACTTAAAATAATTCCTTGTATTTGCAGAATGTTTTAGAGTTTATCGGGTTCCAAAAAAAGATAAAGGGACTTGGTGTGGCTTTAACTCCGGAAAAAAAAAACCTGGGTTTGAATTGCAATCTTGTCACTTGCTAATGTGGTTTGGCATCCAGATCTTTAAAGGACGTAGGCTCAATTTCCTCATTTGTAACATAGGGAGAGCGTAGGCTCCCTCCCTGGGGGGCCGGTTGTGAGACTTCAGTACAATAGTGGACGGAGCTTAGCGCCTGTCCACACAGCCCCTTCGTGCCCCGTGGCTGGCTTCTGTCTCACACTGTGTTAGGATGGGAACTCCCATGGCCTGCAGAGTTCCTGAGACGGAGCTGGTGTTCAGTAAATATTTGTTGACCGGATGGGTGAACACCAGCTCTGTCATAGAGATGAAAGAAGGTAATATCTGCTTTCCTGGGTAAGAAAACCAAGGCTCAGAGAGATTAAATGTCTGCCTAAGGTTTAGAGTCAGAGCTGAAAACGGCAGGCTGGATTCAGTCATGAGCCTCTTCCCCAAGCATCCATGTGCTGCTCTCTGTTGTAAATCTCTGGCCTTTAGCGAGCTCCCAGGCTCCAGTTTTCTGAGCTGTTATTGTCCTATCTTTACTATTTGCCTCTGCTTCTGCTTCTGCTTCCCCTCCTCCTTTTCTTTCTTTCTTTCTTCTTCTTCTTTTTTTTTTTTTTTTTTGATCAGGGCTCAGAGAGTAAAAAACTCAAGTCAACTTCTAAACTGTTGGTTTTTTTGTTTTTTGTTTTTTTTTTTTTTTTTTTGAAAAAGGGCCAAAGGGAAAAAGAAAAGGGGAGGGGGGAAACCCCCATAAGCAGAATCTCAAATGTCTTGGCTTTTGACAGTCCTCCGTCGGCTGGCCTCACTCAAGAAAATACTCTTCACTGAACGGTACAGTTTGTTTCCTTCTCCTGCAGACGGAAATGGGTGTTCAGGAGGCTGATTCCTCCCATGGCCCTTGCACCAGGCCTGGGACCAGCCCTTTTCATTATTTGCTCTGTTCCCTCTTTGGTTTACAAGGTCAGAGTCGATGTTTTGGTTGTTTTCCAGCAGTGCTCTACTGACCGACTTCGCTCTAATCCCTTGATGTCACTTAAATAAACTCGAGGCGGGTGGGGGAGGGGAGCGGTGTGAGGACTCCAATGATTTTTCTGCCGCTGTTGTTCTCGGCGGCAAATTAATTTGATGCTGTTATGTAAGTGTAATCATCCTCTCTAATCACATCACAGGATTGGGAACTGCCAGAAATAACAGAAGGGAACATTCGCGGTATCAAAGGGGAGCCACTAAAATAGATTGTTTATTTAGGTACCAAATTGAGACGCTATTATTGGGATATGGAAAACAGCCCCCGCCACACTCCCCTTTCACACGTCCCTGCGTTTTACATACTGTATTTGTCCATGTGCATCATCCAGAAGTAAAAGGAGATACAGATTCAAAGCTTCCAGGGGCACCATCCCGGAAGGAAAGCGGGGAGTCAGAGGACCATGAGCGTCAGTGGGTTTTGGTCGATGCCTGGCATTTTGGTGATGTTCCTGCTGGTGTAAGAGGCTCCTCTCTTTGCCTGATGTTCTTTCCTTATGCCTGCCTCCCTCTCTTCCCTGTTCTCCCCCAACCTGCCCCATTGCCTTCTCCCTCCCTGTGTTTTCCTAGCAAGTCAGAGAAGCCTCGGGCGAACTCAGGTGGCCTTTGGCAAATTCTTGTTGCTGTCCCCTCCCCCCAGCAGATGGGTCACGGGACAGATGTGAAATGGTTACAGCTGCCCCGTCTTCTCCCACACTCTATCTGGTTCTTTCTTCTGCCCAAGCTCTTGTGCTTTCCTTCCTGCTCAGAGAGTCCCAGACTTGAGAAATAGAGTCCTATCCCAACCTGAAAATGGACTGCACCGAGTGCTCCATGGGACAGTGGATGGGTGGCTAAGAGTCTGGTTTGGAAGTTCAGCTCCCCTCCTTGTCCTGGACAGATTATATTTTCTGAGCATCACTTCCCTCATCTGTAAGAGGGGACAGCGGGGCCTGGCTCAGCCTGTTGCTGTGAGGATTCAGGTGGGAACCCCTAGAAAAGCCCAGCGTGTGGTGGGCAAGAATGTGGGCTCTGGGGTTGGGATCTGCAGCCAGACTTTGGGGGTTGGGTCCCTGTGCTACGACTACTTACACCGCCTGCTCTGTGACGCTGTTCGAGGTGCTGACCTCCTCATACCCCAGTGTCCTCCTCCTCTGTGAAGCAGGATCATGCTGATACTGATCAGAAGAGCAGAGAGTGAGATAAGATTGCATATTTTAAACGTTTAGCATAGTGCCTGGCTTGCTAAATGTTAGCTTCCCTGCGTTTTATCATTCTCATTGTTATTATTTATTGTCATAATAGCAAAATCTAATTAAACAAAAATAATAATCATAATGATGATCCATTTCTAACTCTCCCCACCTCTTATTCCCACCACTTGTCCCCACACAGCTGCTAATCGCCCCTGGTGTTATTGGCCATAAGTAATCAGGACATGACATAGGATCGAAGGAGGCAGAATGATTTAAAACATGGACAGACGGGGTAAGGAGGGATGCCCGCCATGGGAGAGAAAGGACACTCTGCTGAAGGATCTTAGAAGACTCTTTCCTTGGAGCCTCTGACGGAGGCCTCTTCCTGCTCCCCTGCTCCCCTGGTCTCCATATTGCTCTGCCATGTTCCGTATCTGGTCTCCTCCTGCCTTTCTTCTCTGCTCCGATCACCGCTGGCTTTGAAATGCCTTCCACCAACAAAGTCCTCCCATCAGAACGAACTAATCCCTTTTCCTTGTGTAAGGAGGGGTACCCAGGCTGGGGATTAGGAGGCTTGACTCCTTTCCTGCCCCTCACCCCTTGGGAGACTTTTGTCCATGGGTCTTCCGGTTTTGTCTGTGGACACAGACGGCACGGTATGATACGTGCCAGCTGGAGTACCAGCCAGTCCCCCATTTCTGAACCATGTACTAGGACCCAGAGCACCGCTGTTCCTCACTTTCCTTGAATGGAAGTATTTTTTAAATACATAACAATTCATCTCTAAGACTATTCTGTACACCCCGATCACAGAAGGGAATAGATCACTTTGCCATAGCCATCTTTCACTCTTTTTCCTCTAATCTAATCTCAGTTTGGTGTCCTCCCCAGCTGAAGATTTTCTGTGCAGAGTCTAATGAGCAGGCTCCCCAAAGCAGCTGTCGTAGCTGGAAGGAATGCTAACTGAGTTTCGGTCACCAGCTCCAGAGAAAGTGGGGCTCTATGGTAACCAGGCCCAGCTAGGTTTGCAAAAATATATTGAAAGTAAAACTTTAAAGGGATTTTGTTTTTTCTTTCTTAGAGAAGATGATCTGGACAGTTACTTTCTGCGCACTACTTCATTCTCTGTGAACTTGGCAAGCTACACGTTTTAGCTAGCTAGTTGGTGCCTCTAGCAGTAACCGGTGGAGGAGACCAGTAGGAGGGGAGTGAATTCTTTCTTGGGTACAGACACAGCGGTGGTCTGGTGGGCTTCAGAGTCACACTCTAACTGCACCACTTTCTAGCTGGGGGACTTTGGGCAAGTTACTTAACCTCTCTGAATCGCAATTTCTCTATCTGTAAACTGGTTGATACAGTATCCAGCAATAGGATTAGTGTAAAGACAGTATGAAATAAGGTACACAAAGTACTTGGCACCTAGAAAGGCCTTGAGGAGTATTAGCTATTAGCATTATTGTTGCTGTTTAGATGATGTGGATGTTCGAATGCCTAAAGTCACAAAGCAGATGTTGTTTCTGTCATGCTCCTGGGAAAAGAGGTGCTGTCTGGACGTGCTAACAGGCACCCTGAAACAGTCATCTGGGCAGTCATTGGGCAGTTCTGGTTCATATCCTCTCTGTCCTGCAAAACTTGGCCCATTAAAGCAAGGGTTACTAAAGTGATTATCAACTATTCTCCCTCTCTTAGCTACTTAGCCTTTCAATTAATATCCTAAAATAACTAAACCAGTTAAATACTTAACTATATATCATAACTGACTACCATAGGATATTAGTTAGGGAAAAAAAAAAAAAGCATTTACAGAAATCCCATTAATTTGCATTTCACCCATTCTTAGAGCAATTTGCAGTAATTCAGTCTGGATCAGGCTACATTAACTTTTACATCTATGTTTTACAGAAATAATTTACCAGAAGAATTAATGGTGTAAATGAGGTGATAGGGGATATACTAAACTTTTTTTAAGGCAGCAAGTATTTCTCAAACAATAATGCTCTGTATGAAAATAAAACTTATAATTCATAAATGGGTGTTGTTCAGTGAATGCATGCAGCAACATTTCTCAAAGTTCCATCAGAGAGAATCATGGGGAGAGAGAGTCGAAGATTCCTAAACTATACCCCCAAAACTTTTGAATCATGATCTTTGGGGGCGGAGCCTAGGAATGTGTATTTTAGCAAGCTCCCTCTGTGATTCAGGTGTTAACTAAAGTTTAAGAATAGCTATTACACACACTATTGGCCAAAATTATATAATTTTGTGTGTGTGTGTGTGTGTGTGTATGTGTGTGTATGCAATCACATATGCCTTGATTGAAGTAACCCGGGAAAGTCTCCTCAGCAATTGTCCAGAGCTCCTCGGTATAGCAGAAAACACCGGGGCCTCTTCTCTTTAAAGTGTTCCAGAATTCAAACCCTTGTACTAGTGCAGACTGATCTTCCCCCATAATGGAGATCTGTCACTGAAATGTCCTCCAGCTTCCCGTGATCACTGCGCAGCTGCCTACATCATAACCCTCTAACAGTCAAAAGACCTTATAGCCTAAAAATTTTGATGGTAAGACTGGGATTCAAGAAGATTATGAGGAACCAGGAACCAGGAAAGGAAAGGAACCAGACTGGGACTCTGGGAGGCCTGGAAAGAGAACAAGGATCGAACATGATAGGGATTCGGTTACCCAGCAAGGAGAGGCTTGGTCGTAAGGGACAGGTCTGGAGTTCAGTTATAGGAACAGAGTTAAGGACAGGTTGGCAAAGAGTCACTTGATTTAGAGCCTCTGCAGGCACAAGCTACCCCTTATGTTGTCACATAAGCCAAAGTGACATGAAACCCTAACACATTTGAGAACAATAGGAGGAAGAATCTCTTTACTCTGATTTTGACTTTCCACAGGTGGATGGCTTGTTCAGTACTATACCATTTCCCTTGTTAATAAAATAATCCCTATGTCTGAAGGGGCTGGTTTATATTGCTTTGGATGTTTGTTCACTAATTGTGCCAATATGGGGTTAGGACCATTTTTTCCACCATTTCTGTGTACAATGTATCATATAGATGTGCACATGTGCTCACACACACACACACACACACTTAGACCAGCATGTGTATGTATATATTTAGAATATTTTAAACTAGGCTTTGACTCAAAACCAGATCTTTATATCTTAATTTATAATGGTAAAGAATGGGCAGCAAATACAAAATTGACCTAGAGGTCAGTTTATGCCACTGTTTGCCACGGATTAAAACCGTGGTGTGAGCAAGTTTGCTTGTAACTAAAGCACAGACTCTTGGCTATTTGCAGCATTTTAAACTTTAACAAGTGGGTGATGCAATATAAATGATGGTTTAAACATTTATGCATTGGGTGGGAATCCATATTAATTATAAAACAAAGAGCCAAGTCCTAGAAACAAAGAAGTATCCGTTTTTCTTCCTGAGTTGCTTTGCTAAGAATGAGATCTCTAAAGTAAAGCCATAGAAACCAGAAAGACTCTAGGTACTTACCAATACTTGATCTGTAGCTTACCTGGGACAACTCATCCAGGAGCTCCCCATGAGTTGTTGACTTTCTACTCCATGCCTTGCTTGTGTTCTGCAGCCATCATATGCTGTGTGCTTGAAGAACACCTCTTCTCACGCACAGCGCTCATTGTCATGGTGCATTTGGCAAAGCCTCACTGATTCTAGAGTCCTGACATGGTGGAAGCAAGCCTGAGCTCTCGGATGCTTCTACCGTGTCTCTGGAAGGTGACTGGGGGCATATCCACCGTTTTCCTCTTGCTATAAAATAGTCCTCTATTTCTCTAACAGGCCAGGATTAAAGAAAGAGATGTCAATTATTTCAAGCCTGTTTCTTTACGTTCCCTCTTCTTCCAGGCACCAGAACTTTATACCAACCACAGAGTAAAAGCAAGTTCAACCTTATGCTTCTGTCTCTCGGGGAATGTTCTACTACTCCCCTGAAGCTGATGGATGAGAAGGGCTGAACATGGCCATATCTCAATTAAAAATATCTCTCACCAGCTTGCTTTGGTTCCAAGGATTCTGACTGTCTTTGGAATCTGCCTTAGGAGCCATACTCAGCTGTTCTCACCTCAACAGAAATTTCTTGGTTAGTATCTTAGAGACGAAAAGAACTCCTGGATAGGTTTTAGTCTGACTAAGGGTCTATTCCCAGCCTGGGATGCTGCCCACCTTTAATGAAGGGTCCTTACCATTGGGGTGCAATGAGTGTAAGCAGGAAGGGCCATGGGCTGTGAAAACAAGTGGTCACCAGTTCACAATTCAGTCCGATGCTGACACTACCCAGAGTCGATCAGTGAGTGTGTGTTCACTATTTTATTCAACATTATTTGGTATAGAATTCAGCTCTTCCTGGGACGCCTGGGTGGCTCAGTTGGTTAAGCAGCTGCCTTCGGCTCAGGTCATGATCCCAGCGTCCTGGGATGGAGTCCCACATCGGGCTCTGTGCTCAGCAGGGAGCCTGCTTCTCCCTCTGCCTCTGCCTGCCATTCTGTCTGCCTGTGCTCGCTCTCTCTCCCTCTCTCTCTCTGATAAATAAATAAAATCTTTAAAAAAAAAAAAAAAAAAAAGAAGAATTCAGCTCTTCCTTACTGGGAAGCAAGTCCCTAATTCCACAGGTTTGACTGAAGTGGGCCACCTGCCAGATAGTAAAGTTAATATAAGAATCTGAATTATTTTTCTCCAAGCCATCAAGGGAAAAATATTTTCTATGGCCACACTTTTGAAATGGTTGGTGCAGATTTAAGTGTCCAGTTAATTGTATAACCCTCCGCTTCCTCTCGTCTGTCCACACGTAGGCTTAGCAAGAACTAACCCCACACTTTGAACCCAGGCCTGGAATCTTTTACCTCTTCCGGAAAGTCAGTAGAGGCTTCTGTCTCCTTGAGTTTCTTGAGTTTCGCTTTCAAAAGGTTTCAGTTTTCTCTTGGGAAAGGCTAGCGGGAGTCTGGATCATTGATCACAGGTAGTTTAAGGTCAGAATGTTTTCTCTCTCTCCCTTTCCAAGCTTTAACCATGTTTATACAGAGAGTTCTAAAGACTAGAATTCATGAATCTCAAGGCTCATAAACCACTCTCCACCCACTATATAGTCGTAAGCTTTGGCCGCACACATCTGCAAGGCATACCTGGTATGTTCAGCATCTGAAAAGCTACAACCGGGCAGCAAGCTGGAAAAATCAAACCTCCATTCATTAAAAATAAAATAAAATAAAATAAAAGCACATGGCCCACCACCCCTGACAGCTGGCAGCCTACATTTTTCCAGCTGGGTTTTAGCTTAACACCTTTTGGGATGTTGTCTTCCAAGAGGATGTATTTGTGCTTTTCAAATCTGACATTTGGATTAAAAAAAATGGAGCCTAGAGACAGTGTTGGACACATATTTATAAATCCATGAAGGCTTAGCCTACAGAAGCCACAGGAAATACTATGATATTTTGGAAAAGGTCGAGTTTCATAGATTCTGTAAGGCACTCAGCAGGTTGTAATTATTTCTTTTATTTAAAAGCCCTCCAGATATTTTTTTCCAGAGGGTCTCTGCAATTGAGGGTAGCAGACATTTTTTTCATACTGTACATTCCTTTTGGCCAAGCGCTGGAAATACACAGGAAATCAAGTGGTTTTGGAAGATCCAGCAGAGGCCAGGCCAAGGCATGAAGTCACTGCGACAAAACGGGAAATCTCCAGATCAGCAGCATCAGGTCTTGGCCGCCTTCATCCCCCTCCTTGTGCATGAGGGAAAAAATGAAGCAGGTGAACACACTGATCTGTTGTGTTCTAACAGAAACCAAATGTCACGGTGTCCGCAGGCCCGACACAGCAGCTGGAATCACTCAAGAGGTTTAGACATAGGCCGACAAGACAGATGCGTCGAGGCGGCCAGGAAAGTGGAATGAGTTGCCTGTGTCTTAATTCAAGGTCTTCTCGCTGGACTTCTGCTGGCCTGGCTCAGGGCGAGGGCAGAAGCGGCCCGCGGAGGCCGAGGAAAGCAGGTCAGGGCCTTGTTGCACTAGCCGCTGGGCTGCCGCTCAGGAAAGTCAGTTGCAGGGACTTTCACCTCCAACCAAAGAGAAAATGGGCCGGCCTTTTGGGCTCACCTACTGAAAACAAAAAGGCAGGATCTGAATCTGAGGCAGCAGGTAGACACATGTCTGGCTTCCTTTCCATGGGGAGGGGCAGACCTTCAGAGGCACCGGAACAGAGCAGGAGAGACCTCCGCGGAAGGCGAGCGCTTGGCTCCGGCCAAGCTGTGGGCTCCGCCCTTTGACAGGATTCTGTGAGAACCCTGGAAAGCTGCGAAAACTCCCCGGGAAACAAACTCAGAGTGTGCAAGGCCCTCCCTCGCCACCATTTCATCCGGATTCTTTTGGATGCTTTGGGCTGAGTAGGGTTAACCTTGAGCAAAAAGGGAAGAGAATTTTAGCCAGTATGAATGAAGTGGTCCCAGGACAAGTCATAAAATGGCCTTTCAGAAAGAGCCATCCATTGAGAAGGGAGCCAGCGGGTGAAGTCACCACCAGCACAGGGCGCGGTGGCCAGGCATAGGCTGGATTCAGCAGAACTCTGGCCTGTGCCCATCACACCCTCCAGCATTTCCATTTAATCAGTGGCGGAGGCCCCGGGTGAAATGAGGTAGGGAAGTCGTGCAGTTCCCAGTAGGTTTCCTAGGACTGAGTTTATTTTTCCCTGGCTCCCAACATGGAGGAGATACCAGGAAGGGGCAGAGGAGACTCACAGATCCCCCCGGGGCAGAATCCGTTCTGGGGCCTTGTGCAGCACCGTTGTCATCATCAGTCACAGTGAAGTCGCCGACCGTCATGCTGCGTGGGAGGCCAAACTGAGCGAGGATTTGAGTAGCTCTTCGTGGTTCACAAAGCTCGCTCGTATACACTGGTCTTGTCTGGTGTATGGAGCCCAGGATGCCACCATCACTGCTCCTCGCATTCTTGTGAGGACGCTGAGCTCAGAGAGGTTAAGTGATATGTCCTGGGCCACACAGCTAATAAGAAGGTGAACCAGAACTCAGACTCAGACCTTTTAAAATTATGATGAGATGCCCCCTGGGAGATTCCCCCAATCAGCTACATGGCCATGGGTCCCTACCATCTCATGTCCCCGGTGTCAGCCCAGTGTCACTTCCAAAGAAACACACATTGACTTCTAAAAAGAATTTAAAAGCAATTTGTGTCTTCATTACATTTTCTCAGAAAATGCTACAGGAAGGTTTCCATATATAACATATAGCAGATTTCCTGACATATCTCTTTACCCATGTATCTCCCCCAAAACCCCACCCATCACAATATGACAGCTGCCTTAATCACTCCCCCTCCCCCCCACCAGAAAAAGAAAGTTCCCTTGCTCCCTCACACTTTTCCTCAAACCTAGTGCCTTCTGATTCTTACTTTTTCACCCTACCTCTTACCTTCCAAATCTGTTATTTCCTCTTCTTTGAGTCTGGTTTCTCCAATGGAAACCAGCCAGTCTTGGTTTATTCTTCTCCTTCATCCTTAATCCATTCCTGTTATTGGAATGACAAGACCCAGGATCAATCTGGAATGAGGTTGTCTTCTCTACGGAGGGTGGGAGGGAGGGGGAAGCCGTGAGTCTTTTGTTTTTCCGGTTATACATGTATGTGACATGTCTGTGACCTCGCAAATGTGGCCTCTAACCTTCAAACCAAGACAGGCAGTGCATAAGATGTCATTAGCAGAGCCTCGCCGTGAATGTGAGCTTAGAATCAGATTCATGCTCTCTGATGGTGGACAGTGAGATTGGCAAACTCACCAACCATGCCTTGTTTACACTTCTTTTGTCAACTGCAATCATTCTTCTCCTCAAACTCATGTTTCCCACCTTTCTTAGAGTCATCGATGTCTGTGGCAAAGTGACAATAGGATTGAATTTCATCTTCCTCATCTTCTGCTTCACAGTAGATACATCTAGATGGATAGCTATCTAGATCTTTATCTATAGAGAGAGATTCAGTTGGGGCCATGAGAATCGTTTCCATTTCTCTCTAATCAATCTAGAATGGCTTCCTGGAGGAGGTCAGATTTCAGAAGTTACATAAATGCTGTGAGAGAAACTTTTGTTTAACTGGGAGGGAAGGAGCTGGAAGGCAGCATTCTGAGGAAGCTTGGCAAGAGGTGGCATACTGGTTCCCAAGGAGATTTGTGCGGTCCGTCTGAGGCATGTGGGGGATGGGGGTCAGCTGTGGCCATGGAGGAAGTGGGAAAAGAAAACAAGGAAAGCGAGATTGACGGGGCCTCCCACGTGAATAAGGAAGAGGTGAAGAGAGCAAGAAGTACCCTGAGGCTCTAAAGATGAGATTCAAAGGAGAGGACTAGACCCCAGAGCCAAGTCCCTGGATCAGGGAGGCTGTGCCCCTCCCCCACCCCCGTCTCTGTACTCTGTACCAGCACCTGCTATAGTGAATGATGGGCATTTGCTCAATGCCCTAGGTGTAAATTTCCATTTTTCTAAGGCCAGACAGGAAAGAAGCAGCAGCAGTCTCGGCCCTGGAACACTGCCCTCTGAGTAGTGTCAGTGAGCATTTTCTCAGCTGCTCTGACTCTACCCTCAGAGTCCTGTTACTGGGAGCTCTCGCCCCAAGGAGCATTTTCCCATCTCACTCTGCTCTGTTCCTGGTTATTATAGCCTCCAGAGAGAATGCCTGAAGCCTGTGGCCTGTTGGAAGCCATATTATCAGAGGTCATGTGTACAGAGAGTAAACCATCTTATTCCTTTCAGGGAGGGAGAAGCATGGAAATGGATGCACTTCCTCCAAGGTCATGAAAAGGTCAGTGTCAAGAAAAGGTCAGTGTTGTATTAAGGAGAAACCACTGTTCCTCAGGACACTGTCCTCCAAAGTTCATTCTGTGCTGCGTGAAGTTTCTGGCTGAAAATTGAATTTGAGTCATTTGCTCACTGGACTTGCTCTTCCTATCCCGTGTGATTTGCTAATGGTCAATGCTATATATGATTAGTCAGCCGAGGCATTTGGAGAGGACTCTGGGATACGTGTAGTGGTTTATCATATACAGACCCAGAGCCTAGAATGTCCATTCATTCTCAAGCACACCAGTTCCTCTACCCAAGCAGAATGCCTGGGGCTTCTGTTTTGCAGTTGCTGAACACCATGCAGGAAATATAGATGTTTTGAGTGTATGACCTCAAAAAGTACTACAGTTTCTTTCTCACCCAACAGGGCTTGGTCGAACGTTGGGCTGCATCTGGTAGATGAACCAATTGCAAGATCTTCTTCTGAAGAGAAGGGAGAATGATGCTAGTTATCGGTCACAAACACACACAAGTCATTTGGTCTTGGATATGTACATAGCAAAATCACTCTTTTTTTTTTTTTTTAAGTTAATGAGGATCTAAGAGACATACTGTTCAGAGTAATCACTGCCCTTATCTCACCATAATGTGTGCCAAGAGAGAAAGCCCTTCTTGGGGTGGTTTCCATTGGTCTTCCACATAAACATCAAGTACTTCCTTTTCAGCACACACACCCTCCAAACCATCACTGTTACTTACCCCAGCCCTCTGGAAGAGAACTGTCTCACAGGGACAGTTCAGCTTTCAACACAGCCTAACTGGCATTGTCATTTGGGCCTTTAACCATGTCTGGTGCTCCAGTTCGCATCCAGGGCTGTGAACAGTATTGCCAGACCCAATTGTGTGTCTGCGAATGAGCTGGAGATTTTGTAATTTAAAGGGACAGGCAAAGTTCACATACTGTTTCAGTTCTTACTTTATAGGCCCCTTTGGGCTGTCCTGCTTTATTTGGCTGTTTCTGTATGAGGTGCTTTTTCTTCTGAATGCGTGTCAGGACAGTGGGGGCCAGGGCAGGAGGCTCGAGGAGGGTACCACACTTTGTTTGGGTTTATAGAATCCTTTGGGAATTGAACCATCGAACCACTGAGAAAGAATGTGGAGCCCTTTGTTGCAGTGAGCCACAAAAATTGAAGCAAAACAAGGGAGTGATCATCTCGGGTATCCTTTCCAGTCTCCCTCACTCTTTATCTATCTTTTCTAGTAGAGAAGAGGGGAAAAGGTTGGTGTCTGGGGGCAATGGGAAAATCTCTTCAGAATAAGCCCCTCTTTCCTCCACCCCGTTCTAGGTCATCAATAAAGACCTAGGGAGCAAATTAGGGATGTCTGGGTGGCTCAGTTGGTTAAGTGTCTGTCTTGGGCTTGGGTCATGATCCTGGCATCCAGCCCCACCTCGGGCTCCCTGCTCAGCAGAGAGTCTGCTTCTCCCTCTCCCTCTGTTCCTCCACCCAGCTCGTGCTCTCTCCCGTGTGCACTCTCTCAAATAAATAAAGAAAATCCTTTTTAAAAAAATTAGAAAATATCGGGGCGCCTGGGTGGCTCAATGGGTTGAGCCTCTGCATTCAGCTCAGGTCATGGTCTCAGCGTCCTGGGATCGGGCCCCACGTCAGGCTCTCTGCTCAGCAGGGAGCCTGCTTCCCCTTTCTCTCTCTGCCTGCCTTTCTGCCTATTTGTGATCTCTCTCTCTCTCAAATAAATAAAATCTTTACCAAAAAAAAAAAAAAAAATTTTAGAAAATATGGAAAAAAAAAAAAAAAGACCTGGGGCAAGTCAAATGTCTCTTGCAGGGGAAGAGAGAAGACTAATATGGGGGAAGAGATCAAGAGTAGTACATGGCCTCTGTGAAAATCAGATTTTTAAAAAAATGAAATTGTATCCTTCCCCAATTCCTCAGAGGGCTCAGCTCCAAGAGAGGAGCAGGAAACACACAGGATTGAAACCTCCTGGATGGGGGAAAGGTTTCTCCTGTTGCAGAGGCTGGCTGCTTACTCCTGGATCTGAGGGAGGGCTCTAAGCCCTGTGCTTAGAAGTGGGGCATTAAAAGAAGTTAACTTTCCCCCACGTGGAGTAGATCCATAGAAACTTGTCCTTGAAGACGTTTTGAATCTTGAAGTTATTTCCTTTAAAAACCAAGTAAAACATAAAACATGTCCTCCACTACCCCCACCCCGACCTACCTCTCCTGCCCAGCACCCAACCCCCACCCCCCACCCCCCACCCCCCCCACCCCCGCCATGGGTGCTTATCTCATTTCTGATACTTTGGAGCTGTAATCTTGCAGCTGACTCTCAGAATCCCAGAGAAGACTTTGCCGGGAGGATCTCTCCATTAGACACAGGGCCTAGGCTCCTATTATGGGTTGATTTGTGTCCCCTCAAAATTCATATGCTGAAATTCTGAATCCCTAGTACCTTGGACTGTGACCTTATTTGGAAATAGGGTCATTCGGGGTAATTCATTAAGATGAGGTCATACCAGAGTGGGTGGGCCCCTAAAGCCGCAGGACTGGTATCCTTATAAAAAAGAGGAAATCTGGAGACAGACATGCACACAGGGACAACAGCAAGTGAGGACTGGAGTTCTGCCCCTATGAGCCAAAGAACTAGCAAAAGCTGGGGGAAGAGACCAGCTGAAGGAAAAAGAGCAGGTCCTGCCAACACCTTGGTCTCAGGCTTCCAGCCTCCAGATCTGAGACAATACATTTCTACTTTTAAGCCATTCAGTTTAGGGTTCTTCATTTCAGCAGCCCTAGGAAGCTACTACAGGCCTGGTACCTTTAGGGGCCCACCAAAAGGTTTCCATTTTAATTCCTTTTAAAATCAGAGGGGAAAGTTACTACAATGATAAAGCTAAATAATGATAAATTATAAATTATATAAATTATGTGTTATAAATTATATAATAAACAAGTCCAGCCTACCCTATATTTATCTTTATACCAATGCAGTCATAAAATAAAATTTTAAAAAAATATTTTTAATCAAGGAAGGGGTCTGTGAAGGCCAAAGTGCCCAAGACCCACAAAGGTAATGCTCCATCCCTGAGGCCTGGAGTTGATTCGAAACAGGTGAGAGGCCTCTGCAGGTTGCTAGAGAATCCTGGAATTTGTGACTGGGTAACCCGGTACCCCCACCCCCACCCCCACAAAAAATAATAAACCGCCCAATACTTTGTATAACTGTGTTACAAAATATTCCTTCAAGCTTTGCTGCTCAACCTGCCTCTTTACCTCGGCCAGATTGAGTTGTTTTCACATCTGATTTCTGTGGGAGGAGAGTGTCCAGAACGTCTCCATTTGGTAGGTGATCTTCCGGCCGCTCTTTCTGAAGCACAAAGTGGAACAGAATCCACCACCGTCTCTGCGCGTCCCCAGTGGAACGGCTTGCTTCACTAAAATGAGAAGGTAGCGCTTCAAATTAAGTCTGGCCTCCCTCCTTCAGCTCCCAATAGGTCTTTCTTTTCCACCGTCTCTTCCCATTCACTTTCAAAAGCTCTATTACTTATTTATGACCCAATCCAGTAGAAATAATATGCACTTAACTTGCACTTGTAACTGTTATCCTATTAATTACTCAGTTAAAATCCATAAAAGTGGACGGCTGTCACCGAAGACTCCGCTAAAATCCTCACAAAGGGGAGCAGCTCTGGACAAATTCATTAATTAGGATCTGGTATGTCGTTCTTCGAAGTCAAATCGTCTGAGTTTCCAGGAGCCCAGTGGCCTGTGAAGATTGTTTCTCGTCCTCTCCAGTTGACAGTTCACACAGACTATGGAATCAAAGGGAATATCTTTTCCTGACAAGCAGCCATAAACAGAGGAAACGTATGTCAAACAAGCAGGTGATTCTACGTTGACAAGTGATAGGTACCCTTGACCCTTCCATCCCCCCCCCATCGACAGCCCCATGGTTGTCAAACTGTAGTGAGCATCAGAGTCACCTGGAGGTCTCGTTAAGAGTACACACTGCTGGGCTCCCCAACCCCACAATTTCTGATTCAGTGATTCTGGTATTGAGCCCAAGAACACGTTTTACCAAGAACATGTTCCCAGGTGATACCAATCCTGATGGTCCAGGGCCACACTTTGAGAACCCCAAGTCTAGACACTAACCTTCAGTGGGTCTTTATCCCCAATGGGTGGAAAAGGACACCATCCTGCAGTTGCTACGGGACATAATGAATTTTTAACAGAGGAACAAGCTGCCTAAAGTTATAGAATCGTCTTTGCTGAAAATAGGTAGGAATAGACACTACCCCTTTCCAAAAGGGTTATGTGTTGTTTGGCTACAAACCCATGCAACCGGAATAACATGATCAACATGATTGTATTCTGCTCCTGTTCTCTGTGACTTGCTCCCCTCCCTAGTGACCGTCCCGGCATCCCGTCTCGTGATGTGTAGATAGATATTCAATGGTGCTAACAGGAAAAAGCAACGGCAGGGGTAGAGCAACGAAAAAGTACACTTGGGTGCCGAGGCATCTCAGAAAAGCTGCACAAGGGGTTGTCCAAGCAAGGGTGCAGAGAGTGGGGAAGGAGCATTAGTAAAAGCTTATTAGCAAGACCTTAGTCTTCCGAGAAGTGGAAAGGTGGGAAGAACCCAACTTCTCTCTGCTGTGTTCCTTCAGTCAAGGTGTATTTACTGGTGAAGAATGCCAAGGGGATTCACCCAGAGGGAGCTAATGGTGTAGTAGAGAGAGTGAGGCCAGTGCACAGATCATTATACGTGGTGAGACAATGTCACAAAACCAAACTCACAAGGGCCCAAGATGCTCCAACAATCATCATACCTGAAATGTAGTTACCTTTCAGGAGGGACAAAAAAAAGTATCAGATCAGAGTGCGTTCAAATCAGATGATACCAAATCAGAGCTCATGGACAGAGACATCAAAGTCTTAAACCAAATGCGAGCGTGTGCAAAGTCTTCCTCTGGGTGCAGGAGTCCTTAAATGCCAAAGGTCCTTGCTTATCAGAGCTGTTCGGAGAGGGAGACAAAATGGGATGTTTTTGGAGATGTTTTCTGTCATGACTCTGACCTCCTGCCATGCTGCTACCTATCCTCTGCCCTAAGAACCTGGACCAGCTGAGATTGCCACCAACTGGAAAGTACCGTTCCAGCATTCTTTGGGACCAGGGGAAAAGCAGAAGATCGAATGTGGCAACACGTAGCGAGCAGCAAGCTGGCATCCCTATTCACGCTCACCCATGCCCACCCCAACCTGCACAAGGCCTCCCCCAGACTCAGCTTCTGCTTCAGATAGAATCTGCTGGAGCCCTCAAAGACTTCTTAGAGGTGACTGGCAAGGAAGATAATTAGGAGAGGTGACAGCTGAAATGTGCTAGATAATACCCTGTGGTGAAGGGCATGGATACACCTAATCTACTATGTGTTTGGAATTAGGAATGGGGGATTAAAGTGGGGTTGGCCTGGCCGGTCAATACATCTTTCTCTGATGGTGAATCACTGTTTCCCATTAGTGACTTTGCTGCTTCCCTGATATTTCATCCCAAATGGAAGTGCAGAATTGCTTTTTATCTTAAAAGCACCGAACCTTGACTTTGTTGTTCTGCATTACTAAACTTCCTGCCAAATGTCCTTGGGAAATTGTACCCACTAAGCAAAGCTCATCTTGTCTACAGACATTTCTCCTGCCACGTTCCAATTCACATGGACTTCTCTAAACACAAACATTTTGGTGCTGAACTTCTGTTTATCTTATCTCTTCTGGAGGCCAAAGTTGTACCTGTCTTTTTCTTTTTCTCCTTTTCCTTAGGATGCCTAGCATTGTTCTAAAGATGGTAGGCCCTCAGTCGTATAACCATTCTTGTTTTGTTTAATTAAATAGCATTCATTTCTCTCCCTAAACAGCAAATTAGGCAGGTAAGGTATAGGTGTGATATGCTTTCCCAGACACAGATTAGAATGATGTCTGCCACAGATTCCATATCACTAACTGGTCTCTCTCTTCTTAAAAGAGCTACAGAAATAGTGTTTGGCAATATTATATAAAAAACAACCTTTTATAAAGCAAGCTATGTTTAGTTAGGGGTCAGATGATGCTTTGTTCAGTATGTCTTGTCACCGATGTCTTTTATCATAAGCAACAAATCTTTCTGTGTTGGTGAACATCTCTGAAGCAGATGTCCTGTGACCCAGGGTGGAGGTTTATCCTTTGTTCTGTGATATATTTGCCTTCTCTTGAATTGCAGGCTCAGTGACTCAGCTTCTTTCTCTCCTCCAAAGAGATGGCAGCGACTGTTGTTTTGCTCTCTGATGCTTTATCCCTCACAGGGATTTGCTTTTGTAAACTGCATGGCTAAGGTGCACATCTTAAATAACACCATTAAATAACTCTCTTTTATACCCAACTGTGCTGCCCACAGTTGTCTACAAGTCAAGTCTGAGTGCACACAGCAGAGAAAAGGAAACAATAAAAACAGTATAGAAACAAACACCAGGTTGAGGTATTGGAGTGCAGGAAAACAGTTTTGTTAGCCATTGCCAAAAGTATTACAGAAATTTCTAGCCCCATCTATCAACTCAGAGCGACTATGTGGTTACCGTGACATGACACACAGAGCTGAATGGCCTTTTAGAAGAGAATGCACGGGACCTTTCTGAAGCGTGGTACCAAGGTGAGGGTCTCTTTCCAATCACAGAAACCTACTTTTCTGTCAGTGTTTGAAAATGGAGAAGGACCCACCCAGAATACAGTGAGGTCAGGTGTCCCAAGAAGCATGATAGTGGGCTATTACTTCCAATTCTCTCCTGTTTTCAGAAACCAGCTTTTAGTCCCACCGGTTCAAAAACTTGTATTTGTAATGTTCAGAAATGTGAGGACAGATTCAAAGATGACAAGCTCCCACAACTGATGTATAAAACCAGTATATTCCTTTGTTTATTTAAATGAGAGATTTCTTCAGCTGTTTCTTCAGTGGAGCTCCAGAAACAGGCTTGTGTTTAGGGCAGTGGTTCTCAAATTTTTTCATGCATCAGAATCACTGAGAGAACTTCTTCCCGGGCCCACCCCCAAAATTTCTGATTTCCTACAACTTGGGTGGGACCCAAGTTTGCATTTCTAAGGGATTCCCAGGTGATGCTGATGCTGTTGGCCCCAGGACCACACTTGGAAAACACTGGTCATGGGGAAGAAATTGCTATAATTAAAAACTAGAAGTTCTCTCAAGCACAGATTTGCTCATAGGCTTAAGAACTGGGGCTGACTGGAAGATGTACAGAATTACATTTCCTTTATTCATCTCTCTCCTCTTCCCCATCTTCTTTCCTGCTTTTTTCCTCCTCATTCTCCTCTTAATTCTCTCTCTCTACCTCTCCCTCCTGCCTTCCCTCCCCTTCTCCCTTTCCTGCTCCCTACTCCAGCACCTCACCTGTGTGTGGATAGCTGGATACACATCAGTTAGGCAACTCAACTTTCCCACCACTGGGAACAATGGATGCCCAGGGCATTACCGTGATCTTCCTTTTTTTCTGCTTCCTTGGCCAGACCTGATTGTCATACGTTCTTTTGATATATTTGTAAGTTCAAACAGGCTCCAAAATTTGTCTTCCATAGAGCTCCATGAGAGATACACAGTATCTCTCCCATGACCTTTCTGTGGGGTCATACAATTGAACTTTCTGGCCATGGTCTTTTTTTCTCCCTCAAACTCATTCTTGGGGGGTCACTTCTGTAATCCCCAAATACTGACACCATTAATATTTGCATTTTAGTTAAAGTATAAAGATCTTCTATGTGAAATGTGTTCTTTTCTCACAGTTTCTAACACGCTTCACTCTTTAGTAGAATTCAGCACCCAAGTGACTCCATGTGGTCCACCCAAGGACCCCACTTCCCACAGATCCCTCCAGCCCACAGCCATGTACTGATCATACTCATACTATATACGTTGAGCATTTGTTTCTTCCCTTGTCCTCCTTTTCTTCTCTTTGTGGCACCTTGTTTGTGGTTGCTACTGTTGGTAGTTTTACTAATTCAAAGAAATCACCCCAAGAAGGCAGAAGGGAAAAAAAAAAAAAAAGATTGAAGAAATGAATAGGGGAGGAGGTTGAGAAGGACATTGACTAATGTATTTCCTTATTTAGCTCCCTTTCCAAATTTAGGGAACTCATAAGAAGCATAATTGAGTCTCCTACTTATAAAAGTTCTGAGCCAGAATTCCTCCAGAGGAACACGCTAATACCATCTCGGCAATAAAGGGGCCAGAAGCAGAGCAGGTGTGCGTGTCTATTCTGCCCAGTCCCTGGGGCTTGGTGTTTATGAGAGTGTCCCTTTATGAGAAGATTTCTATCCAAAGAGAGTTGTTTTTGTCTAGAAGAAAAACTGTATGAAGGGGAGGGGGATTGATAACAGGACAGTGTGAACAGATATCTGTTAATGTGCGTCTTTGGAGGTGAGGACGTGCCGAGTATGTGTGTATGTGAGTGTGTGTTTGAGTCTATGTGAGTGAATAAGTGTGTGTGTACATCTTCCTGTGTGTGTGTGACAGTATGTGGGTGGGTGTGTGTGTGAGTGAATGAGTGGGTGAGTAAGAATGTGAGTGATTATCCCATCTCAGATAAGCTGGGTGGGCTTGCCTGACCTCTCTCTGACTGCAGCTGAACAAAGCGGCCAAATGAAGGAAAGGCTTATATTATTTGCTTAATTTTTTTTCTGACCGGGACAGCTTCTCCAGGAAAGCTTCCTGAAATGTGGTGGTAGATTCTTCAGTGTGCCCTGGGTGCAGGAAGCTGTCTGCTTCCTGAAGGTTCACCGCAGGGTAAAAATCTTTGGCCTGACTTTAGTGCAAGGAGCCTGCCTTTGCTGCCTTGCAGGAATCTGGAAGGTGCTTGGCTCGCTGTCTCCTACCTTTCCGTCTTATATAACCTGACGATTCGACAATTACATCCTCTACCTGGTGGAGTCATTCCTGTTTTCCTTGATGGTTACTAGATTTCATATTTTTACATAATAAGTTCTTTAAAGATCTCTAATTTGGGTACCTATGCAGAGGCTGCACTGTCCAAACAAGATGTTTTAAGACAAACTTTTGTTTTGTTTTTAATTCTCAAGAACTCTGTATACTGAATGTCTGCTAGGGATGCGTTCTGTTCCATTGGATGGTTTAGATGGTCATTCAGCTTGGCGCTTGCTCTGAGTCAGATGTTCTCTTGAGCTAAATGGGGAGCAAAGCCTTAGCCCACGTGGAACTTCTAGTCTGGTATGGAAGGATCCTAATTTATTAGTTAAGAGAGACCTCTGTTTTCACTAAGATACATCCTCTGTAGACAGTTGGCTGAAGAAGAATTCCACCAGCAAATTTAAGCTTATACAGTTCATGCTTGTGAAATGAATACCTGGGATTGGTCACAATGGAAATGATGGCTCCTGTGACAAACTGGTTTGCCATAGTGGTTTCATTTTAGGTGCCAACTATAGTCAGTTGGTAGTGGCTGCTTGGAGTGCTAAGTACAGAAGAAATCTGAGGCAGAGTCCTGGTTCAGCAGGAAAGAGTACCACAATAGATAAGTGATGCCTGCCAGAAACAGGAGTGGCGTTGTTAGTGTGCTGGCTGTACTTGCCCCCTCTCTCCTGGTTAACAAAAGAAAGATGCCATCTTTATAAAAACCTGTTTTTATTTGCTCGATAAAGTTAACTTTTGCTCTTACAAGTTGAGACCATCTCTAGACAGGTAACTGATATTTCAGCAATTTTGAAGCTTTTAATTATTTTTCCCCCTGTTTTCTTTTCCTAGCCTGTCTCTCTTTCTTATGTCTCCCCCTCCCCAGCTTTAGAATCATTGACCACCAGGAACACTGAACATTTACTGACTGAATCATGCTTTCTGAGAAAGAAAGTACCCCACAAACTAAGTTGTTGTTTATTCCTAGAACATATATATGTTTATAGGGAATGATTAGAGCTGGCCATGTTTAGACCAAAGGAATGAATTTCTAATGGTGAAATTCAGGTATACTAATTGAGGTTTGAGACAGAGCTGTTTTCTTGACATTACTTAAATGACCATATTCACCACTGCTGATGGTTGTTCACCGCATATGGCCCATCAGAGATCTCAAGTCTCTTGAGGTAAAAATGAGGGCCTGCTTCATCGTTTACTGGGTTAGCCTCAGTTTATGCCAGATTATTATCAAAAAGCAATGGAGGCGCACCTGGGTGGTTCAGTGGATTGTCCGACTCTTGATCTTGGCTCAGGTCTTGATCCCAGGGTTGTGAGTTCAAGCCCTGAGGGGGAAAAAAGGCAGTATAAATACTCTTCTTTCTCTGTTTTTTTCTCTCAAAAGAAGCATTCATTTTCCACATAAAAGTAGCTAACTTTTGAGACATAAAAATTCAGACTATAATATACCTTTTTATTTATTCCATATGAGACTATCCAGCAGTTAGAACGAAGTTTGCAAATAAAGATACGGTGACTTGGAAACCAATTCATGGTGTATTAAGCAAAATAAAATAATCATAGTATAATATACCAAGAAAAATATAAGTGAACACATAAACACACACATACATATTTTAAGCCTATATTTAAAGCATATACAGTAGCCTAGAAGAAGTTTATATTAAAAAGTTTTACCTCAGAAGAAAGGCGAGGGATGAGGGAGTGTGGGAGTAGTGGGGGGGAAGTGAATGGGGTCTTTTGATCTTTTGTTCCACATTAAACTACAGTTTTTAGCTCTTTATAGCCAGCATATATTACTTCTATCATTTAAAGAGAGAAAAGTTTAATTTATTTGGAAGACAATAGCAAAAGCCATCAGGTCATAAAAGGTTAAGGCCGCTGGACCAAATACAATTATTCAGAGTGAGAAGAATGGCATTTCCTACTGTCCTTGATAACCCCAGGGTTTCCAGCTGCTAACAATCATCTCCAAGCATCCTGTGCACACATGAAATGTGCAAGGAAAGCCATCTTCTCCTCTAGTGAGGAACGCCTTCGAGCACCTTCACTTTAAGCCCTCTCCTGTGGTCACCTAAACGAAGATATGCTGCTGGGAGCCTCGGGTGCAACTGTTGACTATTTAAATGCGATCCCAAAGCCTACTTTTTAAAAATTGCTTCCCAGATGTTATCTGGTTATTCTTGTTTATGGCTTTGTTAATGTTAGTATGACAAGAGAAAAATGTAGAGTGACAGATCACAACAAGGGTGACTTCAATTCAGTGCTACTTAGTGTTGCTACTTATAGAGATGGAACTGGACAAGAGAGAATCTAGCAATTTTTTTAATGTTGAAGCTAAATCTACTGTCAAGAACTAGCCTCAAAGCAGAGGTAAGATGGGTAAAATAGAGGGGCGCCTGGGTGGCTCAGTGGGTTAAAGCCTCTACCTTCAACTCAGGTCATGATCCCAGGGTTCTGGGATCGAGCCCCACATTGGGCTCTCTGCTCAGCAGGAGGCCTGCTTCCTCCTCTCTCTCTGCCTGCCTCTCTGCCTACTTGTGATCTGTGTCTGTCAAATAAATAAATCAAATCTTAAAAAAAGAAAAAAGATATTAGATAGAAAATGCTGTATTACCAGTCCTACCCCTTGACTGTATAAAGTGCAAGTTGGATTGGACTTTACATTTTAGATTTAATACAGAGGAACAAGTGAACAAGGGAATGCATTAACCTATTACAATCCAGTTGGGATGAATTCTATGCCATTTGTTGAGGCAGAAGGACAAACCAAGTCACTACAGACAAGGCTCTTGTTAGAAAGATTCCTGGCACCGGGCTAAAATTCCCATCCACCATTATATTAACATGTTTTTATATAATTCACGGGAGTTTTGTATTCCATACTATATACAACCTTGAAAGTGTCTGTAATTATTGAATTTTAACAATAAAGAAAGTGGTGTCTCAAATAAGTTAATGGGTTTGTCCAAGTCACAACTGGGAGTGACTAATCTGGGACTAGAATGCCAGAATCCTGACTCTCTTCTCTTCAACTCTGCTAATATGGTATTTCTCTTGGTTCAGGACTCATCCCCAGAAGACCTTGTTAAAATATGTATTGTTGGAGTTTGGAGTGGGGAAAGTAGCCAAGAGAACCTTTCTAGTTAATGTGTTGCCCTCTTCTGTGACAACACTGGGAGCTCTTTGGCAATGAAATTTTGAGAGAGCAGAATAGAGGTGGAGGCTTCCAGAATATGGGGTGGGGTGAAGAGATCTGGGTGGGAGCATAGTGTAGAGACCTGTATCCCAAAGCAGAGATACCAAAACATAGGAGATGAAGATTAGCATCAGCTTCACCTCCTCTTATTGGCTTCTAGTTCCTATCTACTAATATTAATTAAACCTAAAATAAATATCCCATCAAAGGAAGTTATAAATATCTGTCCATAAAAATACTAAAATGTCACTTTGTGTTCACATGGGTTAAATTAAGGGGAGACCCCTACCAGATGAAATGAATAATATCTTAACATTAATACAGTGAAACTTTATCATTTTCTAAAGTTTTTTTTGAATCTGTACCTCTCTTAATGGCACTTTTTATACTTTAACCTTTTTGAGGGTGGGATCTGAATCTGCTTCATCTTTAGGTGTGGAGAAATGAATAGCACTCAACATGTTCTTGCATTAATGCATGGATCAGGGATGTTAGCACAGATCTTTTTAATTCTCTTTAGTGTATTATACTTATAAATGCATTATACTTGTAAAATTTAAAAGTTGGAGACTCATAGTCTATTCTTCATTTTTAATCTCTTTCAATTTTATAAATGAATGGTGTGTCTTTATATGTGTTTTTGGATGAAAAGAATGATAGTACTGATATTTTAAAGTTCAAATGTGCTAACATCCTAGGTTTGTCTGTGTTAATGAAGTCTATTTTGCTGTTCAACTAAATATAAAATTGAATAGGTACAACCTAGTCCCTACAAAAGTAGGGACAATATAATCTATTGCATATTGCCTATGGCCAGGGGGGTGAGAATATTGGAGATCGTTAATCAATAGTGTTGAATGGTAAAAGAACATTTTTCTCTCAGTTATGGTTCTGGTTTATTTTTTTTTTAAGTTTTTTATTCTAATTCCAGTATAGTTAACATACAGTGTGGGATTCTGATTTTAAAAAAAACAAAAGAGGAAGCATTTTCTTATCTTGTTAAATTCTACCCAAAGAGTAATCATCCAGATGGGAAGTAGAAGGAAGGTTTGAGTTCCAGTAGCGTGCAAGAAAAAAATGGAAAAATTCCTTTGGCATGCATTCTCTTGATAGAGAGGAAAAACACTGGACTCAGTGTCTCACAGACCTTGGTTTCCCCATCTCCCATCTCCCAGCTCTGGTTGTAAGCAGGCAAACCTTTCAAATTCATTTGCTGGGTCTTTGTAGAGAGGAGATGAAGCCAGGTCCAGGAGTCCATTCAAAGAGGGAGGAATACCTTCCTGAGGCATGTGAATGTCAGAAGCCCTGTGAACCTCTCCTAAGGTTTCACTTGGCAGGCAGGTGCTCCATTGAAACTATCTCCCCAGGGATCTCATGGGATCTGAGATCCTGCTCCTTCTCTTACTGGGTGGGATGAGAGCAATGGCCAGTTCATGTAAGGACAAGGACAGATTCTTTTCATTCTAATGCCACTTAAAACAACAACAACAACAACAACAACAACAAAAATCTATTCCAGGCCCTTCTCCGTTCACAGAGCTGGTCCCAGGTGCCTTTTCTTTGCATCTCTCTTCCCAGCAATGCCTGACACCTGAAGTGTCTGCATTCTTTTCCTGCTCTGTTTTGCTCCTGAACTTCTCTGGTGGACAATTAGAAGCTTTGGTTCATAAGGGATCAGCTGTCAGGGCGAGGAATGTGAGGCTCTTGTTTTGGACGGGATTTGGGCAGTCTGAATCCTTGCTTTTGTCTGGAAACATTGAGAACGATAATAGCGATGTGTGCCCAGTGGCCTAGGACTGCAGGTAAATCTGAACAGGGGCCTGGGAGTGAAGGAAGGTATGCTGGGAATCTAGTGGGTTTGCAACCCAGGGTGAGTCTAAGGCATATTAAAGGCTAACAGCAAGCATAGGGAAGCAATTACAAAGAAGGGAAAGGAGGCACAAGTGTGGTTGTATTTCAGCCTATTCCTGCCAAAAAATAAAAAAATAAAAAATAAAAAAATAAAGACTTAAAAAAAGCAACGGCTGAGTTCAACAGAGCCGTGGAGTGAGCGGAGGCAGAAATATTTGTCTTTTTTCGTTGTGGCCGGCCGTGTAATCGCAGGGCTCGCTGGGGAAGAAAACCCGCCAACCGGTGCGGGCTCCTGTTTGTGAGGCGTTCACCGGAGTTTGCGATCAAAACGATTGTGAATGTGAAAGTTATTACTGCTCAAAAAACACTTTATATCAGGGTTAATTATAAGGAGATTCTGGAGTATAATTAGTGTTCTTTCTATGGAGGATTAAGGGGCTCTCCTAAATGGCCTTTTTGATTGCCTTCTTCCCTTTTTTAATTTCCTCCTTGTCCTTTTTGATTATCTACCCCACGACCCTCAGGGCTCCTCAATGTAATACAATTAAAATAACATTTTTGTGTTAGAGGGTTTTATTTTATGAGCTATTAACCCCCTGCTTGCCTGCAGTCTGGTTCCGTCTCCCCGCGCAGCCGCTGCCCCCAGTCGCCCAGGCGCGTCGGCAGCCCCAACCCCTGCGGGAGGCGCGGGCTGAGGAGCGTCTATGCGGGCCGCGCCAGGGCTGGGGAATGCCACTACTGGGTTATCGAAAACATGATTGGATGCTGACTTTCAAGCAGGAATGGAAGGCAAAAGGAGCCCTCGCGGCTGGGCTGGCTTTCCTGTAAGTCTCTGGCTAGATGCTAATACCTCGTCCTGACTCTTTTCCACTCTTTTCTCTCTGTGCCCTGGCTGGATTATCTTTCACACAGTAGGTGCTCAAAACTGTCCATTAATGACCTGCTTAGAACCATTTGCCATCGTTGTTTTTGCAACTGGACTGTAATAACCAAGAACTCGAACATTTCAGCTTCCCCTCCCTGTCAGTCCTATACCCATTCATTTGTTAGGCTTGCCAACGAGGCGTCTTATTAACCTTTATTTCCTCCATTCTGAGCCTAAAGGTAGGTTCTAGTCAATGTATGCATTTAAAGAGTGAAGGTGATTCTGGGAAGCAGTATAAAGGAAAGAGTACAATTTTGGAGTCAGATAAGCCTGGAGCCCTCCTCCAGCCCTACCATCTAGTAGCTGTGTGACCTTGGCTGAGTCACTTAAATTCTCTGAGCTTCATTTTAATCATGGGTAGAAGGGGAGGGGGGCATTCTATTAACATCTAAGGTTTGTTGTGATAATTAGATGAATTCAAGTGTGTGAAACATTTAACCTAGTACCTAGCATATGGGTCTGTTCAGGAAATGTTGTGTACTCCTCAACCCCTACCAGTATCTACCCAAACCCAATACCACCCCCACCCCCACCCACCTTTCTTGTCATTTGCATTTGACCAGAACTTCTGTAGTTCTGCCTGGAGACTGCTCTATAAAACCTGCCTCACTTTAAGATTTTTTTTATTTATTTATTTGACACAGAGAGAGAGAAATCACAAGTAGGCAGAGAGGTAGGCAGAGAGAGGGGGAAGCAGGCTCCCTGATGAGCAGAGAGTCCGATGTGGGGCTGGATCCCAGCACCTTGAGATCATGACCTGAACCAAAGACAGAGGCTTAACCCACTGAGCCACCCAGGCACCCCAGAACCTGCCTTACTTTACATTGACTGGCCCAGTACCAGAGGACATTTATATTCACTTTATTTGAGGGACATAACATTTTATAATATTGCGTGGCCTTTCCCGAAGCACATGGAACCGATAACTTGAGTCACTAGATTCCAGGAAGGATTCCAAGAAGCACAAGTCACAATGGTCTCTCGAACATGGGGACATTGAATTAATAATGCAAAGCTTCGGGGCACCTGGGTGGCTCAGTCTGTTGAATGACCAGCTCTTGTTTTCAGCTCAGGTCATGGGCTCAAGGTCATAGGATTGGTCCGCATTCAGTAGAGTCTGCTTTTCCCTCCCATCCTCCCCCAACTTGCATTCTCTCTCTCTCTCTAAAATAAATAAATAAAATCTTTTTTTTAAAAAAATGCAAGAGTCAAATAATAATTGGACATAATAATACATCTCTCTAAGCAAAACATGACTGTTAAGTAAATAGCCCAGGTAATAAAAGCAAAGTAGATAAGAGGAAAGACCGTATCAAAGTAGGAAAGAGAGGGAAGGCTTTGGTGCTGGTGGCATTGCTCGAAGGCAAATTAGGGAAAAAAGAAAACACTGAAATGCCCAAACTCATAAGATAATTTAAAAGTGCCCATTCCAATTTTGAATATGGCACTTTTAAATATACTTAGATTGAAATCTAGTCCATTTTATAATCACTAACCAAGAAGACCTTTTTTCTTGCAAAATGTGTTCTCTCTGTGTGATTAAACCTGACGCATATGTTTTACAACTCACAGATTGATGGTTGTTTCATTTTAGAAGCATCTGCTAGCCACATAGAACTCTCCAGTTACAAATAGGTGAGCCACCTGTAGCCATCATTCAGAGACATCATGAAGGGACCAAGGTCTGAGCATGCTTCTCTGGGAGAGTGTTTGTGGGAAAGTGGTGGAGCCCTCATTCATTCAGTCAACCCACATCAACTTTTAGTAAATATCTGTTGTGGCTCATATAAGCTACCAGCACTGACAGCTTGAACGTGAGGGAGCTTTAGCCACTGTTCTGAAGAAGCTCATCCTCCAGAGACACAGGTGCTCAGATGCGGGAGCTCCTACTAACCCAGCCATGATGGGTCAGGGAGGCATCACAGAGAAGATGGGCCCAATATTCAAGAAGGCACACAAGATGACGTGGGGCACAATATAAGGTCCAAAAGTCAAACAGCGGGGGAAACCTAGTGAGTCAGACCGTTAGGCAAAAGGGCTTCTGTCCCATGAAGAGGCCTGGAGAGCTCCAATATGTAGACAAACCACCAGGAGTTCTACAAGCAGAGTATATGGATTCAAGTTCTAGGTGTACTACTTAATTGCAGTTACATGACCCTCTAGCTTGCTTTCCTCTTCCATGAAATAGGATCATTAATAGCCACAGAAGTTTATTGTCAAAGTGGAGGAAATGGTTGTAACGTGCTTAGCATGGTTCCTAACACCACATGCTTGGTGTGCACATGGAATGCGCCCATGGTTCCTGACACCACCACAGGAGTTCTCAGTGAAAGTCACTTGTAATAACAAAAACGACTATCTTTGTTATTGTTATTATGGGATGTAGTAGGGTTATTGTATTTATTTCCCAAGAGGATTCGAGGTGGCCTATGCAAGGTAAAAATTCAGGGACTAAATTGTAGTGGAAAGAAGACTCAGCTAGGGATAATTAAATGAAGCCAGGGGTAAAGTAAGTATACATGCTGCATGTTGTCAGATTTGGTATATCTGCTAAGCCTTAAGAGAATTAACACCTCAGGGAGCACCTGGGTGGCTCAGTTGGTTGAGCATCAGACCCTTGATTTCGGCTCAGGTCATGATCTCAGGGTGTGAGTTAGACTCTCCACCGGGCAGGGAGTCTGCTTAAGATTCTCTCTCCCACTTCCTCTGCCTGACCCCACTCTTCCTCTCTAAAAAGAGAGAGAAAATTAACGCTTTTTATCAACTGTCCTCTTTTAAAAATATTAAAAAGAGAGAATTAACACTCTTACCTAAGTGCATTTCTCTCTAAGAAAAAGTTAAGGCCCCCAAGTTAGTTGTACTGCATGGATAGACCTAGATGGTCTCTGGTGTGGCTGAGGGGAGCCCTGCTCATGTGCACAGACTCTGTGGCCTTCCTCTCACCCTCCTTGAGGATGGAGAACTTGTCTTGGCCTTTCCTGTAGCCTCCAACCCCAAGAACCAAACTTCTCACATAATAAGCACTTAATAAATACTTCTTGATTTGTTGGGTGAATGGGTGCTTGGATGCATGGGTGCAGGGCTGAATGGATGGAGTTAGACATCATCCTGCCTATGGTTTTAACTCTGATCCTTCTAACCTCTCAGAAGTTCATATCCTATTTGTTTTATATGGGAAAACCTCCAGAAAAAAATTCTGTGTTTAGAATCTGTCATTTAATTTATTTTATTCAAATCATTTCCCTGAGAAAGTGCTCAACTAGTCCAACTTACTTCTTCTCCTTTGCTTTTTTTTTTCTTCTCCTGACCTGAGGAGGGTGTCTTTCCAAAAATATTCAAAGAGAATAGTCGCGCATGGGTATAAATAGTTTGATAGGGTCACATTTGTCAAATTCAACCAGGTTTGAGGTAACAATGGTCTTTATTTTTCTCTCTTTTCAACAAACTTTTCAACTTCCATGTTCATCTAAACCAAGGTTAGCTGTTATTACTCAAGTAAAATGTCACATATTGATCTATACGTGACTGTTCAAGGATTTTTATAAAATCTAGTCTTGGCAATACCTTCCTTCGTGTCCTTCCTTGAGTAAGGAGTTCTGTATCCTAAGAAAATATCTATGTTTTATCATAATGAGATTATAGAAAAAAGTGAAATTCCATTATTTCTACACCCAAAAGACCTCAGTGACCTAAGGACAGATAATTTGGAGAACTCAGGGCTTCTTGCATACCAATCTTATTCCATCTTTGCAAAGATCTAGTGAGATGTTAAACTCGGTGGTCGGGGGTGTCATGTTTACAGGTAGAATTCCTGTGGCGCTCATCTCACGGTGCCTAGACCACTTCCCTGGAAGTGTTCTTCTCACTTCTTGTCAGAGGCAGAGAGGGATGAGGAGTGGCATGGAGGTGCCTCGTGTCTGGCGTTGGAAATGTTCATCAGAACCAGAAGGTCTGCTTCCACCGAGAAGATGGTCCTCCTTTCCTGCATTCTTCCTGCATGACCCCGGGACGGGGCTGCACAGGAATGACCAGAGTCCAGCCTCTTGTAGGGATCTGGCATATAGCACAGGTCCAAGCCAAAAGGAGATTAGTCCAGGGAAGTCAGCTGAAACAGGAAGAGGCAAGTGGTGGTGATGCCCTAGGTAGGCAGGGCCTAGAGTCCAGGAGGTCAGACAGGTGACAAGAGTAGCAGGGGTGAGCCAAGAACTCTCATTCTTCAGAAAGGCTGCTTTCTGCTGCTGTCATCAACCTATTGCCTGTGAGAACCCAGGCCTCCTAGGGGTTAATCAGACCTAGAAGAAGTCCAGAAAACTGCAGGTAAGCCCTCTACGTGAATAAGGCAGGGCAGAAACACTCTATTTATACGTACATAAAAGCTGTAAGAAATAGTGTGGTTAGTGGGTGGTGGGTGATGAGAGGGAGCAACTGTGATGAGAGGGACCAACTGTTTGGTTTGCTAGGTTATCTTTGTGATTTTGTTTCCTCTTCAGTCTGCTAACGGCAACAGAAGCTTAGTTCTTTAACGATATGTAGATAATTTCCTGCACTTACCTTAATGATATATTTTATGTTGACAACACATGAATTCAGAACTTCAGAAAATAAATAGTATTTGGAAAACTGAGAGGGAAGAGAATGGCATCAAGCAAACAAACAAAAAAGGTCAAGAAGAGATAGTGATAACATGAGCTAATTTTATATCTTTAATAGGGTCTCTATAGAAAAGGTGCTGCTATAATGTCACCCACGGTGATCGTTCAGACTCTTGCTGGACAAATCCATAATGAAATGATTTGCTCAGCAAATAAATAGAGGTATCTTTGTTTAAACAACGGTGCATTTCTGAAGAGCCGTTTTTACACCTTCTATGAAGATCCTTCAGGAAAATAAATCACCAGCCTGTATGGTCCCCAAAGACTGAGGCTCTTTTGAGGGATCAGGTGCATCTTGACAGACATGTCCCTTTGCAGAAACATCTTCACTCAAACTGCAAAGGGTTTTTTGCCTTTTGTTTTAATAAAGAAGGCTGATTCCCGACTCATCATGTTTCATGTATCTGGTCTGTTTAAATACCCTGGTATATATAGATGGTGTAAATAAGGTTTCCAGCAATTGTTTCTTCCTACTAGAAGAGCAACAGTTTTGTCATCACTTAAGAAACAGCTATTACCAAGCTCTTCAAGAATGCCCACATCTGCCTTCCCCGTGGCCCTTCTTCCAACGAGCTCCACAGAGTGGTGCTCAACAAACCTGGCTTGTATGAGTAAACATATTTATTTATATGATAAATAATTGATGTACATTTAAATAATGTACATAAGAATACATAAATAAGAGTACTTTCGCAATGGAAGCACAGCCTCGCTCTCCTCAGAGAGGTAGTTGGCTATTGTGGTTTCGATTTTCTCTTATCTGTTTGTGAGTCAGAACCTACGGCAGGCCAGTTTACTTGTGTCGCTCTTGAGACCATATATATACAATGATATGATTGTATCATTGATACAAAAACAGTATTTGGATCATTCAAAGTTTTTGTTAATTTGGCCCATCCCCTCCCCGACAGTCAGTCCAACTTCATGAGGAGATCCTTCCGTAGAAGCTGATCTCTCTGAGACCCAGAGACAGAGAACCCGTGGCCTCTTTTGCTCTCTTCTGCCCCTGACTCATTCTGTGACCTTCAAAATGAAGACAGCGCTACCCCAGGAAAGGTGGTTGTATTGATTGCAGTTGAGAACTGAGGTTTCTGTGTTTCTCTCGTTGTTTGATTGATGATGTGTGATGCAGGGAAAGCAGCGTTCAGGGAGACTCTCAGGTGCGGGGGCGGAGGGAGTAAGTTCAAGAGTGCCACAAAGGTCTGCTGGCTAAACCGAGAGCCGGCTGGGGGTTTTGGTTAAATTGTGTTTGAAAGCCCTCGCAAGCCCCCAGACGACAACGTATGGCAAACTCAGACGCAAGGAACACTGTAGAAGTCATACCCGCAAACTTTGGGAAATTACAGCCGACAGTTATTAGTCATTCTTACGGGCAATAGAGAGTGTTTAAAAAAAAAAATTCAAATCTGATGCTATGAGTAAAGAGGTGTTCTTTCCTGGACCGGATAATAATATTGCCAAGACCGAGTCAAGAAATTCATAGGACACCTTGCTCAGTGCTGCCAGCCAGCAAACTTTGTTTCTTGTCAAGTTCAACCTGTACACAGGTGTCTTTAAGTTCGCGGGGAGTCATTAATATATAGAATCCCAAGCCACTCACTTATTTGGGCGAAAATGTAGCTCTTGAGGGAAGGGGGAGGAAAATAAACATGAGGTGAATGGAGGCAACCACAGAGGGGGAATTGTTAAATTTACTACTGATAAAAGGTGATTGGGTCCATTTAGTACTTTCAACTGGACAGTCTGGATTTTTTAATTGTTAACTTAGATTTTTTTTGGTTATCTTCTGTACCTTTCTATTCACGTTAAACATTCTAACCCAAATAAGACTCTTGTTTGCCATCTAGCTTTACAGGAGGACTAAAGCGGTGGTGGTGGGGTGGTGGTTGGGGTAGGGGTGGGCGTCAGATTAGCTCTCCTACAAATCACAGCCCAGGCACTCAGATGTCTTAGGGCCAGAAGAGACCCAAGAGACATTTGTGTGTTGACATGTCGTTCCAGTGTGCCATAAGAGTCACCACGGCAGGGTCATCCCCTGAGGTTTGCGCTAGCATGCAGCAAAAAGGCTAGGCTCCTGCTTCCGCACTAGCATTCCCTCCACCCTCAAAATGCTGGCTCTCTCCTTTTTTTTTTTTTCCCAACTGGAAGAGAAACAACAAAGGGTAGGGGGAAGCTTTGTAGACTCTAAATGCCTCTCTTGCAAGGTGTTCTCTCTTGCGTTACTAGAAGGTAGCGCTGGTAGCGTGGCCATGCCTGTGCATTCTGAGCCTTCTCACTACTCCTTCTTAAACATACAACACATCATTTTACCTGTGAACACCCACCCGAACCCCCAAGTCAATTCTGCCTCAACCAAGCACCTCCACCAATCCTTGAAGCCAGAGTCTGCAAGGTGGATTTCCTAACAAGCTGACTTTTCAAAGGTTTTTCAGCTCTCAAACACATGAAAGTCATGTTTAAAAATTTAAGGGTCTGATATGTACCAGTTCTGTGGAGCAGCAGCAGGATGTCGCTTTTTGCAGTGCCGTGATTCCCCAAACCCCAACTCTTTAAATTAAGATGTTTATGACAGCTGCTTGGGCTTAATGGAATGCACATAGGATTGGCCATTAATTATCGCTCTTGGGTTTTTGCACACATAATCCCTGAATTTCACCACAAAAGTCAGTATTGTTGTGTAAACCGTTTTTAGTGCTTTTTAAAGTAACCCTCTTTATCTGGGGTTAGACATTTTTTTCATTTTACTGTAAAGTTTCCAAACATAATCACGAGTTTGGAAAAAAAACAAAACAAAATCCACAACCCTTGATGGAACTATCATTCAGCTTCAACAACCATCAACATCTTACCATCACTGTTTTTCCTACTCTCCCTCCCGCACACACTTTTTAGTTTTGCTGAAATATTTTAACAAAGACCTCAGACATCAGGTCATTTCACCGCTAAATATTTCAAGGTCCACATTTTGGAAATAGTTTTACATAACCATAATGCCATTATCAAAACGAAAGAAAGTTAATAATTCCTTAATGTCATATACTATTGAGTTTATCTTCAAATTTATGCTTGATTTGATCAAATAAAGATCCAAACAAAGAAAAGCATGAAATTGTAACAGAAGAGATTGCATAAGGTCTTTTAGCAGCTTTCACTGGGTTGTTCATCATTATCTACTGATGCCACACATACACACATACACACACACACTGCTGTTTTGGGGGGTTTTTATACTTTCGTCTTTTGGTTTTTGAGCCTAAGGAAGGTCAGTCCTTGAACTCTGATCTCTACATTTTGCTCTCAGAATGGGTCTGGAGGCTGTCCTAATCAGAAAGTTTGCCTTGGTAATGATAGAGTGCCTGGTGTCCATTGTGGAAATACCTCAGCTTTGTGACAGAACATACTATTTTCTTGGGGTAAATATTTATACAGTTCCTCTTGATTTTCATCAGTGAAAGGCACTCGGTGTTGGTGTTCCTTTGAGAGAGCCCCTTTCCACATATTAATGACTTCCTCGCCTGCTTTCTGCCAAGTTCTGTACTTTGGATTAGAAGGAGGTCAAGACGTGGATGTTTAAACGAATGTCCAGCTACCCCAGCTTTGTGTATGAAGCTCTCAGTACTCCTCTCTGGCTCCAGTTACCTAGTTAAAGCATATTTGTGACATGGGGACAATTTTGACGGGAAAGTCAAACTTAGCAAATGAGTATTTATTTGAATGTGATTAAACCAAAGACTTTCATTCATATCTAACCAGAAACCCTTCTTCTAAAGTGGTTTTTCCTATTCAGTTTGTAGATCTAGCTTTTTTTCATTTATTGGACTCGTTTATGAAAGTGGGATCACCTTTATCGAGGTGAATGTCTTCACTTGCCTGCTGTCACATTCACCTTGAATTCCACAACAAGAGAAGAATCTTTAGGAAGCTGGCAGTTACAGTGGCTTCATCTGAATGTAGCATCAGAGATGAAGTGAGACACTAGAGCATTCTAGAAAGGTTCTCCCCTCAGTGACTGACAGATGGACGGAAGAATAAATCCCTGCGGAGTGATACTCTGATCACCATTTCTTTTTGCATGTATG